>NC_045140.1:14324412-14632412 GCF_008831285.2 Nymphaea colorata
TAGGCATAGACCTGAAAATAAGAAGATTTCTCCATCTCATTGGAGACTTTGTAGAGGAATTAATGTTGGTTGAAAATTTTGTAATTGTGAAGTTTTTGCATTTGATGCTTGAGAAATTTGCCTCGATGCCTTCTAAACCATTGGCAAGTGCTTTTTTCTCTCTTTTACTTATTTTCACATACTCTCTTTTGCTTTTGAATTTTGATTTTCTTTTTGAGCCACCCTTCACTCTTGGGAGAAATTCCTCACCACCCCAAAAGCTACTACGGAGTTCCACCGCTTTGGCGGTTTTGTGTAGTTTGCTTTGTGTAATATCAAGTCTATCGGGCTTTCTTCTGAACCCTTGTAACAAGCTTTGGGCCGGTAACTCCTAGACCAGTTGGCCTCAGGGTACCAAATGTAAAACACTCCCCGGGCTTACTTGCTCGAATTCAGAAGGCTTTAGGAGACTTAATATAAGCAAAATGTTCATGGATTGCTTTTTAGCTTCACGGCGTAAGCATAGGTCATATGCCCACCCGCGCCTGCTGAGCTTTGAACCAGAGGAACAACTACACTCACCCCGAGCTCATTGCTCAACTCATTTCGCTTGATAGCTTTTTCTAGCATCTTGCCAAGGTCTTTTAGGTGACAAGACTTTTTCTTATGGCATCTCATGCTAGACCTTTACAAATGCCGATTGTCGGGACCAACATTAATTACTATACATAAGTCCCTCAATGTCTGTGAAATTTCTTGCCTATTTCAAGACGATGCCCTTGCAATTGTCTTCAAGACATGGGTTGAGTTTGAAAATTTTGATGCATTTTTGAAACTTTTCCCTAAGGGATACCATGCCCCTTAGTTGGTTTGAAAATTGTTACAAACGTGCTTATCAAAGCACAACTATTTTGAATTTTTTTTTTTTGAATTGCAAATTCAAGTATAGAATTTTTTGAGATGCAAAGCATTAATTGGATCGGGGATTTCAACCCCATCGGCATCAATCAGTCGATAAGAATTGTGAGGTAGAACCTCTTTGACAACATATGGTCCTTCCCAGTTCGGCGCCCATTTTCCTTTGGGTCTACTCCTGAGTGGAACTATGGATCTTAAAACAAGATCATTTACCTGAAATTTTCTTTCAATGACTGATTTGGCATAATGTCGGGCGACTCTCTTACGATAGACTTCGGCATGCTCTGCCGCTTGTAGTCTTTTCTCGTCTAAGAGGTCTAATTGAGTAAGTCTCTTTTTTTGATATTTGTTAATTGGGAGTTCAATGAGAGCAGCAAATTTCATTGCTGGTTTTTGGACATGTAATGGAAGGACAATTTCCGTTCCATATACTAATTCTGCTGGTGTAGCATTGGTGGGTGTCCGAATTGTGGTTCGATACGCCCAAAGTGCATTGTGCATTTTCTCGTGCCAATCTCGGCCTGTTTCAACTGTCCTTTCTAAGACACGAATCAAAATCTTGTTGGTTGCTTCTGCCTGACCATTACCTTGAGGGTAATATGGGGCAGAAAAGTGATGTTGTATTTTGTGTTTATGACAAAGATTGCGCATTTTCTCATTTTTGAAATGAGTACCGTTATCAGAAACGATATCATGCGGGATGCCAAATCTACACAAAAGATTTTTATGAATGAAGGACACTACGTGTTGTCCTTCGACTGTTTTAAAGTGATCGCTTCCACCCATTTGGTGAAGTAATCTGTAGCTGCAAGAAAATACCTGTGTCCATTTGAGGCAGGTGGATTGATTGGACCGACTACGTCGAAGGCCCACATGGAGAATGGCCATGGTGAGCTGACCGAATGAAGGTACGCTGCTGGAGCATGAATTGATGGTGCATGCAACTGACATTTGATGCATTTCTTGACAAATTGGTGACAGTCTCTTTGCATTGTGGGCCAATAGTACCCTGCTCTGACTATCTGCTTGACGAGGGTCTGATACCCTACATGTCCCCCACAAATTCCTTCATGGGCTTCTTGAATGACTTCTAGTGCCTCATTTGCATCGAGACATCTAGCATATTCTGTGCTGAATCCTCTTCTGTATAGGATGTCGGCTAGAATGAAATATCTTGAAGACATGTGTCTCAAAACTCTTTGCTCTTTTCGAGACATTTCTGGTGGAAGTGTTCCAGTTTGGAGAAAATCCTTGATGTTCTGATACCATGGTGTTTCTCTACTTTCTGCTTGCAACACCTGTTCTGGTATGACAAAAGATGGTTGTTCGAGTCTTCCAACTTCAAAAGATCTGATAGATTCTCCAGGTTTGAAGGCAATGGTAGAGCCTAAACTGGCTAAACCGTCTGCTATTGGGTTAAATTCTCTTTTGACATGTAAGAGTTGACATTCCTCGAACTGTCTTAAGAGGGAAGCTGCTAACTCTTGATATGGGATCAATTTTTGATCTTTGACTTGCCAATCTCCATTGACCTGACTGACAGCCAAGAGAGAATCTCCAAAAATGCGAACTCTCTGCACTTTAAATTTGAGCAACATTTTGAGTCCTTGGATTAGGGCCTCGTACTCTGCCATATTATGCGTGCAGGAAAAATTCAATTTGAGAGAGTAAGGAATCATTTCCCTTTCTGGTGTAATGAAAAGTATCCCAATGCCTGCCCCAGCTGTGCTCTTAGATCCATCAAAGTACATCTCCCAAATCGGCTCTGGTTCAGTTGTCAGGATTTGCTCATCTGGAAAATCATCATTTGTTCTAATTTCTTCATATAGAGGAAAATCTGCCAATTGGTCTGCAATGGCTTGCCCCTTGATTGATTTTTGTGACACATATTCCAAATCATATTGCATCAGCAAAACCTGCCACTTTGCTATCCTTCCATTCAGAAATGGCTGTTCGAGGATATATTTGAGTGGATTAAGTTTGGATAAAATTTTAACTTCACAAGCCAATAGATAATGCCTTAATTTTTGACACATCCACACCAAGGCTAAGCAAGTTTTTTCCATGTGCGAGTAGTTCTTTTCATACTGCACAAATGTCTTACTGATGTAATAAATGGCATGTTCTATTCGGCATCCTTCTTCATATTGAGCCAAAAATCCACCACAGGCTGAATCGTTAACTGTGATGTAAAGGAGTAGAGGTTCCCCTAAAATTGGAGGTTTTAAAATTGGTGGGCAAAGAAGATACTTCTTGATCTTTTCGAATGAGGCTTGACATTCATGCCCCCATTCAAATTTGACTCCTTTCCGCAGTAAATGGTTGAAGGGTTCGCATCTCATGGCGAGATTAGATATAAACCTTCTGATTGATTGAATTCTGCCTTGCAAGCTGCGTAGCTCCTTAAGATTTGTTGGGGGTGACATTTCGATGATCGCCTTTGCTTTGGAAGGATCCATCTCGATTCCCTTTTGGCTGACCATAAATCCCAAAAGCTTACCGGATTCCACACCAAATACACATTTTTGTGGATTCAATCTAAGTTTGTATTGTAAGAGTCTATCAAAAACTTGAGAGAGAATGTTGATGTGATTCTCCCTTGTTTTTGACTTAATTAGTAGATCATCTACATATGCATCCATGATTTGATGCATTTGGTCATGAAAAATAGCTGCCATAGCCCTTTGATATGTTGCCCCAGCGTTCTTCAAACCAAATGGCATTACTGTATAGCAGAAGGTACCCCATGGGGTTGTAAATGATGTTTTGGCTTGATCTTGAGCTGCCAACTTAATTTGGTTATAACCAGAATATCCATCCATAAAGGAGAACATAGCGTGACCTGCGGTACTGTCTACCAACAAGTCAATGTTTGGAAGTGGGTAGTCATCCTTTGGTGTAGCCTTATTCAAATCTCTGAAATCGATGCAGAGCCGAATTTTGCCATTTTTCTTTGGGACTACCACAATGTTTGCTAACCATTCAGGATAGTCGATTGTTCGGATGAACCCTGCCTTTAGTAGGTCTTCCAGGCCTTCCTTAACTTGCCCCTCAAGACGAGGGTCTAGTTTCCTCAACTTTTGTTTGATTGGCTTGCATTCTGGTTTCAATGGTAGTCGATGCTCGACTAATTTTGTATCAAGTCCTGGCATGTCCTCATAAGTCCACGCAAAGGCTTCTTGATGCTTTTTGAGGAAATCTATCAACTCTTTTCTTTCTTCTGCTGAGAGACTTGTTCCAATTTGCAAAATCTTTGGACTCTCTTCCGTGCCAATGTTAATTTCCTCAATCGGATCATTAATCAGAGGTGACGGTTGATCTTGCTTTCTCATTTGGATGAACTCTGGACATTCGGCCTCTGTGAGTTCTGGATTTATCTCCTTAAAAGCTTTTGATGTTTGATCCTCAAATGCCATCCTAAAGATTGTAAAGAAGTTAGATGAAATTTGAGACATTGTATATGGAAGTAATTTGCATTTGTCATTGTATTTTTGAAGGTATTACAAAATGAAGACACTTGGTCTATTTGAGTACAATGACGACAAAATGACAAAATGATGGCGGATTTGTTGATTCAAATTGATGGTGAACATCCGCCTATGGTATTGCTCTTGACGAAAGGTACTGGCTTGAATTCTTCCTCAACATCCACTTTTTCATAGCTTTGGCACCCCAAGGCTTGAGTGCCTCGTTGTCCTGTCAAGGTAACTGGTTCCAAGATTCCATTTTCATGTTTGCCAAGGCCAGTAAATGGCTGGTAGCCATGGCGTATGAGTAAATCCAATCCTTTCTCATTCTGGCAGAATTTCTTGAACAACGGATGACTTTTGTAACTTGTTTCAAGTTTGGTACCCCTTTTCACCCATACCTGTTTCTTTGGTTTCTGAATGACCAACCTGCTAAGACTTTGAGATATTTCTTCTTCTTTGCAGACTCGAATACTGGGTACCTCAATTGTATATGTTGGTACCGGAATCATTGGGTGTACAAGCCGACTTTCCCTATCCTCTGCATAGATGGTTATAGAATTCCCGTTGTAAGTCCATTTGACACACTGATGTAGAGTGGAGGGAACTGCATTGGTAGCATGGATCCATGGCCTGCCAAGCAACAAGTTGAAGGAGGGTTCTATATCCACCACATGAAATAAAACCCGATGATACGTCTCAGAAATATTCAAATCCAGACATATGCATCCTAGGCATGGTTGTCCTGTCCCGTCATATCCATGGATGAAAATTTTGGATGGAGTATAGTCAGCCTGTCTTATACCCAACTCACGAGCTGTTTGTTGTGGACAGATGTTCAGGCTTGCTCCACCATCAATTAAAACGTGGGAGACTCTGGTGCCCCTTGTCTCTATCACTATGTGCAAGGCGTCATTGTGCGATGCACCTCCAGTTGGTAGATCTTTATCAGAGAATATGATCGGACTATTTTCACATAATTCAAAAGCCCATTCATTCCCCCTGTTAGGGCTAAACCCTCCCTTCTTGACTTCAGGTAAGGGGTCCAATTCATTGAAAATGGATTCTAATGGTTCAGGGTCGCACACTTGTGACTTCTGATCAATCTCTGTCAGATGGTCTTGTTTAACCAGTCCGGTTTGTGCATTGATGGATCCTTTATCATGTTTGAAAAGCAATCCAAAGAAATCCAGGGACGCTGTATCCCTTTTGTTTGTCACCATAATTTGACGACCTGTTGAAAATCTGACCATCGAAACTATTCCTTTGCCATGTTTAGGAAAAGGATTCTTGAGAATGTCCGGCTGTTCACTGACCTCTTTGATTATTTCTTTGTCAACTGCATCTTGCACAATATTTTTAAGTACAAGGCAGTCTTCTGTATCATGTCCTGGAGCGCGATGAAATTTGCAGAATTGCTCTTTGTTTTTCCCCATCATTGGTGGGGGGTTGGAGACTTTTGGGAGAAACAGAGTACCTCTTTCGATTAGCATATGCATGACCTCTTCATAACTTTGTTGTAATGGGGTAAATTTTCTATCGTACCCCCATCCAGGATGTTTGTTTTTGGTGCCACTACTACTGCCACTAGCTTTGTCCATTACCCCTTTATTCTTAGGATATTCGGACTTTTCTTTCTTGAAGGCTGCAGCGTTGGCCACGATGTTGGCTGGAGCATTCTGACTTCTGCTATTCTTTTTTGTATCTTCCCTTACTTTTACCGGGATGACAGCATCAAAAGCTCCATTCTCAATTCCTGCTTCAATGCATTCTGCCCTCTCAGTGAGATCGATGAAAGACTTGATTGGAGCATTGGAAATGAGGCTCCTTAATGGTTGTGTCAAATTGTTTACGATCAATCCCAGTGCATGGGATTGAGAGATTGGGTCTCTCATCTTGTTGCAAGAAGACCTCCACCTCTGAATAAAATCTCTCACCTTTTCACCTGGCCTCTGTTTTAGATAGCATAATGTGGTGATCGTTGGTGCAGTTTCAACGTTTTGAATGAACCTTTCGATGAAAAGGTTGATTAACATGTCAAAATTTTTCAATTCCACTGGGTTGATGTGTTCCCGATACCATTGTGCTGCAATTCCTTCTAGGCTTCTAGGGAAACATCGAAAGAGGGCCCTATGATTGTGGCGGAATTTGTAGCATTCAGCAAAGAACATGGCCAAATGTGCCTTTGGGTCTCCATGGCCATCAAATTTGATAAATTTCTTGGGCAAGTTTTTTATGTGTTTGTCATTTTCGAAGCTTTCGTAGAAATCTTCGCAAGTGAAATTCCTCTTGTTCTTGCCTTTAAGTTGTACTGCATTTAACTTTTTTTCAACTTCCTGGATTTTTGTTTTCCAGGATTCTTCCTTCTTCTTTTTCTTGGGAGTTTTCGGTTCTTCCTCACTACTAGATTCTGTTGTAGCGTCTTCAGAAGAGTCTGAACTGCTTGATGAGTACTTTCTTGTTTTCTTCCCTTTCTTTTTGGCTTTTTCTGCCTGCGCTTGTTCTTCATTGAACATGATCATGTATTTCCGAAATCTTCTGTATTCCTCAAATTCTGGGTCATTTATTTCCAGCTTGGGAGGTGTTTCTGAGGAGGATTCTTCTCCCCTGTCTCCTATAAAAGGTTGATCAAGCTCCATTTCACTCCTTCTCCTGCTTTGGCTTCTGGTTTCAACCATAAAGCGGATGTTCACCTTGCAAGAAGAAAAATTGAAAATGTTAGGATGTGAATTGATGAGAGGTGACAAATTTTGATTACATATTAAAAGAAAGATGAGAATGACAAAACTTGACAAAGTTTAACATAACTTGACAAAACTTGACAAATTTTGGCTTAATGACAATGAATTAGACATGACAATCTAGGACAGAAGGATAGATGGGCGAACTTCATCCCACCATTTTACATATTCGGGACCCATTCCTGGACCAAGGACAAGATACAAGTGAGCAAATGATTCCCAACGTTGCTGGGCATAGGTGTATATCCCGGACCACTCTTCAGTGTCTAGTTCACACTCCACAATGGCTCCTTCCGACTCAATTGGATATGCCTTCCTCTGACGCAGTGAGAATTGCCTGAGGCAACGCTCCGGATGATATTCAATTATGAAAAACGGTCCCAATAGAAGACTTCCTCTGACTGGGTTGTAAGTGTATCTTGACTTGATGACCTCTCGATCAAAGAAGTCCCAAATGATGGTGGAGTCATCAACTTCCTCCATCTTTCTGCGGTAGTGCTCCATACTAGATAACTGACCGTCTGTGTTTTGAAAATGACATGATTGTGGCCCCACATGTTTGTAGAACCATGCTTGCAGTGCAAAGACACATCCTTCTATCGAGTCTGCATCTCCAATTGAAAATTTGGCCAACCCTCTGTAAAGGAATGCCAAGGCTGCCATTGCTATGGAAATGTGACGGACTTGGACATGCCCCCATTTTCTGAAGAGGCGAGCTATGCGGAAATCCATTATGTGTTCTTCATTATTGAAGAAGATAAGACCCACGGTACAAGTCACTATGGAGTTTTTGTACTTGTCTGCAACAGTTCTAGATAGTGACGCAGGGTTGACAAATTGGGAGTATGTTTCACCAAGCTCTTGTAGTTGAAGATATTGATGTCCATCTTTCTCTAGAAAATGCCAACTCCTTTTCCCTGTGAGTTTACGAATCACTTCTAGAGTTTTGACTTGACCTTGGTTTACAAGGAACTGGTCTTCAATTGGACCTCTTGGGTCACCTTTTGGTTCTGGCAAACCCATAATGTTGGAGAACTCATCAAGAGTGATTGTCATTTCACCCCATGGAAACCAGAATGTGTTGGTCCTTGGGTTCCATCTTTCAGCAATTGCATGGATTAGATTGCCATTGATAGGCTGTATGGCAAGACTGACTGCTTCTTCAAGACCGCAATCCTCTAAGTGATCCGGGAACATACACCGAAAAGTTGGGTACCATGAAAGATACCACTGAGGTAGGTAGACTCCACTTGGGATGATGCGAAGTCCGGATCGGCCTTGACATGACCCGAATAGGATGTGGTCATATGGGAAGATACTTTCTGAGTCCATCTAGACAAGAGAAGGTATTAGACTTTGACATGAATTGACCCAATAGAGACTCGAGAAGAGTTTTGACATTGGGTTTGGACATGGACTTAGGGGCAAAGTAAAACATCACATGCGTCCAAACAAGCAGTTAATGAAAAATTGATAATGCAATTCCTAGGACTCTTGCCTATATGCATTATTTTGAAAATTGGTCTTGGAACCTATGGAAAATAAATGGGTAAATGATTCTAATTTATAGTACTAGCATTGACTCCTCCAAGGGTTTTCTAGATTTGGGCTCTCCATTTCTCCTTGTTCACCCATCGATATACCGGGACTATTGTCCGTTTCGGTACTAATGGGGGGACTTCTCAGTCCAATTGGGTGGTCCAGTTGTAAGGCTATATCTTGGACTAATGTCCTAGAAATAGCCCGGCAACATGATGACCGGGATATGATATAGGTAAGGATTTGTTTTTCAAAATTCATGAGAAGATGCAAAATAGATGGCTCTATTGCATACATTCCTAAGAGATAGATTTGAAATTTTGAGAGCATACATGGGCTGCATACAATCCTTAAATTGAGGAGGGGTAGGATAAATTGAAATGAATGAGGTTCATGAAATCTCCTCAATGTACACTACATGATGTCGGTATGCATTTTTGTGAGTTTAATTTTTTTTTTTTTTTTTTTTTGTGCAATTGATGTCCGACATTGGTGAAAATAACTCATATATGATCCAAATAAGTCTTTAGACAAACAATGACGGGTCCCACCGGGTGTGCCATCTGTTCGCACCCCACTCCCTTTTCAAGAAGGTCGAAATGCGAGTCAGCAAAATTCTTTTAAAATTGGGGTTTTGAGAAAATTTTCAAGAGAAAGGGATCCGCTCGTCGGTACGAGATCCAACCGTTCCTGCCGCCTTTAACAGGGGTAATTAGACCAAGGACTAAAGATCATTTGGATCATATACGAGTTATTGATGTAAGTCCTATATGCTTATGCATTGAGGTTTTGGATTCAAGAACCGAAATTCATTTTTTTGAATAAATGAATTTGAATATTGGGGGTTTTCAAGTTGGTTTAAAATCCTTTGTTTTGGTGTTATTTGAAACACATAATTCTTGAGGATTTTTGAAGATTTGGAATTGAGTTCTTTGTTGTGAACTCTAGATGATGATGATCATCTTATGATAAAAATTGATTTTGAACTCTTCTTTTGTCAAATCATGTGATTTGTAGAATTCATTCTTTTGAAAGAACATAGGTTCCAAATTGTTAGAAAACATGTTGTTTTTCAAATGCACTTTGGCCAAAAGATTATGAATGCATTGCTTGTGTTTTCTTTTGAAGTTAAGTGAAGTTTACAAATTCTCATTGCAATATGACTTGGTCACTTTTTGCAACTTAAATTTGAATCACTTAATTTCTTGAGAATGTGCATGTGGTGCCATTGATTTTGAGTGAAAGTGAATGCATGAAACGAGAATGGAAACTATATGGAACATTCATTCTTCTCTCTCTCATAATCCATCAAGATTCATTCATATGAAACATACATTCTTCACTCCCTCATAATCTCTCAAAGTCCGTATTGCACGTCATACAATCTATACATGAAGATTGATTAAAATGTAGGACTTTCTCTATATGTGCTCATTATATGATTAAGCACATGAATTAGAGATGTAGTCCATAAGCTTGAGGCTTGACATAAAATTATCAAAATGATGAAAATATATAAATGATGTCAAGTTCAATCTTTGAAACGGATGGGAGACATGGATGACGTCCACTTTTGTCTCAAAATAGCTAAAAATCAGACCTTGTGTTGATTTAAATAGCTGAAAATTGTGGACATTGATTCCAATAAGGACTTGTTTCTTAGATAGAAACAATGAGTTTTTCAAATCTATTCAAATTCCAGATTTCGTAGTAATGAAATCATCAACTCCTTTGGATGATTCTAGGATGGTTGGTATTTCAAATACGTAAATTTTGATATTCTTAAACCAATTCCTATAAAACATGGTCTGATTTCAACAACATACATACATCTTACGTATGGGTTTGCTGAAATTAAGTAAAAATGAAATGAAAGTAATTTATAATCTTGCACTAGAAAAATCAATAAAAATGGCCAATTTCCTTAAAGACCGGTTTGGAAACATGTTCCAACCTGATTTTAAGGGAGGAATGTAATTTTTGACAAGAAATCAGATGCATATATATATGTACATATATAACAATGTATACATATACGTACCTTACTTTTCAAAATGAAATTTTATCAAGGGACCGCATGACTCATGAATCATGATGATTCATGGCTGGGTTCTTTTATGTAGGAAGATTGAGAACTTGTTTCAAATCTTCCCTACTACCCTTGATTAATTAAATTGAAAGACATGAATCAAAATGACTGTGAATAAGAAAGAAAATAAAACAATACTCAAGCTTATTCGTCCATCATTTCGCCACGCAAGGGTGGATCACATTCATAAAAAACGTATCCATCCCTTATAGGCATTTTCATCATACGTGATGTAGCAAAATCACTTTCTCACCGTGGGATTCTCTCATGGTAGGGAGTTCAAAATGGTATTAAGTTGGTTCCTTTGAAAGGGACGTGGCCTTGGGGCCCATTTCGAAATTTGATACTTGGGTTCATATTTAAGAAAAACCGACATATGCATGCATTATGCATTAACATGTACATTGAAGCGTAGGTTTCCCTTAGCTGGACATCATTCCCAGCCGTAAGCAAATGAAAATAAACCCTCCCACGAATTGTTGGAATTAAAATAAATCAACAATAAGCTAAAGTAGAAGAGAAGTGAGTTAAGATCACCTACCTTGCGGTCGGTCTTGATGTTTGTCTTTCGTCTTCACTTGTTTTCTAACCCAAGCAATCCTAAGCAAGAATCCAACCGTGGATTCAAGCTTAGCAAAGCTAGAATAAGAAATAGCTTGCTTGCTGGAATTTGGAGTGGTAAAGAGGGCTTCTCACCACGAAAATCCTAAGTAAGGGTTCACTTAAGCACCCTAACTTAGCAAAATCAATGGGGAGAATAGAAGAAAGTGAAGAAGAGAATGAGAGAAAAAGGGGAAGGGGGCTTGGACGAACCTCTTCTCTCTTCCTTGGCTTCTCCCTCCTAGCTCCTTGGCTGCAGCAATTTGATAGAATGCTCCAAAATTTCGTCCTCCCCCTTAGTGGCCAAGGGGAGGTTTATATAGAGGAGGAGGTGGGTTCAACCACCTTCTTAACTCACCTTGGGAACTTACTTAAGACCTTGGGGACTTGTAAAATGAGTTAAATAGACTTTAAAGGCTCTAATTGACCATTTCTCAGCCCATTTCCACGAGCTAGGTGGGCTGGGCTAGGTTTGGTCAACTTGGGTTCAGACCTAGGTGACCATTTTGACCAAAATTTTGGACGAAAATGCCCTTACACAGGGTTTTGCCCTTATTTTATACTATTTATTTTTTTTTTGTTTGAAATCGAGCTTATAAGGTTAAAACCTAGTTACTAAGCTCCAAATGCCATTGAATTATGATAATTAAATTTAAATTTTAATAAAATTTAAAAATTTTATCAAATTTGGTTCAAAAAGGGTATTTTCGTCCAAAACTTGATTGAAAATGGATTTCAACTGAATCAAACTTTCACTTGAGAAATTCAATTTAAATTTGGTATTTGATTCAAGCATTTGACAAATTCAAATGTTTATTTGCCTTTCATAAACCATTTTAGGCTTTTTAATCTTAAGTTGACCGCAGAAGGGCAAAATTGTCCAAATTGATCAATTTCTACCAATTGACCAAAGTCAAAGCTCATTTGCAAGTAGTTTGACTTTATTTGAGGTAATTTGATAAATTTGGGTCAAGAAAGCTCTTAATTGAGCTAAATTGTACTTTGACTGAGTTTAGTCAAAGTGGGTTTGGTTCGGTCAAAGTCTATTTTCGTCCATTAATTGGATCATGAGACAGACTTACGTTTTGACTATGTTGAGCCCATTGTGACCGAACCTAGCTGGAATTGGCACCACATTTGAGTGCACCCGGGTCAAACCTACTTGGATTAAGTAGGTTAGGTGAGTTTGACCAGTCTAGTAATTGCTTCCTTGGAAATGATTTTTTTCTTTAAGGAGGATCTGGTTAAAGAAGAGAGAGAGACATAAATGTCTCTCTTTTCCTAGGTTTCTCCTTTATTTCTTCTTGAAAATGACTTTTCTTCAATTAATTTGAGAGAAAATATTTATTTATTATTTTTTTTTTGACATGGAGGGGGGCATGGCCCCTGGGGAGGGCTCTTGACCACACGGGCTAGGTGGGGCCCACACGTGGGTCCCACGTAGCATTTTAGACTGAATTAGATCCAATTCTTGGATCTAAGTCAAAATTTGCATTTTGTAATTGGATTTGGATTTCAAATGACATTTGCAATTGAATTTGGACTCGTAATCCTGCATTGGGATTCGTGTATCGGGTTAAATTCACGATTTGAATCTAATTGTTCTTTAGATTCGAAATTGGCTTTGAAATTGCAAATTTTCACAATTCTTTTGTGAAATTTTCACATTGCTTCAAGTTTGATGTGGAAAAATTTGGGGTGTTAACAGTATGTAAAGAAAAGAAGAACTCAAGCAAATACTAGAGACAATCATGTACGTGGTTCGGCATTCAATTGCCTACGTCCACGGGAAGAAGGAGCTCTTATTGAATGAGAAATTTTCCTGCCACGCTCGTTACATGGTAAAGCATCAATTTATAGAGAGTGTAGTTACCGTTAATATTTTGGTAAGCAATAACAAGGGAAGGAAATCAATAGACATGGCAACCCAGCACAATGAAAGCAACCCGAAGGAACCAACGGTCATCTTCAATCATGAATTGGGTTTCCAATTAAAAGAGCCTCCTTCCGTTAACCGCTCAACACTCCCCCTCAAGTTGGGAAGAGTGAAGATTAACAATTCCCAACTTGGCCATGGTGTCGGTTAACTTGTCTTTGGTGACGGGTTTGGTGAATATATCTGCATATTGATCTTCACTTCGAACAAACGGAGTAATAATGCTTCCATTTTGGACCTTTTCACGGATGAAATGACAATCAATTTCAATGTGTTTTGTCCGTTCATGAAACACTGAGTTTGCAGCTATATGGATTGCGGCTTGATTGTCACAATATAGTTTCATGGGAGGGGATAAGTTAAACCCCATCTCTGTTATTATTGCCTTGAGCCAAGTCAGTTCGCAAGCTGTGTTTGCCATGGCTCTGTACTCTACTTCTGCGCTAGACCTCGAGACGGTTTTTTGCTTCTTACTTTTCCATGAAACTAGATTTCCTCCAATTGTTACACAATAACCAGTGGTAGATCTTCTATCTGACTTACTGCCAGCCCAGTCGGCGTCTGAAAAACCTTCAATAGAAATGTCCTTATTACGTTTCATCCAAATGCCTCTACCAGGTGCTCCCTTTAAGTACCTTAGAATGCGATCGATGGCGTGAAAATGTGTACTTTGAGGAGCATGCATATATTTACTTACTTCACTTACGGCAAATGTTATATCTGGCCTGGTGACTGTCAAATATATGAGTTTCCCAACCATCCTCTGATATCTTTTAATGTCTTTGATAGGCCCGTCATTGGCAGTCATGTCTAAGTTGTGATTGACCTCAATTGGTGTCATTGCAGGTTTCGATCCCAATTTCCCTGTTTCTTTCAGTAGATCCAGAGTGTATTTTCTTTGAGATAGAAATATACCTTTCTTTGAATGACTTACTTCAATTCCAAGAAAGTATTTTAATCGTCCAAGATCCTTGATCTCAAATTTCTGATGAAGATATTTCTTGGTTTCTTCTATCAATTTTTGGGACGTCCCTATAATGACAATATCATCCACATATACTAATAGCAAGATAGTTTCATTATGTGAACGATAAATGAATAAAGAATTATCTGAAATGCTGCAATAATATCCAAAGTTTATCAGAGCTGAACTAAGTTTTGAGTACCAGGCACGGGGAGATTGCTTGAGACCATAAATGGATTTTTTCAATTTGCAGACCAGATTTTCTTTACCTTTGTGTTCTAATCCTTGAGGAATCTCCATATACACTTCTTCTTGGAGGTCGCCTTGAAGAAAAGCATTCTTCACGTCAAGCTGATAACATTCCCACTCAAAATTGCAAGCAATAGATATTATAGTTCTCAAAGTAGTCATTTTTGCAACAGGAGCGAAAGTTTCAGAGTAATCTACCCCCTCGGTTTGAGAGAATCCACGTGCCACCAGTCTGGCTTTATATCTTTCAATCGAGCCATCGCTATGAAATTTAACTTTAAATATCCACTTACAAGTCACTGGTTTTTTTCCCGAGGAAAGAGGAACGAGATCCCAAGTCCCATTTTTTGTTAATGCATCCAATTCTTCCTTTATAGCTTTTCTCCAATGAGGTTCCTGATTTGCTTCTTCAAACGTTTCTGGTTCCACCACACTATCTAATTTCACAAACAAAGCAGCTTGTTTTTGGGAAAAATTGTTGTAGTTTACTTGAGCTTCAATAGGATACTTGACTTGACTGTTCATGACAAAGTCTCTAAGTCTTAGAGGTGTCTGACGGGTTCTAACTGATCTGCGCATGGTGGTGACTTCTTCCATAGGTTGTTCGTTCTGGTTTGGAATTATATTGTCCTCTGGTTGAAAAGCTGGTGATTGATAGTTAACTTCTGCGTCTGCCATAGGAGAAACATTGGGAAGAGATAGAGAATTTGATTGATGGTTTTTCATCTCCCCCTGAAACTGATATTGATGGTTGCTCATCTCCCCCTGAAATTGATTTTTGAAATAGGCTTGTGCCTCATCAAACTTCACATCTCGAGATACAAACATCCTTTTTGATATAGGGTCAAAACATCGAAAACCTTTTTTTCTGGAAGCATAACCCATAAACACACATTTCATGGCACGAGTTTGAAGTTTATTTCGATGCTTTGGCGATTTCCAAACATAGACAATACAACCAAACTTTTTTAAGTGATCAATAGAATGTTTACCACCCATGAGAACTTCAATAGGCGCTTTATTTTCAAGATTGCGTCTTGGCAATCTATTCATAATATAGTTTGCCGTAGAGAGAGCCTCATTCCAAAAACGTTCAGGAACTTGATTTTGAAATAATAAAGCGCGTGTCACTTCAAGTAGATGTCTATTTCTTCTTTCTGAAACTCCATTCTGTTGTGGAGTTTCTCTGCATGTCATTTGGTGTTCCATACCAGTTTGATTTGAGAAAGATTCAAAGTTATGATTAACATACTCAGTTCCATTGTCAGTGCGAAAGATTTTAATTTTAGTTCCAAACTGAGTAGAAACCATATTATAAAAAATCTGGAACTTAGAAAACACTTCATCCTTGGACCGAAGAAAGTAAATCCAACTTACTTTGGAGAAATCATCAATAAATGAGAGATAATATTTGAAGCCATTGTAAGAATCAATCGGGGCAGGTCCCCAAACATCTGAATGAACCAATTCAAACATATTACTAGAACAACTTTCAGAGGAAGGAAAAGGTGGTCGGGTAAATTTTGCATACCGACAGACCTCACAAGTATTGCAATCAAACTTAATTTCAGGCTTCAAAATACTCATTACATAACTGGACGGGTGACCTAACCTGGAGTGCCAACGCTCCTCTTCATCTTTATTTTTACTGGCAGCAAGAGCCTTATTCACGCGATTCAAGTAATAGAGTCCATGAAATTCAGTCCCTTCACCAATCGTCACCCCCGTGGTCCGATCCTGAAACACAACCTTTGAAGGCGAGAAGATCACATAGCAATTGTAAGCTTTTGTAATTTTGCTTACAGACATGAGATTAGAGGCTAATTCCGGCATACATAAATCATCAATCGGATTTCCTTTTTCAAAAAACTGCATTTCTCCTTTACCACAAACCTTAATTTTTCCACCATTAGCAATCGTAACAGGTTTAATGTCGACACTATCTTTAATATTAGATAATACACTTTTGAAACCAGTCATATTATCTGAAGCACCAGAATCTATAATCCAAGAATTTTCATCTAAATGTGATAAGAAACTGCATGTACCTGGTCCGTCGTTGGTGTCCTTGGTGGCTAGGGTTGCAGTGTTTTGTTTTATAAAACCTTGCAACAGTTGTGATAGTTTTTCCATCGTCACTGGAGTTTCAGATTCCTCATGAAAAGCTTGTGCTGCTCTGTTTGTCTTTACCATCGGACCCTGTTTTTTGTTTAGCTTCCAACATTTCTCTCGTATATGATTATCCTTTTTGCAATAGGTACAGAATAACTTTTTTCTCCCTTTGAAATCAGAGTTAGAAGATGTACCAATGTCTTTTTGTTTTGAGAACATAGCGGCTTGAGAGTCATCATCATTCTTATTCAAAGGGTTCATAACTTGACGACGACATTCTTCACGCATGATGATAGAACATATTGTGTTTAACTTAGGAAGATCAGCAGTCATAAGTACCTGGCTGCGAAGTTGTTCATATTCTGGCCTAAGACCAGCCAACATTTGAAAGATTTTATCGCTTTCTCTGTTCTTCGCCAGAGTTGTTGCATCGGTGGCTGCTGGGGTATAAGAGTCCCATTCATCCCAAAGCGCACGTAACTGTCCAAGATACTCAGTATAAGACATGTTTCCTTGCTTTAAATTATTGATTTCTTGAGTAATCTGATATCTTCTGGCAACATTGTATTGCTGACTAAAAAGATCGCGAACAGCTTCCCATATTTCCTTTGCCGTTTCCAAAAAATAAAAACTTCGAGCAATCTTTGTGTCCATAGAATTAAGAAGCCATGACATAACTGTATGGTCGTTTGACTCCCACTCTTCTAGCTTTGGATCTCCTTCTGGTGGCTTTGGTTTACTACCAGTTACATGACCAAACTTTGCCTTTCCACTGAGGAAAAGTTTAGCAGATTTGGCCCATGTGAGGTAGTTGAACCCATTTAAAGGTTCGGTGGTGATTTTGAGGGCTGGGTTAGCACTCTCAACCACGTTCGTTTGCTGATGGTATGTTGCATTGTTGCTTCCTGAAATTCCGCCTTCGGCCATAGAGAAAAAATGATAAAGGCAGCAAGGTTTGAGGAATAAAAAACAATTCTGTCAAGAACCTGCCAGTTGTATTGAATGGAGGAGCGGCCTTGAGAAGAATAGGTCCGCGTTGTATGACCCGCGGATGAGGCTTCAACAAAGATCACGCACCAAGAGTTCTGATCTCGCCACGAGCAAAACAGAGAGCCGACGTGGAGGAAGGAGTTGCAGCAGAAAAGGGAGACGCTCACCGCACCACTAGCTCTGATTTCGCCTCAAGCAAAAAAACAGAGAGCCGACGTTGGTTGATGCAGTCGTTGATTAGGCAAGAAATAGGGAGATCAAAGACAGCTACTTCTTCTTCTCGAACCAGAACAGAGGACGGTCCTCAAGAAGTTCCTCAAAAAGGAGAAAAAGAGAGACCGAACCCAAGATGGCGAAAAATTTCTCACCGTTCTTCTTTGAACCTGGCTCTGATACCATAAAGAAAAGAAGAACTCAAGCAAATACTAGAGACAATCATGTACGTGGTTCGGCATTCAATTGCCTACGTCCACGGGAAGAAGGAGCTCTTATTGAATGAGAAATTTTCCTGCCACGCTCGTTACATGGTAAAGCATCAATTTATAGAGAGTGTAGTTACCGTTAATATTTTGGTAAGCAATAACAAGGGAAGGAAATCAATAGACATGGCAACCCAGCACAATGAAAGCAACCCGAAGGAACCAACGGTCATCTTCAATCATGAATTGGGTTTCCAATTAAAAGAGCCTCCTTCCGTTAACCGCTCAACAGTATGGCTACGGTCTTGACTAGGGCGGGTCCCTTCCATCTTAACGCAGCGCCGAGGTTAGGACAGGAGACTTCGGGCAGACCTCAGTGGACTCAGATTCCAGGCCTGCAACAGCTTACGGGCTAGGAGGACACACTTGGCAGAGCGCATGGTGAGGGTAACGCGTTAGATGTGGCAGCCGTCGGCAACGCAACAGGCAAGGCAGGATGGGGCAGGGCCGTGCGCGGCCTTGAGGCAGTCGGCACAGCTGCCTTAGCACTCAACGAGGGATTAGCAGCGACAGCAAACGAGATAGCACTGGAGGATTCTTGTTGTGAGGCTATCAGCCCACTCGAGCAGCATACGGCAGGTGCTTTGGGTCTTAGGGAGGGTTTTTTCAGACAGCCAGGCAGGTTTCTGACTTTCATCAGGTTGCCAAGACCGAGCTGAGTCAAGTCAATCTAGCCGACAATGAATTCCATTGAGGTTTGAGGTTGGGCGCGGCAGAGCTTGCCATAGGGGTTGCAGAAAGGAGACGGCTGCCATTCGCTTGGTGTCGGATTCATCCCTGCAAGTCGACATTTGGGAATCCCTTTTGCACATGTTGGTATCGATCATCTCCACTGATACTTTCTTTGAGGGGATTTGTCGTTCCAATCGGGTAGAAATATCAGCTCTTACACCCTGTGTGCATTCCAACCCGTATTGGTCTAAAGCACTCGGGTAGATCGACTGGTTTCTGTTGATTGAAGGGTTAAACAAACGGGAGACGCTGACAGACTCCAGCGCATTCAATCATTCCTTAGAAGATCGTCTAACACTGGTTTCAACTCGGTGGATTGTGAGTTTGATCGAGAAGAAATCTTTGTTGTTGATTGATTTGTGCATTCCTTACCTATGAATGAGGAACAAATCGATTGGAGGTGGAATAGAACGAGGAATCGATCGAAGGAGTCGTCTGTACTTGGTTCCCCCCATTTGCCACCAACCAATCTTTGATCAGAACTGAATCAAGCGCAACCGGTTGAACATTTGGGCAATCGATCACTTGGGTTAGCTTCGCCACATCCTAGTGCACTTTTAGACCAATTTTGAGAGCAATCAGAGCACAGACGCTGGAGTTATGCCCTCTCACTGGAATCTGGCGGACATTGGCAGAGCTGAAGAACAGATCGTTGCCAGTTGACTGGAGCTTTGATTTCATGCAGAAATGGAGTTTCTGATCCAAGCTTGACTCTCCTCGTTGCTAGTTGAAGCTCTAATTTGTTTATAATCTCATTTGGGATCAATTAGGGGGAAATCTCCAAATTTTATCGAAGGAAGTCTGAGAACCGCCACCGGACTCCCCTATTATTCTCTAGACAAAGACTGTCATCACCGAGAGAAGAAAATGGGCACGATTTTCAAAGAGGGTTCAGTTTGATCTGCAAAACTTGGGTGTCCACTCCTCAATGTTCTATCAACCTACGTACCAAAATTGAGGATCAATTTTTGAGTGTTGTTGTTGTTGGTGTATGGAACTTGATTCATACTGGATACTCATTTACAATATTACGGATGTAAGGGCATATATGTTATTTTGTACAAATGCGAGTTTGCCCTAATCCTTATGTTTTAAGGATGGCCGCAGCTTGTTTTTGGCTAGTGTCTGTCTGTGTATTTTTCTGTGAGAAAGAATACAAGAGATCTGTGCGACCGTGGACGTAGGAGATTATTGCTTCGAACCACGTAAATCGTTGTCTTCTTCCTTGTTGCTTCTAACCCCCTCTTGAGAGTGTGAGAGGAGAGTTTATTGTGTGTTGTTCCTAACAGTTGTATCATGTGAATCGCCAGAACTCTCCTGTGATAGCGCCGACTGTTGTTTCAGGCCAAATAGCAGCTGCACATGTTTTTGCCTTTGTGCTTCATATTTTGGGCATCCATTCGTCTATCCTTTGGTCATCTACAGACCAATTTTCAGGCCGTTCGGAGCTACAGACGAACTTCTATGAATTTATGAGCGTTGTTGTACCCTGTGTGTCTTTCAAACAAACTTGCGAAGGCGATTCGCCTGCACCCCCACCCCAAATCTGTATATCAGTTTGGGTATTCTCCACTCTCTGGTGACGACCCTAGCCCCGTACCTTATATTCATATTCATTTGCATGAATTTGATGCTCTGCTTCCTTGTTGATCCTTGGCATCGAGCGTGTTGTTGAAGATGGAGGAGCGAGGATCAGGAGCTGCATTGCAGCGCACGTGTGCCAGCGTTAATCGGTGCTTGCCTCACCTTAACTTTTGTTTGCTCATGGGGTTCCAATCTCGACTTGGATTCCTCTGCTTGTATTGAAGTTACATTCACTACATGTTTTCTATTGAAGGAGTTTGTTGCCACGGAGGAGCAGGGAGCTGAATAGGGAGTTGAAACCGAGCTGGATCGTGACTGATTTTGCGTGGAGACGTAGCGTTCGCCTGCGCTTCCGGTGCCTTCCCTGATTCATAAAATGACGGGGGTTCAAACGAACTCATGGTGACGATCTCCACACTTGAGGTTGCATCTAGTTTTCCTCAATCGAGCATTTACTTGCTGTTTTCATTCAGGCATAGCCTATATAGCAAGGAAGAAATGTTGCAGGCAGTGGCGGCAACAGTCCATTGATTGATTCCCCCAAGACATCATTAAAATTGGGGTAACTTGGACCATGGTGATTGCATACATTTCCCTTGTCATTTACTGTTTTAAACATGTCAAAACAGTAATCTTGTTTCCTCCTTTGGCTGAGCAAGGAACCGGTGGGAGAAGCTTGTTTGCAGCTGAATATCACTATTGTCGGAGGGATGAGTTGTTGATTACCGAGGGCTTTTGTTAATTTTTGCCCTTGGTCATGTGCTGGACTAGTTCCAGCCAGGTGAGCTCGGAAGCAACCTAAAGACACACGGGTGGGAGCACTTGTTGTTTACATCCTTGCCTACGGGTGTGTAGCTGGTTGGGTTACCTCTGAGGCTAGATAGCGAAAGACACTAACCCAAGCTGCGTGATTGTCCTAAGGGTGCTAGTGATAGTTTGCATGTCTTAGGGATTGTATGTGCAGGATGAATGTGATGGTTTGTGTGTGAGATGGGTTGTTAGGCCTAAAACCATCAGATTTGTAGTAGGTCCAAACCTTGGATATTGGGGAAGCCTTTTCTTATATCAATACCTGAGGTTGTCCATTTCGCTGGGGTTGTGTCCAATAGGGTAGAAATTTTGTAAGGCTGATAATATAGCCACTTATGCACCACCACCGCAAGAGATCTTGGCAATTGCATGTGCAGCCTTCAACGTCTTCATCTTCATTTTGTCCGGCATAAGGTGCAGCTGCAACAGTTTAGGCCTCTCCATTCACTGCAGATAGCAACAGTGCACTTTTTGACTTAGTTAACCATGCACTACCATTTAAGCCTCAAAGTCATAGTACTTAAGGAATCAAACTAGAGACATGACTCTTTACATGCTCCTAACCTGACCAACTACTAAACCAAATTTTGAAGAACCATCCAAGCACCCCCTTTTAGTTATGAGCAAGAAGGCTTCCTTGCTCACCGCTCCACCTTACATGTATTGGATAATTATCAACGACTCATATTTTCCAAACTAAAGAGACATCTACGGGAACTGTCTAGTCATAGAGAGGAACCATGTTGCATCGACCACAGGCTGGTACAAAGTGTCCTCTTCGATTAACTCCTTAGGAATTGACTTGCACTCCAAACTTAACAAAGAAATCACTGCCACAATGTTGGAAAAATTTAAAAGTGGGTTTGAAGCCTGGAGAGATTAACTTGACTTCTCTTGCATATTGCAGGTAGAAGAATGCTCATTAATTTGGTTGCACTCCTCATTTCCAATTTATCGGATGTGTAGCTCTGTATTTCCTAAAAGTGTCATTGCTCAAATAGAGCATATTAATATTATCCGTTGTTTCTTGTGGTACGGAATCACTAGGGTAGTGTTTGATGGCTAGGAAATTTGAAATTAGAAATATATTTCTTGGAATAAAGGAATAAAGAAAAGCCAACTCTTAACAAAAAACTATAATGGTGCATCCTTTTATTGCCAAGATCACATTTTTTTGGTAGACGGCTTTTATTGCTAATAGAATCTTATTTCTGAATAGCGCCAATCTCATGGCTAAGGACATGTCTGCAGATTATGACAGCTTTTCTCCTTTTTCCTTTTTTTGTCTAAGATGCACATTTTAGCGCCTGACGCATCTTGCAATCAAGCAAGAAAAAAATGAAAAGTTCATAATCAAGAAAACAAATTTTCATAATTGAGATCAAGAAGGCCCCATTCCATATAGATAGAATAAATCCATTAAAGTATTATTGGCAGGCGACTAATTAGCTTGCATGTGTAAAGAAAGGACAAGATTGCTGCCTTCTTGTAGCTCAACAGAATGGATTAGAGAGAATCGTTACATTCGACCATCCAAAATTTAAAATTCATATTTTAGCTAGAAGGAAGTACATATCTAGATTCTATACCTTATGAAAGGAAGGGAAGGCCATATTTTTATGAAAAAAAAAATGTGTGAGGAAAGGAGAAATGGGATCTTTCATCTCCCAAATTTCTTTGGAATTGCTGAGTCTTTAGTGGACTCCCCATGAAAGCTATTTGGCAATAGTAACAAACTGTTAATGCACCGTGAACCTACTCTAAAAATTAAAACAGATTCATAAAACACATTAATGCACCGTGAACCTACTCTAAAAATTAAAACAGATTCATAAAACACATTTATATAGTGTTTCATGAATCTGTTTTAATTTTTCAAGTAGCTTCATAAAACAGTACAAATTGTTACTGCACAATTTATCATTTCTTGTGCAGGATACATGCTTGGCATCAACATTATGGAAGTTAAAGACCAGCCTATGCTGGATTGGAAACCTTGGAAATTCCCTCAGCTTCATAATTCCCATAAGCTGCTCTCAAATTTAGAAATCCCTTATGGAACTCCATGTAATTACGAAACAATGCTTTTTATATTCTATCTGGTTCGCTGTCGTAAATGAGAAAAGAAAAATAAATAGGTAAATAAAAAATCGTAAATGAGAAAAGAAAAATAAATAGGTAAATAAAAAACCAAACAAATGTAAAAAAGTAATTGAATGACCAATATCATGCCATAAGCAAATCGGAAAATAAAAGTTGGCATGCGACTTTATTGTCTTTATGGTATAGGACGGCACTCCAATTTGCTTCAGTTAGCGCGAAGTCGGGGACTTATTTATGTCGGACATGAAAATTTTGACAAATGAATTATCAGCTACATTTTAAAGTACAAAGTGAAGGAGCAAAAAAAAAATAAGAAAATAAAAAACAATAAAATATGCCACGTCTCATATTGAATCAAATAAAAAGAGTTTGAAGGCCGATTTTGTCACGTCCTAACCAATTTATTAAATTAAGAACTCCAAATGATCGAGTCGTTGTGGATTCAACTAATTAGTAAAAGTTGTTGATTAACATGTCTTCAAAGAAGCTCAGAATATACATCTTAATCTAAGTGATAAAAATAATTTTTAAAGGAGTTGATGCAATGAACAAAGCAAAGGCTGGTAGGCTGCTAGTATCGGTCTCAAACTCCTAAGACATCAAATCTCTATACTGTCAAAAAAGTATGTCCATATGCAAGTTAAAGCAAAAATAATAGAAACGTCACCAAAAGCATTGAAAGCAGCCTTGAATCCTAGGAAGATAGGAAAAAAAGAGAGGCTTGGGCGTTCGCTCATAAGATTAGCCTCCTACTCACTCGTCCTGATCAAATAATAAAAATACATAGAATCATTTATAAGACAAATTATGCGTTTATGCACGGGCAAATCAAAAGACGAACCAGTCCTTCGTTTGTTGAAAAGGACTTGAACCATGAGTTTTTAGTACAGCAATACGTTGAAAATTTGTACATCCTTTAGGTTTTAATGAGATAGGCATGGATCTTTAATAAAAATGTTCCGGTCGGTCGCCGGTGCACATTTTCCAAACTTCCAAGAAGAATGTAGTTCGGAGAAGTGGAAAATTGGTCCGCGCCACATATACGCCTACCGAATCAGGTGAAATAATCGAGATACACGGCTATTGAGTTCTTCCCATTTCCAATTTGATGATTTCAAGTCACAGGTTACTCTTATCAAGGTAATCAACCCCTCGATCTTTCACTGGTCGAAGGAAAAGGATGAGCTAGAAACCCATCTCCTCCTCTTCACTGGTTGGCTTTTATAGACAAAGCTAGAAACCAAATTCTCTAGATACATCAAACCATCAAGGTCACGCGATGGATGCCATTCATCCTACATTGGATATTGGATCCCGAGTTATTTGTCCGGCGGATAGGAGCCATTGATGATGTGATAGATCAACGGCACCTGAGCGTCCGCATTAAATGACTGGCGAACTATTTAATCCAATCAACTACGTAGAGGATAATTCTTATATATTTCTTCATAGAGCTCCAACGTAGACCGTATGTATTTTCAAAATTATCAACACGAGAAAAATATACCCAAAAGATCATGTAATCGATCACATCGCTTGCATCGGGAGGAACAAATTTGTATGCACAAGACGACAACCAAACAAATCACAATGGAGTATGCATGTGCAAGTCGATTAAATATAGTAAAACATTATACATATAATATAATCCGCATATTATCATGTGAATTTATAAATCAATGGAGTGTGGGTGTAGGGTTTTTTTCAGTTCCCCCAAGCCAAGTCCCATCAACAGATCCGGTTGATTGAAGGGAGAATGTGAAGATCAACAACATAAAATAACTCACTCTAAATTGCTTCGACTACAAGGAGCCCTACCGTCAGTCCGGATTAATGGCACACAAGCACACTTGCAGTCGATCATCCTTCTTTTGAACATATATATATATATATATATATATACACCGGATATTTCATTGAAGAGTTAGTAGGAGAGAGAGAGAGAACGATTCAAATTTATGGATTATTTGTGGGTCACAATGGTTTGCACATTACGTTGAAGTTTCGTTGGGGCACTGGATAGAGGGCAGACGCACATATTTACAGCTACGTTTGTGCTCTTGGTGGATGAAGAGGACAAGAGATTAGAGAGAGAGAGTGGGCACCACTGTCTTCTCTTGGGGCTGAAATTAAGGGAGGGGGTGCTGAATCTTGTGGCTTTTAAGAGGGTCTCCACATCTCTCTAAAAGGCATGGAATTACGCCAAATGAGATGGGTCCACCAACTTGTTAATTCAACAAAATATGATCAAAGAACATTATGAAGAACAGGTACGACAGTATATTGCATCTAAACTACATTTAGAACTTGGAAGTGTCTCACGTATAAATAGCTTTCCTTTCTCGTGTTCTGGTGCACCTGGACCTACAACAGGGGAGGAGAGAGAGAGAGAGAGACAGGTTCATAAGGTTCAATAATGTTGTCTGCAGACGGTGAGAGAAAATAGCCATTTGTGCTCTGTAATTGGATAGGGAATATGAATATGAAGTTGGTTGAGGAAGAAAACTTGCGATCGATTGATTAAAAAATGGCCTCAACGAGTGAATGGCTCAAAATTTGTCTTCTCATAGAGTAGAGAATCTTACTGTCTAATCCTTCCGTGGAAAAATATCTATTTCTGTTTTTCAATTCGATTTCGTACATAATTTTGGGGAGGTCATGAACATATTCGAACTCAAGGTTATTGAAGATTAAATAATATGCATCCTCTCAACAAAGAAAGTGAGTGATGTACCAAAGATATTAGCTCTTCAATGAGTGACAGCTACCAGAGGGACGGACAAATCCTGACTGCTAAGCATGCATGGTCTCCTACACCTTTTTTCCCTTTCAAGAAGTGCATAATAAGATACTGTGAAAAAGAAAATTTGGCACTTTCAAGTCACACTCGGGGACCATGCTTTTAAATTGTTAAAAGTGAGTTGACGTGGCATGTTAAACTACTGAAACCCTTCTCTTTTCTCCCCTCTGTCCCATCTTCTCCTTCACCAACGAGCACACGCCTGGCTTCAGCCGTCAGCAGAGGTGTCAACAATGGTGGTTTTTGGCATCTAATGGCCCTCCCCACTTGCACCAAATAGAAATGACATCGATATAGCGCATGTTGGTTGGATTTGTAAGGAGTAGAGGCCAGAAGGTCGCTTGGAATAATAGTGAATTATTGGTCTCACGAGATGCAATCAAGGCACTGTAACTCCACATTCTTGTCCATCTCTTTGCCCCCACTTATACGCTTCATTTGGCATTCATTTCTTTGCTCTTATGTGTTTGTTTCCGCTCTGTGACGGCTCACAGTTTGGCTACTTCCTCCAAAAAAGGGGGGCAGCCCGCCCGCTACATGACAGAGGGTGCTGCAGGCCCAGTTTCCTTTTGTTCAGGTCTCATATCTCCTTTCTCTTGGGTTGTGCAGGCCATTCTCGACTTTGCTAAAGCAGCATATGATAGTTGCCAGTTTGCCTGTGGTGACCCCAACATCTCAACATCCAAATTCCCCTGTCGACTTTTTTTAACAATGGCTTCAAATGGAAAGGTTCAGCTTAATTAGTGTTTTCCTTTCAGTTCCAGTGATTCTTTTTTTGTCTGCGATTTGATGTTTTCAAGACCTTTTTATTAAGATCACTCATTCGTCTTGGAGGTGTGAAACACTGCCTAAATCACCCTACCATTCCCACTCCCGAACAAGTTCAGATGATTCCTCAGCTCCTTGCCTGCAACAGACCCAACCAACCAACTGAAGGACATGAAGAATTTAAGGGGACCTTCTTAAAAGGGAAGATGCTTGAAGATCTTGGGTCCATGGGAGGCCATTGCCAAAAAAATGATTGAAGCCATGAATCCATCCTCAACAGTATATACCAAGCGGAGGCTTAAAAAAGGACAACCAAAAACCAAAAAGTGTGCTAAGTTTGCTTCAGTTTGTTCGTAAGTGAGCGATCGAATGCTTCCGAAAAATCAAGAAGAACCTAAAATCTCGGGCGTTCCGAAAGTCAAAAAGAAGATGAAAGTCAAGGAGAAGCGTGTCAGACTTTTACCTTTCTTTTCACAGAAGTAAATGGTAGGAGGTTGCGAGCATTGATAGCTCATAATGGCAGCTTTGGTTGGGAATTCGATTGCCGCTGTGGGTCGTTTGAAGAGAAACTGTGGTAACAAGGTGTCGATAACACTATTACCAGGGTGAGAATTTTGAGAAAGGGGCTCGATCAGCTCGTCGGTCGGCTGGGATCAAGACATAAGAGCGAAAGGAGCCATGTGAAACTAGATTCTCAGCCAAACACGGTCCCTCTCCAACAAGTTGGCAGCCATCCGCATATACAGCTGCAAGCCTGCAACATTCATCGGTTTCCTACTTGGGATCACGAGAGTTGAACATGACCCTGGATTTTGTTTTCCCATGCTCGAGTTACAATCAGAAAAGTTTTGTCACGTTCTGTCTTCTTAACTATGTGAAGCTGGAACTAAATTAACTCGAGTACCTGATACGGAATTAAACTAACCCAAATGTACTATAAGATTTTACAGAACTACAGCTTCTGCTGAAAATTTTGCAGAGAGCGATTCTTAAATTGTAAGTGAGATAAAGAAAAGGATTCCTAATTTTTAATTGCATTCGATTCCTAGGATTGATTCATATGAAGCATGGGACTAACACACCATCGTCGTTATCGCCGTCATCCCCATCGTCCCATCTTTTCTCTTCCCGATAGATCTTCTTCACATGGCGAAACTTTGTCGTTTTTATAAATGAGAGACTACGGCTGATCATTTCTATCCAGAAACTGCTACCAGCGAACCATAGGATTGAAGGAAAACGTAAGCTTACTAGGATTTTATTTAATCACGTGATCATATCACACTGAGCATCAGATTTGAATCCCACAATTCATACCATCAAAATACAGAGGGAGAGGGAGTAAATGGAGTCTTCTTAGGTCATCAATACCAACCAGTTACCCAATCACAGAATTGACATGGTAAGGAGAGACGGGGGCAAATGTCTCTGGTTTGAATCCAGCGGGTGATTCTGACTCAAACTCGAGACCAGGACGACCATGTCTGATATAATGATATACACTTTTCTTGATCTGAAAGTGAAAATAGAAATGGATGAAGGGAAAAGAGAATGTTACAGTCACAGTAATAGCAGTAGTAGGAGGAGGAGGGGGCGGGGGCTAGGTGGTAATCCTGGGGCTAGGGTGGAGAAGGGCGGACGGAAGGGTACAGGGTAGGTTGGTCCCGCACTCGAATGGCGAGTCCGGACAAGGCTTGGGTTTGCAGGCGAAGGCGGCGCATTCCTCCGGCGAACGCTGGTTGGGGCGGCCGGGGATGCAGTTCCAGCGGTCGTCGAGCAGGCCGCGCTCCGCCAGGCGTCGGCAGGCCGGGCCCTCCCAAGTGAAGTAATTGTGGGACAGGGACAGGTTAGCCAGGTTGCCGAGAAGGCACACCGCCTCCGGGATCTCCCCGTAGAGCATGTTCTGCGCCAGGTTGAGCTGCTCCACCTTCTGGAGGCACCCGAACGACAGCGGGATGGGGCCCGTCAGCTGGTTGCCCCCGACGTCGAACACAGTCGCTTTCTTTAGGTAGCCGATCTCCGGCCGCAGGCAGCCAGACAGCTGGTTGTTCAGGAAGAGCACCTGGATGAGCGTCTCCGACATCTTCTTGATGCTGGTCGGAATGTTTCTGTTCACCGTAAAAGAAAGAAAACAAAAGAAAAATTACATCTCGTGAAACCATAAGGAAATTTGCAGCAGCCGCAACAGGGCCCAACGATGGTGCCAGAAAAAAGAATCGCCCAACATAAAGGTTAAATGATTGTGGTGATCACAAATGCTTTTTTTATCGTTCACACATCTCGATGCAGTTGGAGTGATCTTCCTGTACCACGCCCTCCGCGATTTCTGCTTTATGGTTGTATTCAATCGGCGGGTCTAAGATTCAAGGAATGAGTAATAATAATACACTACAATGGATCAAGATGGACTTTCATCATTGGCGTTAAATTTTACTGTCCGTTTCTTCTGGAAGTTTTTTCTTTCCCGGAGAGCCATAAAATGGTAACCACAAAAATAAGAAGAAATTAACAATGAGCACAAAGATTCAAAGAGAGAGAGGTTCCTGAAGCATACCCGCTGAACTTGTTGTTGGCGAAGCTGAGGACGGAGGCAGGGGAATTGCCGAGGTTGTCCGGGATGGGGCCGTAGAAGGCGTCATTGTTGAGGAAGAAGACATCCAAGTTGACGGTGAATATGGAGGGTGAGACGCGGCCGGCGAAGCTGTTGAACCGAATGTCGAAGTAGGCGAGATTGCGGATGCAGGAGGCGACATCAGGGAAGGTGCCGGTGAGTTTGTTGTTGCTGAGGTCGAACTCGTAGAGGTACTTGAGCTTGGTGAAGCCTGCAGGGATGGTGCCCTTAAAGCGGTTGGTGTTGGCGTGGAAGATGGCCAGGTCCGTGAGGCAACTGAACTGCTCGAGGCCCTTGGGATGGAAGGCGATGTTGTAGCGGTTGAAGTCGAGGGTAGCGATGGTAAGCTGCTTGTCACCTGGGCGCTTCGCGCAGAAGAAGCCCTTGTACTTGCAGGGGTCGTCGCCTGTCCACGAACACGTTATGTTGTTGGGGTCATCCTCCACATACTGCAGAGCCTTCTGGATGATAAGCTTCTGTTCAAATAAAAGATCACTTAATGGTGGCGGCGGTGGCGGAGGTGGCGGCGGTGGTGGCGGTGGCGGGCAATCGGGTGGAGGAGGCGGTGGGGCGCATCCACAATCTCCACCACTGCTATTGCCTCCGCCTCCACCGATCCCTATGCCAATGCCGATCTCAAGGTCCTGACGGGCCGGCCCTGATGGCTGTTGGGTTAGTGCAGGTGAGAGACAAGAGAGGAGGAAGAAAAGGAAGAACAACTTGACGGGGGTCACGGAAAAGGCACGACGTCCACCACCAGCATTACCGGCGGCAGGAGGCTGGCGACCGGCCATTGTGGGCTTCCTCCGTCTTGGTGGTGGTGGTGAGTAGGAGGAGAAGACGATTTCGTCCAATAAATAGATGGGGAAAGAGCGGCTCACGTCCCCGACGCTTCTTTTACTCTGATGTCCGGCGGCTCCGTGAAATGTCTGCTCATGAGGTTGACCGATGCTTTTCCCCGGCAAGTCTCCCTCTGTTGCTTTTTGGTGGGAACCACGTTCCTGACGGTAAGATATTCATAGCCGCAGGAATTCTTGATCGGACGGCATATAAAAACTGTAAACGAGGATAAGGTTCGTAACCCCCATGTCAGGCCAACCGAGAAATTAGAAAATGCAGAAGGTAAAAACTCAAAAAGCAAAAAGGAAGGGAAGAAATTCATCCAGAGCAGACGAAGAAGAAGAAAGCGTCGATCCTGTCCTTTCGACGTGAGTGGCTGACGCCTGAATCTTCGAAGACTCAACAAGCAAGATCAATCTACTTGCAGCATCAGTTATTCTTGTGATTCAGGCAAAATCATATGCTTCACAGACGTGATATTTGGATTTTCACGACCAATATGTACAATCAACCGCTCTCTTCGTGATTCTGTTGTAATCTCCCCCTCAGTGAAAGCGTGATTTACCCTTTCCTGCAGGGATGGGAGGAGGCACACTAATGCTCGTCCATGGGGTGGGCAAGAGAAATCAATGAGGATCAACTGGATAAAAATCGCATTCAATGAAGAGAAAACTGTTATATTTCCAATTTTCTTTTCTTTTCAGAGTCGTCAATCACAGTTCTATCCTTCTTTTTGTTCTTAACCAGCCAAGTGATAAAGGAAAGAAAAAAAAAAAGTTGCTTCTGCTCTTTTTAATTGCATTCTTTTTTCTAGGCCACTAGGAATTGTTTGTGGCGGCATTCGTCTTATCCCTTTGCGAAGTAGTTGCCTGCAGCTTGGAATCTGATAAAAAAACAATCAGATTGCATACAAGTGAAAAGAATCCAGCAAGGGAGAACAGATGGTCCAGATGGCAGCGGTCTTTGACCATCGATAGTGATACAAATTGACTCTCTTACTTTGCATGCAGTCGTGTTTGCATGGTCCTGAACCGTTAATTAGCTGCGGAAGGCACTATTTTCCGACGGGTTAGATCATTCTTCCGAACTTTCAGCGCAGAGAACTTAGATCGCTTAACTCTTCATTATCAATGTATAGATACTGATACGATAGCTGTGATGTCATATGCAATGGTCGTGATAATGTAAGTAATGTCACTGTTTCACACCGTTCACCATCACAAGTTTATCAACATTTTACTTGGCAGGCCTTAATGAGTGAGTGAAAGCTTTATCATCAATCTGCTACTTTTCTGTACAGCAAATGGGGATAAGCGCTACTCTAAGTGCCTTAACCAATGTTACTCCGTGCTACCGGAGATGTGGAAAAATTGTAAGTACTGAACTTACCTGTTATTGCTAAAGGTCATATCTCTTTGATATTGATTGCAAATACAAGTGCATATATAGAACTGTTCGAAGTATGAAATGTGTGTGTCGACGTGCTGCTTGAAAGAAGCAGGCAGTACAAACACGGGACAGTTGAACAGAGGTCCTTATGGGACAGGACCGTTGTTGTTCCTCGTCTGCGACCTACCTAGCTATCATGTCGGTAGATGCAATTCGTTTAGAGAAAAAGAAGAAAGCTACAAAGACTTCTCAAGTCATCAAAAAAGTGTTCACGGGAACCTTATTCAATAATTTGTAGCAGCAAAGGGCACGGGGTGCAGAAAGTTGGTGTGAAAGCACTGCCTCATTCTTAAATCTGTGGACTTTAATATGCAGGAGTCTTAATTCCATTGATTCTTCTATCTTTCCTGGCGTTTCAAGTTTAGATTTCAAACTTGAAGGACCACTGCTATTGAAAAAGCTAAAAACCAATGATGTTTCTATGTGTAAAGAAAGTAAAATTTGCATGCTACTGTAAGCAATTGCCCACACCTTGCTCACAAAAAAATAAGTGTTTGGAACCATTTTAAAATGTAATAGAATGTTTGTGAGCCAGGAAATTTTTTTATTACATAAATAAAAAAACCTATAAAAATTAATGAGTATTCGAAAAAGCCATTCAATATCAAAAAATAAATAAAGAATTTGACATGGGGAGTCTAATTGATGTGTCATCATTGACTTAGACTTGAAGTGGGCGGCTGATTTAAGTATCTGCCTCTTTGAAGGTCTGACCAAGTTCGTGAACTCCACTTACTAACGGGCTTCCGGATCAGGAACTTGGTCACATTTAAACAAGTTCGGCATCACCTGGCTCAATCGGTGCAGATAGCGCTGGCTGGACATGTTGTCAATCATAAATAGATTGCCCGCTCTGCAGGGCATCGGCCGGTAGTTATCACCTCTGATTTTGAGCACATGGAGCTCGTGACCACAAAGCCTTCAATGATCATCCAGCCCGTAACGTGGACCGTCCGATGCTTTATGTCAGATTCAATACCATCCTTACATCCGAGAAGGCAGCTGACGAAATAAAATAAAAAAAAAATAAAAAAAAAAAATCTTTGGAAACGGGAGAACAAGGCTCCTCCAACTCACGTTTCTCCTGTTTGGCCCGGGAATGAAATTCACAAATCCTAATCCTTTTCCCACTTTAATACAATGAGGAAAATCTTGATAATAGATGCTTTAATTTGCTTTTCAGCTTCGTCAAATATATATATATATATATATATATATATTCAGAATTACCATGACTTTTTTTTTTCCAGGTTCAGAGAGATCTGATAATAAGATTTATGGCTATGTCCTGGAGTAGTTGTGAGCGGATTTAATGCACACATGCGACGTTGCTTTTATGTTTGATCTTATTCGAAAGGCAGTATCTCAGCCTGTATCGCTCCGAGAGATACACTTTGTCACTCAAGACCGACCCGGTGAACACGCTAAAGCATGAAATGGAGATTTAGTTGCCTGAGCTCCACTACTTTCCACCTGAAAAGCCCCATCTTCATCTCTTATATCTCTTTATTCTTTTGCTCCGTAGCTCTAAACTTTAGTGGGTGATTGATATCCTTGGATTTGAAATCCATGGGTCCGATGTGGAATATGCGAGTATCCAGGCCTCGGAACGAATGAGCGACCAATTTGGGGCCAAACAAGTGTCATCTTAGTTCGGGTCCAGTTCTGGGCCCATTTGAACCGCGACTTATTGTGTCCATATCCATAACCATGTCATATGGGTCCAAGTGCAGCACATCGCGGCAGATCCAGTAACGTCCCAAATCACACAGTGTGAAAGGGATTTGACGTCCTTAGGATCATTTGGTCTTACTGGAGCAGCGACGCAGATGGATCCGACCCTCAGAACCAAAGGAGAAAGAAAAAAAAAAGGATGTCCGGACTCCTGGTCCCTGGACAAACGATAGGTCCACCAATGGTCCTTGTCAACTCCCACGATGATGATGAGTCTATCATTGAATTGAAACCACTGGTTCATGAACCGATTCCGCGGAGCTGCTGAAGCTATAATTCAACTGGATCGGTTGTGAATTAATGACAAAAAAAAGGATTAAAAATTATTTTTAAAAATTAACACAGAATATATAAAAATAAATAAAAATTGCAAAAATAACTATGCATGGCATGCACTCTTAAATCCACTACCAAATAGAATCCACTACCAATCAGCCCGATTGAGGCCGACTTCGACAACATTGGATCTGATTACATCACTTCCAGAAACCATCATCAAAAAAGCCTGATTGGCATAGTGGAGCGTCACTCTAAGGCAACGAAAGCAGCTCTAAACATGACAAGATGAGAGGAAGGGAAACGCTTTGGCCTTCACTCAAACACTAGATTCACTCAAACACGAGAGGATTAAACAACCCACTCACACAAAAACACGTTTGGCATAATTCCAAAAACCATCCGCTGAACGAATATGAACGAATACAAATTTCAACGAATAAACGGAAACGAACAAACGCACCTTGTTTGCTCGTTCTGCTAACGAACAAAGAGCAGCACATCGCTGGGTCCTGGTTCAGTAGTGGCGCGGTACATAAGTGGGAATGGCATGAAGATGACAGGGTACACATGTTCCCTAAATGTGAGGTAAGCTTGATGGTACTCTGATAGGCAAATTTGAACGTTATGTCATGTGTTACCCGAAGGTAAAGTAAACTTGATACTTTGCTATGTTTGAACATGAATCGAACACATACAGAAATATCAGGGATACTTAAAATCCATCACATACAGCTCCATTCCTATGACCTTGAAAAGTATTTTGGGGCCGAGCACACCACCTAATCAGACCAAGAAGAAGACCAAGTCAAGTGATGTTAAGTTGGTCCCAGAGTATGAATGGACCAGAGTATTTTGGTTGCAGTCTGCGCCAAGGTGTCTTTTACCAGTCGCTTTTGTAAGTGTCGACCACACAATAAAAGGCGATGGTTGCCCTCAATGCTTAAATTCATTTTTTTGTGTAGGAAGTTGTGTTTGTTTCACTTGACAGTGATTTAAGATCCTATGATCTCACTTCCATGAATTTAAAATAGGACCACCCTTCCTCTCATTTAACCTTAAATATATGGTTTTTTTTAAAGTGTTGCATGAATTTAAAATTCATGTAATTGATATCTTTAATCTTTTTAAATTAAGAATGCACACATTTTTATGCAAAAAATGAAGCATTTTTCTGTCCCGATGCTCTGCTTCCGTTACCAGAAGAGCTTGTTTCCGTCCTACGTCGATAAATTGGAAGGGAGGATGATCTAATGTTTATGCTTGTCCAGGAAGGAAGACGCAGCAAACCAAGTAGAAAACAGAAACATAGAGAAACGCAGAACACGAGTTCGGAAGCCATGCTCTGCTCGTACTGTGTATGTTCGGCGTTTGATTTTTATTTTTGAAAACAAGATCAAACATGTGTTTCAAGAATCTTGCAAAATGTAGAAATGCAAGTGGCAAATGCCCTTTTAAGTTTTTTGGTACGTTACGTTATTTCCAAAGATTTCTTTGCATGTAACAAATGGAAAGCCGGCTGAGCTCAAGAAATACTCCATGGAGAGGCTGGTGCTGGAGAATGACAGGAAAAATCCACTAAACTTAATCTAAGGCCTTTAACTTCACACTTTTACGTTCCCTTCTACGCATACTTAAATATTACCACTTGTGATCCTCATACTTAGAGTATTACCACTTGCGATGATTATTTCTAAGCACTTCAACATTTAAATTTGGCATCATGTTGGAGCGCATAGGATCCTCAGCATTAACCGCTTTCCAGCCAAATCAACCATGAAAAAACTAATCAAAAATACAAAAAGCAGTTCTTCTTTTATTTTATTAACCCATAGAAGAACCCTCAGCAATGACCGAAGGTTTCACAAAAAAACAAAACCCATGGCCATTGCGGAGGGTTTCACGAAAAGCTAAACCCTCCGCCATTGCCAAGGGTTTCAAGCATAAACAAACCTTAGGCAATGGCCAAGGTTTTCAAAAAAACCATATCCCTTAGTCATTGCCAAGGGTTGTGAGGAAAAACTCAAACCGCCGGTGAGGTCATCACCTCGCCGGTGTGTTTGAAGCCCACTTTTCTAGCCATATGAGTTCCCGGAAAAGAAGGGCTGCAGAGTGCAGAGCCCTCTTTTTCCAGCAACCCATCCCTCCTTTCCTAGTGAGTGAATGATTGAGAGAGAGAGAGAGAGAGACTTGTCTATAGATGGGCATCACCGGCAATGGCGCCTCGGACCGTCGCATGCTCTCAGGCTGCCTGCATTCGATGAGAGATTTGATGGTTTCAGAAAGCCATCAAACACCAAGGTTATCGAGGGTCCGACTTTAAAAACTTGGATTTCAGTTTTGATCTAAGTTTCGAGTCCATCGAGCCTCAAACCCAGTCTTAGTGGGTTTTGCATGTGTGCATGTTAGTTAAACATATAATGTGTTGTGTTTTACAAGCATAAATGCACACGAGTCCTTATTGACATAAGCACGCACATAATGCACTCAAAAAGACATTAATGGAGGTAGAATGTGGCTATTTATACTATAAATTCACTTATTCAAAAGAAAGTCTATTAGTACACCTTAATTTAACTTGTCCAGATTTGCATCCTAGAGGCCCGCTAGTAGAGGTTTGGACCTGTCGCAAAGGTTGTAGATCATGGCAGATTCTCTCCCCCACAAGAAGCGTTAGGCTTTGGCTGCATGTATTAGGTAACTCTACATATTTATTGCTTTTTTTTTTTTCTCTCTTCTTCTTAACTGACCAAACGTGAACAAACTTGGTTTTGTGAAAACCAAAATTTTGAAAACCTGGTTCAAAACCCAGTTTTGTAAACTTGTTTGGATGACAACTTCAAGTGAAAAACTTGGACGCAGGCAGGTTTTTCTGGCCCTTTATGAAAATCAAAACCTGATTTTAATGTCATTCAAACACTCTTGAAATGGTGTTTTGAGGTAAAATCAAGTTTTGTCTCTCAAATCTGGTTTTAGATTGTCATCCGAACAACCCCTAAGGGGGCCAGATTTTTCATCTTCACGTCAAAACACTCTTTTCACAAACCCTGTTTCACAAAGTTTTCTTGTGATCCAAATACCACCCCACTTCACAAAGATTTCTTGTACACCACCCAAACTTGGTTTTGGTTAAAAACCTGGTTTTAAAAGTGTCAGGCAAAAAGTCGCTATAAGGATTTTTACGGCGATATAAACCGGCTTGGCTGGATTCAGCACAAAAATACTTAGCGAGCCTGAGAAAACCTGAAAAAGAACCGAATCTGAAGAGACTGTCGATAAAATACCTTTTATCGCAAGGAACAGCTTTAAAAACCACGGAGTGGTGTTCAAAAACAGACAGAAGAGACATCTTTTCCGGATTCTCATGATCGTGGTAACCAACTTGTGGTGCTCTTTGGCTGAGGCTGCCTGCATTCTCATGATCCGAAGAAACTTCTAGCTCTTTGGCATTTTTCGGATAAAAAAAGTACTTTTCATTATCATCGTATGAAAATCAGCTAATATTTGGAAGTCATTTGCCTCGGCCGTTGGGTCACAAAATGATAATAACATTGACTCCCTGCTTCACAGTCACAAAAAAAGCTAGAAGTTTCTTCGGATCCAGAACGAAGAAAAAGCGATTTTAAAATCCAAAGAAAATGTTTCTATGGGAGTTAGGGAATATTGTTCCGTCTGAATCATCTGATATAATTTTCCTTCCACTTTATTTTTCAGTACCATGTCTTCTATAGCAGTCACGTAGTTCTCAAATTCATTGATGAAAACGAAAAATGTATTTCTTGTGGACATGATTTTTTTTTCGTGCAGTGAAGTAAATTCTCTGAGTTCACCAACATCATAAAGATGCATTACAACAGCAAAAACCAGCCTTAATTCATGAGAATACAGGATATATAGGCCTCAGACCGTCCTAGTAAAAATAGAATTCAACCTTACAGAAGTAAGGAACTCCTGCATTTCAGAACTTTCAAGTGTCATCATCGGCCAATAAAGAAGAGAATGTGCAACTGATAATCTGGGAGGATAAAGTAAAGTTGAGAACCAAGAAGCTAAGATTTCCAATTTCCAAAGGAAGGATCCTGAAACCTGCAACTCGCTTCTTGAGGAGCCTTAGCTAGACAGACTTGAATATGAAATCAAATAAACAAAACTTGTTCATCCACACATGCGTGCCTTCAAAAACCCAACACACTACAATTTCTTAATCAAAATTTCACGAGGAAATGCAACCAACATCCTTCGTAATCACCAAAAAAACCGACTGGAAAGATGTGAAAATAAAAAATACAGGAGTGTCAGAGAGAAAAAAGATCAGCAGGCATATAGCTCAGACAGGGATAACTGTTTCTCTTTTGTATTCTCATCATTCACACTTCCCATTTGCAGTGACATCACCAAATAAAGTAAGGCTCATCAGAAAAATTTGTGAACCTAAGAAGAACATACGAAACAACCAGAATAATCGAATCACATGATGAACAGGAGCCTATGAATCCGCTTCCCAAAACGGGACTTTGGAAAGCAGATCGAGCCCCACTTCCCCTTCGTCAGAAATATGCAAAACCTAAAGGCGATAACAGGTTTCACTAGATAGGGAAGGAAAGGGGGATACTGGAGAGAGCAGAGACATCAGATCTTCCTATTCGATTAAACAACATATTATACCCAAAATTCGTCAGGTACATTCTATGATTCGAAGATATCATCATCTGCCTCGCATCGTGCTAACGATTCGAAGAAAAATATAAACAGATACTGAATCGATAGACCACCACGCACGACGACGAGGCGGCGTGTCACCTTACACACACACAGAGAGAGAGAGAGAGAGAGAGAAGAGAGCGACTGGTGGACGAGGTCCGGAGACAGATACAAATAAGCTAGGGTTAGGGTTTTGGCTCCAAAAAGGAAAGACAGCGGGAATGAAATTACTTATGAGCCCTCACTTTCTTATGTTAGGTGTCGGATCGTCCGGATCCCGTATGACCCGAATCTGAAATGTTATCTTGAGTATCGAATACATTGTTTTAGTATTACACGAATATTTATGTAAAAAAGTTTTGCACTCAAATCAGTTATCGATTTGGAGGGATCCAGTTTTGAGAAAATTCAATCTGAACTACAGATTAAACCTGACCCATTTGAAGTATATGAACTTTGTGCTAATGAAAAAATTGAAAACATTGAAACCATTTCAAACCAAATATCCGGAACCACTTGTGATCTTGAGCCTTGGTTTTTAGGCCTTCCTTATAAGAGATGAGTCAGGAAATAGTATTTTCACTAAAGGGATACAAGACTGTATTAGTTACATCAAATCAGCTTATAGACACTTTACAACTCAAAATGTATCTGGAAAATATTTCACTTTGTATTATGAAAGAAGTGATGTTGGATTTGTTGGTCCAGCCAATTCGGCCGCTTCAAAGTTCAAGCTGTTCATTGATGAGGCAGGCAATAGATATCAACAGAACCGTCAAACAATGTTTGAAGTCTCAACTAATTTTGGAAGAGAACTAAAAACAGGCATGATTCCCTATGAGATAGGGGGGAGGTCGGGTTTCGGCTTTTTTGATGAACGAAAAAATGAAATATTCTTCATACTCACCTAATTTTTCCATAAATTTTTCACCCAGAAATCAATTTGTTAATTTGGTAATATATATATATATATATATATATATATAAAAGCTTCCACTCTATTTTCACACTTTAAACATAGGATGGTTTTTGTAGATACTATTTATTAATTGAAGGCATCCTCGTTTAAAATTCACTGCAACTCATAAGTTGCATTTTGTGCATCTACTCAGTTTAATGGATAATTAGTGTTTGAAAAAGATTCAATTGCATATTTTAGCTCATTTATATGTATAATATAAAGCATGATTATGTTAAAATTAAAGATTATCAAGCCCGACCCAACCCTGACCAGAGGGCCGAAAGACCGACACTCTTAGGCCCTGTTTGGATGGAGGGAGAGAGAGATATAGAAAAGGATTGAACAATGCTTACGTTTTTTTTTTTTGTATTATTTATATCAAGTTGCATATATATAAAAGGATGCGTGGCTGATGAGTTTAGCTTGAGATGGTTTATACCACTGAAATTTCTACCTTCTATAACTGAATGACCTAACATCTCATTTTAGTTAGAGAAGGTTATATGTTAATCTTAATAGAGGAGAATGTGAAAGCTTTCCGCCTCTTTTTGACACGGTCAAGCACACTCTCCCCTCTTATAATCATAAAACCAATTTTTTTAGGGCTTATTTTCATCAACTAATCAATTCCCAATATGAAGGTGGAATTTGTATAATACTTTGTTGGGGACCAACTTTGGCTAGTTAATGTGTTGATCATGTCAAAATGCTAAACATGATCAACGACAACTATATTTGTAAACATGGTTGCATTGAAAGGCTCAAGTCTATAAGTTCTAAAGGTAAACCTTTTAATTTTTTAAACACTTTTTAATGCTAAGGATATTATTATAAAGTATTATAAATTATATGATTTATTTTTGTAGAAACAAAAATGATTTTAACATTTTATTCATTTCTATCCAAACAAACTTTATAATCATCTATTTCTTTTTCATTCATTTTTTTCCTCCATCTAAACAAAAACCTTAATTATGGGACCTCAAGAAGCAAGGAAGAAAATAATTAAACCGCCCCAATGTCACAAAGTTTCCACCGTCCTCTTGTCACACACCTCAAATTTTAACAAAGATGGCTTATGAAATTTCTTTCTGCCTAGTTAATTTGGGAATTTTATTAGGTGATTTAAAGGCCGACCCTCGGTCGCTTCTACCAAAACCCACGGTGGGTTTAAATAGTGGGTCTCACAAGGTTTGAGATCCTGATCAACGCCCAATTTACAAACTTCATCTGCAAATTCCCATTCCAGTATTTATTCTTCGTCTCGTTAGGGCACCGCCAAAATTTCGCGCCTCTATATCCTCCTTTTTCTCCTTGTCGAAGCTGGTCGCTAGCTCGCCATCGTCGCCACCGCAACCGCCATCACTCTCTTCGCTGCCCGTCGAGGCACCATAGTGAGGAGCCACGGATGCCACTGCATCCCCGTCATCATCCACTGATCTCTCCTCCTGCTGTGAAAGCCTCTGCATTGCAGGCCGTGAGGAGAAATCACTCGCTACCCGTTTCTCTCTGCGTAAGTTCTCACCGTCATTGCCAGTCTATCTCTTTCTTTCTTTCTTTCTCTCTCTCTGTGCTGCGTTTGTACGACGATGGTGGTGGCTCCTCACGGCCGCGTCTGCGGGAGAGGGCCTATCTCTCTCTCTCTCCAAAAACCCTCTTGTTTCCTAGGCTTCGGCTTCAATCCCGAATGCTAAATTGTTGTTAGGCGCCATGTTTTTCACTTGTAATATAAACAGCAAATGTTTTTTTCCCCCTAATTTCACGTTAAGTTAAATCACAAGCCTCCTGCCCCTCTTTCGACTATCCATTTCTGCAAGGAAAAACCCTTGGCCTCTCTTCACTCAGCCTCCTCCTGGTTGACGCCTCTCTCCATCCGAGTTCTCTCCAGGCGACCAAGCAGCCGGTGCCTCTCCGGACGACCAAGTTCCGCAAGGAACAGGTCAGCGGCGGTCACCATCCTCACCACCCGTAGGTACCTTCCGGCTCTCCCTGTTGCTGCTTTTCATGGAAGGCTGGTCCATTCGTTGTGAATATTGTTCCTTTGCTGATTGGGTTTTTTCATTTTTGAACTGTTTGAATCACAAGCACTGCAAGATGAGTTGTGGCAAGTGAAATTTGTGAACAGCCATCGCGTAGATGGCAGGAAAACGAGCGGCTGTTGATTATGGCAGAGCCACTGCCGTCCACAATTGTGGATGGCCGTCCGTCGCGCTTCTCACCTCACCAGTCACCTGCAAAAAAATGCACAGGTCTTTTATGAACATGCTGTTAAAGAAATCAAAGCCATTAACAAACAAGCTAGCTGACTTAAGTGATATCAAATGACTGAAGAAGACTAGTTTACATGTCCACAGTAAATGAAAACACGAAAGCCAATCACAACTGAGTTATCAAATGACTGAAGAAGACTGTAGTTTACATGTCCACAGTAAATGAAAACACCACACACACAGAGAGAGAGAGAGAGAGAGAGAGAGAGAGAGAGAGAGAGAGAGAGAGAGATGGATTACCTGGATAGCAAAGCCCTTGCGCGTTGGCTCTTTGGCTCCAAAAATTTCACATGCCTTGCAAGTGCAAAGACTCATTGTCACTCTTTGCAACCTTCAGTGTTGTTTGGTTTCTTTGAATTTTGTTGAAGAAATTCCTGAAGATTTTCAGTTCAAAGTAGGCACTGGTTCTCAATCTGTTGTGAATGCATTGTCTCTTATCTTCTTTATTGACAGCATTAGACAACATTGGATTGATTCATTTTCAATTCAAACTGCTTGATACTTTCATCCATATTAGCATCCTTGTAACTTAGCATAGATATAGATATAGATATTTCATTTGACATATAAAGCTATCTTGATGCCTTGATTACTTGTTTAAAATGATCATGTCATACTGTCCTATTTCAGGATTTTTGTCACTCTTTCTAATACCTAAATATGTGCTTAAGGAAATTGATGCTCAAGGATAATTTTTCCAAAAATTCTATTGATTGGTTCTTCATACTAGAGAAATAACCTTGTTTTTACTTATTAGTATAATGTTGTAATGTTGATATGAATCTTTATATATATATATATATATATATATATATGCACGTGCACATGCACACGCAGAGTGATTTGTACTTGCTTGTGCAACACATTGTTTAGATTTAATGTTTGAGACATCAGCAAGATGAATATATGCAAGCAAGCCTTAGAAAAAGGAAAGACAATTACTACATTTATATACGGGCAGAAGATGAAAATGTAATTCTATCCTGTATATGGATGGTTCAAATGAAGATCCTTTGTCTACTTCTGATGAAGACGACGATGATGAGAACATTTGAATTTTAAACTTTGTTTAAACTTATTGGCATCTGTATTAAGAAGATGATTTTTCTTGAGTACTTGTTCATCTAGTTTACATGAAATTTGAAAACTCTGTCTTTTTATATTGTTCACTTGAATTTTTGTTTATTTAGTTGTTCTTTTAGTTGATATTATTGTCTCATTCTTCATTTTACAGTTATGGTTGTCCAATGTGAATGTTAAATACATTATGTAATATGGTTTGGTTTCTGTTGTAGATGATCTATGCATAGAAGGTATTAGGTGTTGTTTAGGATAGGTCGTTTGGGGCTCATAATAAATCTTTTCATGTAGAAAGTATTGTTACGACAGGTCGATTTAGGGATTGCCCCACATTTTTTCAGTTATTTTCATTTTTGAATATCATTTTCTGATTGAGGATTATAAAATGTATGTGCATGTACTAATGTGTATATGGTGTTGTAAATGACAATTAGCATAAGCAAATATGTTTCTTCATGTTGTTCTTTACTTACATATTTGTTATTTTAATAGTTGTTCTTAATTTTAACATTATTTTTATGGATGCTATATACTTTATAATTTTGTTCGTGAAGCTTATGCTTCGCTTCAGCTCGGAACTTTTCACCTCACTTCACAGGCTTAGCGCTTTGCTTTGCTTCATCGCATTTAACAACATTGATGCTAATCATGACCCTAACACTACGCAGTCTTGCTCTCCCGCATATTTCATTTTTCGGTTTTAGCTCTGCATTTGCCAGTGCTCCCTCTGCCTGCAGATGGAGCCACTGCCTCTGGATGCCATTGCCGTCTTCTTTTGCTGCTCTCCCATCCAAGCACTTTTAACTCTCCATTTTTGTGTTAATTTTCTGCGTGACTGAACTGAGAACTGTTCATCTGTGTGTTGATTATCTGTTTGAGTCGATGTGAGATTGTTCATGAATTTCTATGCAAGTTAACATTTGCTTGTTGCTCTCTGTGTTATGGTTTCCTGGGTTCTGATAGAACATTTGTGATTGGAAGTATTTGCTCCCTCTGCTGTTTTTTTTCAGTGCGGTGCTGCTTATGGAACAATTATACTATAGTCGGTCTTGCTTCTGTTGAATTAGCAAATGCAAGAACCAAATAATTGAAAGCACTCAAAGCTCATTTATTCCAATAAAAAAGTAATGAAAAGATGTGTTTCTTACTGCGGATGCAGGAAAGAGAAGCTTGCGTCTCAAAGTTGCCTTGCTGGCTATTCTCGTGGCAATTGCCAATATTTCGCCATTGCAAACAATAGACACAAAACTCAAAAGTGCCTTCGGAGGACAGACGCAATATTGGCGTGAAACTTCCGAAGATTACGAGATCCTTGCTTCAGCTCCTTGTTTCCACTACGAACACAGCTGAAATTTGCCAAGACATTGTTCAGCTTCCGTGAAGGAGAAGATCGATGGAGAAAGCAATCGCGAAGGGCGACAAGGAGGTAGACCCTTCTTCTTCTTCATCATCTTATTCTTCCTTTAGGAAACCTGGAACTGGGAAATATCCAAACATGTTCTTCTTGTTTCTTTTCTCTTTTCCCTTGCAAACAGGTCCTTGTCAAGATTGTGAAAGTATGCCAAACACAGAATATGAAGGGTTCTGAGGGAGGATGGAAGGAATTCCTCAGCACTCACGACTCCAAATTCGGTTCGTGCCTAGGTGACCCCACGAGGAGGTCTGTGGACATCTTGGTTGCATTTCTTAAGACGTTTACAAATGAAGAAGATATGAAGGTAGTGTTCAGATTTCATCATTAGGTGTGTTATTGATAGGTGCATGCTTCTTATATGGTTACGCTGAATTTTGGATGCATCCATCTGTTGCCTGGGGGACTCGAGACTATCGCTGTATTGAGTACCAAACAGTATAAACCAATACTAGTAGTTGCTCTTTTGGATGCACTGTTACACTCAAATGTTCCCTAAAAGAATACCTTCGTACTCATTTATCTGAGGAATGTAGATAACGGGAGATGTTGTTGCCTTTGTAGTCTACTAGCATGTATCTCATTCTTTATGTTGTTAACGAGCAGGTTTATTGCATTTGCATTGTTGATTTACTAAGAAATTGTCTTGTGCAACTTCCCAAATTACCCTGCTGTACGGAATGTGGATAAGTGGCTGGATTGACCTACCTGGCTATGCTTGGTTTGTATGCTTTGTTATATTTAAGATGATACAAAATTCCATTTTGAAAACAGCTTTTCACTAAGGTCATAAAGATGCACGAGAACCAGAAGACAATGGAAGAGCTTATAAAGAGCGCTGGGCACAGAGAATCTCCAGAGCAGGTATTCTTGGAATGCAAGTCACCATTCTTGTGAAAGGGATCCCCTAGCTGATTGATCCAAAACATGCCAAACTTTGATTGTTGATTTTTTTTGCTTGTTTTACTGCATTGTCACATGCTTAAAATTGTTATAAAACCAATAATTTTTTTACAAGGTCCTTTGCAGTTTGTTGATATTTGCATCTATTGCACACAACTAAATGTAGGCCTTGAATCTGATGCCCTCCATGTTCATGTGTTCTTTTTTCTCGTGGTTGTTGTTCAGCTCAGATGTTCTTTGATTGGACCTATAAAGAAGAGAGGCACATGAATTCTTTGGCAAATGGGGAGTCCTTTCTGTAGAGATGGTGTTTTCTACTAGGTGGGCTGTTTGATTGCCTCCAAATATTGTACGTAGGGCAGCCATTTGTGTCACAAGATGTTTTAAGTTGGATAGTTGGATCATGAGATCCTCACTTGGTAGAATGCTACAGTTGTATAAGGTAGAGTAGGAATGGGCTGTTGACTTTCATGGAGCAGGTTGGGCTTCATTCATGTTTACATGGTATCCAGACAGTTGTTCATTCATGTTTGCTAGGAGAATCAGGAGTCTCTGTTTACTTTCACAATTGTGAGGATGAGGATTAAATCTAATGTTATGGAGAATGTTGGCTATAGAGATTGTTCTTATCACATTAAGTGCAACACAATAATGGTCTGTGGGGGAAAACCTACTTCATTAGGGTGGTCTATATATGTCAGGCCACTTAGGAATGTCTATATGGTATTCACATTAGCAGCCTGTGCACCGTTCTTGTCCTCTACTAAGGTGTTAGTTTTTGTCATTTTCAGTTATTTCATTATTCTGATTTCTTGATACAAGTTCTTCAAGATTTCTATAAAAGGATTCAGGCAAAAGTATTGTCTCATGGCCCAGCTGGAAAGTGATGATGCATTATTTTTTCTCATCTATGAACATTACATAAATGTTCTTTGGTTACTTTTTGGTTTAAATTATTGGTGATGTACTATTGGTTTTATGGACTTTGCTCCACCTTCATCACTCATAATGACTTCATTTCTTTCTTCCCCCTCTAGTTGTAACCTTTAATTTGTTCCTGTGGCAGAGCAGAGGCTGGTCTGTCTGACATATAGTCATCCACTCTATCCAAAATACTACTCCTTGCCTTCTTATAATGAGGTTTGGTTCAACATGCATGTTCTTCTTAAGTTAGATGTTTTCTTTTCTTGTTCTTAAACTGGTATTTTGATGTTATTGTTATGCTGCCTATGTTTCATTTCCGTGGAAAGGAAAAGAAGAAATTATATAATGAATTCGCTTTTAATTGTTTTAGTCAGTCTATTTGATCTGTTATGTGTATCTAGAGTTGCATCATAGTTTCTTGTAACTATACGGGAAATTGATATGATGCACCTGGTGTAGTTATTACTAATCAGGCTGTAAACTTGGTATTCCTCATGTGTCTTATCTTATGGTATGGTACAGGGTAGATCTTGCATCTCTCCTTCAAAACAGAAAAAATAGCAACTGATTTATTTGTTTATTTATTTTGTGGAACTTGAAGTTACATAAATTCCTGGGGCCCAAGTATTAAGTTATCATGAAAGCATTCAGACACATCTATGTTTTAACTTTTGAGGTAAAAGAGTAAATTTGGGGCTGATTTTATGCAACAAAATTAGGGATTTTCATGGTTTTCTTTATATGAGCCTATATATCCTTCTGTCCTACGAAACAAAGAAATCCATGTTTTATGACCATGAAGTTGTTTCAGTACTCCAACGAGTAAGCCATACCCAATAAAATTTATGTAGTTGGTGCTCATTTAAATATTAAAGGCATTTTAAGTTGTTAATTATGTCGAATGAAAACATGCATGTTTCACATAGGATATACTTGTTACTTAGTTATGTTTATGCAATTCAAGTGCTTGTTTTCCTAGATATTTTAATTTTTTATTTGTTTTTCTTTTTTGAAAATTTTAACATGAAAATATTCGTATTGTATTGTTTGGCAATAGAACGTGTTTTACGGTATTATTGGGTCTATGCATTGAAAGTGCTCTGTTTGGAGACTAAGGTAAAAAAAAAAAAAAAATCCAATGATGGCTGTGTACAAGGAGATCAAACTTTATGGCAGTTCTCAGGATACTCAGTGGTTTATGTTACCCACTTTCTAATGAACATCTTGTGAGGAGCTTTAATTCCATAACTCAGCATTTCTTATTTGTTTTTCTAACAGAAAGGATAGAAATAAACATAAGTCCTTTATGAAAACCATGCCATGGATTTTTTTCTTGCAGTCAGTTTAAACATTCTCTAGGAAGAGTTGTATCCTCAGAAATTGAAGATTTCTTTTCTGTAGCTAGAATAGTTATGCAATTCATGTTTCTCTGGTGAGACTGCATGCTCCCCTTCACTTTGATACTTCTTGTCATTCTCACATTTTGATTGTTCGTTCTTTGGGTTAGAAAAGTTTCTTTTGTATTTGTCCTACCATACAAGTGCATGGGATTTGCCTTTAGTAAATGCAGCTCCGATGTGATTTACATTACTGCATGAGATTAAATTGACTTAATATAGCAGGAATGGGTTGTCACGAGGATGGGCAAATATTCCAAGATATTACGCTCAAAGTCAATGATTGCTATTGATTGTGAGATGGTACTTTGTGAAGATGGTACAGAGGCAGTGGTGAAAGTGTGTGCAGTGGATGAGGACATGGAGGTATAGTTCTTACAGGCAGTCTGCCGTTAGATATTTAAGGGTCTTTTTATCTATTGATGGCTCCAGTGAAATTTATTAAATGTAAATAACAGAATTTTCTGTCAGATTTTTTTTTTTCCTAACTTTCATTTGATTAGGACCTTTTTATCTTCTACTTAAAAGAGTTCATGGTTTCTAGGTTAAGCTGGATGTTTTGGTAAATCCCATGAAGGCAGTTTCTGACTATCGAACTGACATCACTGGGGTCTCAGCTTGTGATCTGGAAGGAGTCACTCTTTGCCTAAGTGATGTGCAGGTATCTGTATGCTTGCTGGATCTAGCAGCCTAAATGATCTTTATCTTGATATTTCTTGCATCGACTAAGCTGTTCCATCAAGAAAATGGTTCTGAGAAATTTTGAGAAATTTGAGAATGTACAAAGTGCGCCAACTTTCTATTCTCTGTTGCGTGGATGATATTTCTACTTGTGATTCCTAACCTGTTTTTTGCTCTCCCTTCCTCTCTCACATAAGCAAGAGCTATGGGGCTTACACTTCAGACGCTAAATTGTCAGCTGTTATTTTTCTTCTAATTTTTGTTCATTCAGTCGTTTCCTGCTTTGTGCAGAAAACTATGAAGAAACTATTAAAACCAGGAACTATATTAGTGGGCCATAGCCTGCATCATGATTTAGAGGGTATTATTCTTTCTTTGCTTCTATCCGATAAATTCATGAAAATAATCATGTGCCTGTTTTGGTGATTGGATCTACCCTTCATATTTAACTTGCACGTAGTTTGAGTTACCATTTTTGCTTTATTTTGCAGCATTAAGAATTGATCATAGAAGAGTCATTGATACTTCTTTTATCTTCACTTGTCTGGACAAACCTAGCTACTATACACCCAGTTTGAATAATTTGTGCAAGGTAAGCTCCTTAGCATTGGTACTTCTTTATGACATGATTCCATTGTTCATTTAAAGCAATAGATTTTTTTATGCGTTTGATATTTTAGTCGTAGTGAAACAGTAGGATGCAAGGCGTTGTGTTTTTGTATCTTACACTAAATATTTGATTCATCGTATGTCACACATGGCAATGTTTTTTCCTTTTCCAGTCTATTTTAGGTTATTACATACGAGAAGAGGGTGCTCCACATGTCTGTCTAGATGATGCACGTGGCTCAATGAAGCTTGTCAAGGCCAAGCTAGAGCATGGTTTTAATGACCCCATTGTCATTCCTAGTAAAAATGTTGGTTCTGAAGTATCTGCTGTTCTTATTCGTTATTAGCTTTTCTGTATTATTTCCTAATGTACTTGTTGAATATGGTAGTTGCCAAAAACAGAACTGGTGAAGTTGCTGCTTCATAATATACCTATGGTGGTTTCTTGCCAAGAACTGCGGAAAATATTTCCTGATGAATGTGCTGTTGAAATTGAGGTCTCATCTTGCTTCCAGTTAGAAATAATCTTTTCTTGTCCCCTAGATTTTTCCATGTAGTTTTGTTTAATTATGCTGGGTACTTCTTTTCCTGGCAGGCTACACTGCGTTCTAAAGGTTCAAAAAATTCCACATTCGCAATTTTTAAGTCGTCTAGAGAGGCAAATGAAGCATTTGAAATTTTGGAAGGCGAAATGGAGAAGGTATTCTTATTTATTACAGCTTTCAATGTCTCTTATCGTTTTTCCAGAATCCTCACCATGCAATAAGCATATTACAGTCCAAGAAGATCATGCTGATAAATTTTCCCATGTCATGCTTGTTTTTGTTGCATTCATAAGTGGCTAAAACTGAGAAGTAATGCCTGCAGTGGTAATCAATTCGAGTAGGTGGCTTCTAGTTTCCAAAGTAGCATTAGTTTTGGTATTCCCAAATGCAGTATAAGGGTACACTGACAGATATGCGCCGTCTCACTTTGTTACGAGTTGGCTTGCCCTGACTTTGGCACTTAACACAGTGCAGTTATAAGAAAATTCACAGGACTCCTTTTTGCGTTCATGGGCATGTTGTATTGTATCTATATGTGCATCCCATCCCCTACACATGCCATTGCACTTGCTACATTACACGCCTATTTCTGTGTCATGATTCAATTATTTGTAGCAATATGGACAACAAGGCCGATCTTCCTCTTTTTTTTGTTTGCTTATGAGCTTATAGGTTTTTCCTAAATGGAGCCTTCCACCATTTCCCTATTAAAACATCAGTCTTCCCTGTCAATGTCGTTTTTTTGCTTCAGGCATGAATTGTTTTTGGAACTAATCAAATGAATTATCAGTATAATGTTTTTTTGCTGTCTGCGTAAGCTGAAACCGTCGCAATGTGCTAAAAAGCGTTCTGCATATTGTATCATGCGAACTTGGGCTGATGAGTTACCTCTGAAAAATATCTCAGGCACCTAATCGCTAAAGCTGATAATATCTCACAAACTTTGGACACTCGTAGATTTTCTTTTTAGATGACGAGGAAAAGCTTTTAAGTTTTTAGGCATGTCATGGGTGGACTTATGAGATGTACGTTGCCGTATCTCATTTTATTTTGGTCTTGAACCTCCGAATGTCTTTGAAACTCTTCTCGACTACTTCGACCTTGTCATACAGCCCTTGGTGCCAAGGTCCCCATAAATATCAGCAGCTAAGTTGGATGATAAGATTCTTATTCTTACTCTTTCTGTCCCCACCCCACTTTTATTTCTGATTAATTTGAATATTTTGACATTGACTTTCAAGCAATATGCAACATCTCCGTACTGTCATGTAACTAAGTCTCATGTTGGAACCTTCTATATGATATAGGACTCAGAGGGACGCCCCCAGAAGCGTGTCCAGCTTCAACTAAGCTCTGGCACCTTTATTAGCGTATGTGTGCGTAAAATGAAAGTTGAGGAGCCTGCTGGTGCACCTTGTATCCCTACCAAGAAGGGTACCGAAGGGGAAATTGAGTTTGGCGAGGAACCAGCTACATCTGATCTTCCTGAGAAGAGGCCCATCCAAGATGATATTAAGGCTTCTAAAAGACGGAAGAAAGATTTGATCAAGTGCCCTGCGGGCATTTCAGAAGGCAACTTAGATTCAACGAAGTGCAAACATGTGGAAGAGATAGAAAGGCTGAATAAGAAGCTCCGCCAAAGAGATGAAGAGATAAAAAATTTGCATAAGATCTTATCATCTCTTACGAGAAAACATGGACTCTGAGCATATTTGCATGCCATCTATATGTACGACATTTTTTCATTTCACATTGAGGTGTGGTCCACTTCTGAAAATTATTTATGAAAAGAAACGCAAGCTGAGGGACAAACAACCTTGTCAAAGAACAATTTGCATATTACAAGTTCCAAAATATACATGTGATGAATCGTCGTCACAGTATTGCAAACCATAACTATCAGATTCGACAGGAAAAAGGCTGCAAGTTCTTGCTGGGATGATTCAACTGAAAGTCATACGCTGCACCTCCGTTTGAAACATCAGTATGGTGGGTATGTTCCTGGGTACCCTGTATAAAACAAGCCAAACGCGTATAAACAGTCGATAGATTCATTGTATTATCTAGTCTTGCAGCGCATAGTTGACAGAAGTACCTGGATATGGAGCCGGTGGGTATGTTGCCGGAGGATACGTTGTTGGGGGATACGGTGGCGGAGGATAAACAGCAGGCTGGGGGCGATATGGAGCAGGAGGATAGCTTGACATCGGGACTGGTGGTGGAGGGTACAGTGGCGGATATGCAGATGGAGTTTGGTTTGGGTAGCAAGCAACAGGAGGGTAGGCGGTGGGTGGTGGCTGAGTATAAGGAACGTTGTAAGTGCTCTGGTGCTGCGGTGGTGCTGATGGTGCATACGTGGGGAAAGACATTGCCTGGTTGTTCGGACGTTTCTGCAAAACGAAAGAGATGAACAACAATTATATCGATGTGATCATAAAACTAAAAGGTAGGAGCAATCAAACCGAGAGTGGAACAAGTAAACTCACATTCAGGTTCGGATGGTGCAGTATCAGCCTCACTTCACCTGCATGCCTGTTACAGATGACAGAGAGTTAAGAGACTGTAGGGTGTGAAACTAGGGCTAAGACGAGCAAGTTTGCGAGAAGCGGTCACCTTCCATGTTTGGTCTGGAGTGGCCACGACGAATCATCGTATCCCTCATGGAGGACCCTTTGCAACTGAATCCTGATGACAACATAAAATCAAGCATTGAATTGAGAAGAATTAAGAGAGCGCGCGTGATGGGGGACTCCTGAGAAAAGGGCTTACCTTCCGCTGCCAATTAGATCGTCCATGGTTAACGTGTTGCTGTTCCAGACATGGACGTTGATTTCCCGGAGACCCTCAATGAGGGTAAAGATGAATTTCTCTTGGAAGGTGGGATTCTTTCCTCCATCTGCAGAGGTCAATGAAAAGATCGTGCTAAGGGGGAAACAACGTGAAGTATGGAAAGAAGAACAGATGAATCGTCACAATTAGGGATGATGTTTTTTTCTCTCACCTGTGCACGTCCTGGTTCTGAACTTGGCACTTCCGTATTCGAGGCAGACGTAGGGGTCTTGCCTGGATATCCATTCTGTGTCCTTCAATTTGGTGCATCCAACAACTACCCAACGGCAAACAAGGTCAAATCTAATTAACAAAAGTAGGTATACCGTGATTTTGATTTGGTGATGAAGATGGCGTTCGAGGGTTCACCTGTTACTTCCAGCAGTTGGCCTTGGATGCCGGAGATCGACATGGGGTGAGCGATCTGCAACTCCTCGAAGAGGCTATGGACAATAGACGGGATCAAGCGCGAGAGACGTAAATGGCTGCTTTTCTGAGAAGAATCTACCAATACGCGTCGCTTTCGGTGAAAGGCTCTACCGATATGTTACCTTTAAATAAGCGTCCTTCCTCTTGCTTAGCTCGACCAGGCCTATAAAGATTCTCCTCTCCTCCGAAACTCGCTAGCGCGCGCGTCTTTACAGAAAGAACCTGAAGAGAAGCTCGCAATCCTTTACGAGGAAGCCGACTTCTTCCGCCACACTTCCAGATGCAACTCCTCGTGCGTCGAATGGTACTCTCGCTAAGGAACGCGTTCAATTGGTATACAATAAATTTTTTCTTCAGCCTCTCCCACCTAAGGAATTGTGAACTTCGAATCCGATGACCTATTTCGAACTGCGCGTCGCTAGGGAATCAGACAAGAAAGAGAGGGCTGGGGAGGAAGACTTACATGTGGGAGCCACCCCCTTTTTGGCTCATAGAGGAAGGATTCGATGTGAACGAAATTGAGTGGGAAAATTCGTGATCCTTGTTTTCATGCTGGAGAATATTTATTTTAGTGGCAAAATGACAACGTTGATCGTACCCTTTAGGCTGCCTTCGGTTTTCGCAGCACCGGTAAGATTTGAGACGAACTCACCTTGCGAAATTTGGGGGGACTTGATGGGAGAGGCTAGCAAAGAACTTATTATGCGCTTTGGGTTGTATCATTTCAGGCATTTCTTTTTTCCGGTTAAACTTCTAAGCGAATGAAATTTCATCCCATGAATCAGTGATGGCAGTTTGTGGCTTGAAGTATTTCACCATTTCCATTATGCTTTAGAGCTTAAACTTTGTTCAATCTGAATTGGTGGCGACAAATTTGGTTTAACTGGCCTACCCAGAAGTGTCACGTTTTCATACGCTTTGGAAGCGTTTTTGTCAGTTCATGACAAATTCAACTGGAACCAGCGGCCAAGCCAATTGTATTCAGTTTCCATTTGCTCCTTGGTGGGACAAAGAGTCGCAGTTGGTTCCGTACCAAGGAAAAGGCATGGTAAGCGGACACTTTGTTGGTATGAAGCTGGTTATACGCCCCCCTTGTTCACCAGGATATCCTTGGTAAGTAAAAGAGGAGATTTTTTTTTTATAACGACAAAAAGAAGTATTAAAATGGTTATTTATTTTAGAGGACATAATAAAACTGCATATTTACCCTTGCGACGCTTTACAGCGTCTTTTTCGGCATGACTCTTGTTCATGACATCAAATAAGCTGCATCACCCGGTCTTCGTAAAATTGGAAATTGAATCAAGCTGCCAGACAGCTGATTCAAAAAAATACAAAAAGAATTCAAAAATAGAACAAAAAAACTTTAGTATTACTGAAATAGTATACGAGATGCGACCTTCTTGTGTTGAACAGCCGATCAATTAATCCCTTAGCCATCTATTCAGATGTTAATTTAGTAACGTATGAGCTAAAGTTGATCTTAATTAATGTGCGTTGTGTGAACTTAGTTGTAGTACAAGTAATTTGTGATTTAATTGTAAGACTTATTCTTACGATATACTCTCAAGATGTGTTCAATTTTATTTTTTCATACCCTTGAAATGCATATACATATTGTTTGGTGTGTGTGACTTTGAACCACAATGACAATGGATGAGATTGACATCAGTCAAACACATGACGGTACCGAAGTCATGTATACCTATCCATTTTGTTCAAGTTATTAAATATAATATAGACTATGCTAACTATACACATTTTCTTAAAACTGTACATGTTACGCTTATGGGGAGATACAAATCTTGCTTCATGGAACTGTCATTGTTATGGAGACGTCTCTCACCAGATTCGGTTGGTGAAGAAGGAGGTCCCTATCTTTCAAACTATTTAACATAACCAGGGAACTTTTGATCTGGACTATGAATGGTATTTGAGGGAAAAGGTAAACCGACTTCTTCATGAAGAAGAAATCTTTTGGAAACAGAAACCCGGACTCGATTGGCTTAAAGGAGATAGGAACTCAGCTTTTTTCCAGCCTTATGATGAATATGGACAAAGTAAAAGAAGAATTTTTGTTGTCTCCCTTAATGGGTCTCGTTGGATGATCCCAAGCAGACTATGGAATGTTGCATGAGTTATTTCGAAGAATTCTTTCACGATAGCGGCACAGAGGATGACTTTTTACGTAACCTTGCGGAGGGCCCATTAGTTGATGCTGGAGACAATGATGCTTCCTCTGATGCTGAAATTAAGAAGATTTTATTCTGTATGAAGAATGGTAAAGTCTTGGGTCTAGATGGATTTGGGTTGGATTTCTTTAAAAAATTATTGGCACATAGTCAATAATGATGTCAAGAATGCTGCCAGAAATTTCTTTGTTACAAGTAAACTGGTGAAGACGATCAACAGATTACACGTAGTCTCCTGATATCTAAATCTCAGGGAGCATGTGATATTAAGGACTTTAGACCTACCTCGTTATCTAATTCTGTTTACAAGATTATTACCATGATCTTGGCAGAAAGGATGAAGTCAATCCTAGCTAAGATCATCGGTCTTGAACAGGGTGCTTTTATCCACAATAGGGCCATACATGATCATACCCATCTTGCTAATGAGGTGGATAATAGTCTGAATAGAAGCAAGCGTCCATGTGTTTTCCTTAAACTTGACATATCTGAGGCTTACGACAGGGCGGAATTGTCTTTCTTAATAAATGGTCTTCTGTATCTGGGCTTCTGTAAAGAGTGGGTTCGCCTAATGTATGACTACCTCTGTCTTTCTCTGGTTATTAATGGTAAGGAGCGTGAGTTTTTATTTCTTTGTTGTCACTAACTCTGTCTTCACCGTCTATTTCACAGACATTTCTTCTTACTCTCTTTTGGATGGTGACCATATCTTTATTGGGGGGTTACCAAGTGCAATCTTTGTTCTGGAGATGGATTTGTAATGAGATTAGAGACAAAAATCCTCCTGCCCTAATTTTAGAAAGATGTGGCAAAAGAAATGTATTCCCAGGGCTAATTGGTGCCTTTTTCTTGCATTAAAGGGAGGGCTGTTGACACTTAACACAAGATAGATGCAGTCCCAAGATTTGGCATTTCCTTGGCAAACTGTTGATGCTTATGTGTACATCATGAGGAGACTAATAATGCTCATCCTTTTGTTGGGTCCAAGCAAGGTTTGCAAATATGATAAGTTCTTGCGTAAGAGATTTAACATTAAAGTTTATCTAAGTGGAATTCTGTTCAACAAGCCTCAAGCTGGTGGTGGAAGCGTTAATTTAATCCCAACGGGTTAGTAAGTGCTGGAGACTTTGCTTTCCTCTAACTTGTTTGGAATTTATGGGAACAAAGGGATTTGGTTGTTCGTAATGACATCGCTGTAACTACCAACCTGCACTACATAGTGTGGAGGGATGTGAAAGACCTGATTTGATCCATTAGCTGGTTCTATGAGATGGAGACTGGAGATCTTAACTGCTGTTACATACTCTCAACAAAGATATTCTAATATCTTATAGACAGAAGACAATGGGTTTTCAATATTTTTGCTGAATGGAAAAATTGTCCTCCCCACCAAGCAAGGGACTGAAAAAGTAAGTGTCCGTTGAATTGAGTTTAGGAATTATTATTCTGGAAATTTCTTTCCACCCTCGGAGTCGGAGGTGGAAATAAATTTCCGGAAACGAAATTCTGCCCATTAGGGCTTCTCTGTCTCGCAAGGGTTTGGCCGTTGCGTGCTGCATCTGCCTCCTCTTTACAGCCGCTGCGAGCCGCCTCTGCCTTCTGTGAAACGGTCGATTCTTCACAGCATATAATGGAGAAGGACCACTTCAACAGCGCACAGGAAGAAAACAGACACAAAACGGGAGAGAAGAAAAACAGAGAGAGAGAGAGAGAGAGAGGAGACAGAGGAAGAGTCCAAGGAAAAAAAATTGAAACCCTCCATTTGGTTGAGGGTTTCTTCGATTGGCTAAACCCTGGACGAGGGTATGAAAAAATCCCTCGCCGAGGGATTCTGAATGATGTAAAAGAACCATCGACGAAGGTTCTGAAGAAAATCAGAACCCTCGTCGAGGGTTGAATTCTGAAAAAAACCACAACCCTCGTCGAGGGTCTAGCCAGAGGGCGCGCGAGAGAGAGAGACTCACCATCTGCCGTGCCTGCGTTAGAGCTTCCGTTGAGGTCGGGATGAGAGAGAGAGACTCACCATCACACCAGTTTGTCCAATTTCTGAGACTTGCCTGCTAATGTTGGTTTTGACTGGACAGTTCTCCTTGTGGGGAAATGAACTCAACGTCCGCTTTCCTTTTTGAACCCAACGGCTGACCCAAAATTTTTTTTATTAAGGGGCTTTGTTACTTAACTTTAGCGGCTCTCTCATAGAAAAACTGAAAATTAATCAAATATTTATGCGTAAATAAAACAAATTCTGTGGGGCAATTGTCCACCGATAAAAGTGGTTTTGCCACTGTTCAATGCAAGTTATCCAGCTATATCAATGCTCAGGCTCGAAACAGACTGCATATAGGGTGCTTGAATTTACAGAAATAACCCTATCATTTTTGCAAAAGACATAAAAAAAATCCACCTTATGATGACAAAAAGAGAAATTAATGAAGCCCTTTTTGTCCTCACGAGGAGGCAATTGTAGTGGCTTGCGAGGTGGTAGAAAACAAAACCCCAATTCTCACGGGTACGTGGATCTCACATGTTTCGAGCGGTTGTGAAACAAACACGATCGAGTTTCATTGATTCATTTCTTTAACTTTTTTTGGTGCACCATTTCTTGTTGGTTAAGAAATATTTTCGTGGGACATGCTTGTTCAATTATTAAAGGTCATGGAATAATGACAAATATATTTTTTTTGTAGTCCGTTGACACACTTTCAAGCATGTCAGGGAATGAGCTTCATGAACTTGAACCGTAATTAGTCGACGGGTACTTTTTCTACTTTATTTGTTAATCGACTTCTTTTTTTTCATTTGTTTTATTTACTTAAATATGTGGCACTCTTTTGTCAAATTTGCACAAAGAGTTTTTTTTTTTACATACTAACAAACCTTAGTCTTAGTTGACTTCAGTTATAATTCTTTTTAGTCGTGTGAGCTCGTCTTAAACTTGCAGCATCAAAGCAGGGATTTCAACGCTCACTGGTTCCACTTCCACGAAATGAATTAGAACACGACCACCCAATTTCGCTCCGATCAAATCCTTACCAATATGCTCGGTAGCGTTGCATGAAACTCCTCCTCCTTCATTCTTTCTCCTCTAGTTGGCGTTCACTAAGTGAGAGAGAGATCACAAAGAGTGAGGGAGAGAGGGGATGACCAGGTCCAAGTCCTTTCGACAATTCCTTCTTCCAATTCAATGCGTTTACGGGAGGGAAACTGATAGGAAATAAGACTTATTTAATGTTAGCTACTGTTGATTGAAGTTGGGACCGGGACAGCTACAAATGGGTGATGATGAAGTTGCATATATATTTTATGAATAATCTTCGTGTGACCCTCACATTGAATTTCACCGAACATAGGCCCCTTCCTACATGTAATGTAATTCTGGCTTCGCAGCTTCAAGAAGAGGCTTTCTTTGTAAAGACAATTCAGGATTTCTCCTCTCCCTTCTCTTTATTGCGAAGACACGGACGAAGGACCACTTTAAAGGAAATGAGGAACTTGGTCAGCGTGGACGCGCTAAGCAAGAGGGAAGAAGAGCTTATTTAAAGATGACATAATGGCAGAGCCTTTCGCAGAAACATATTGGTAGGTTTCTCTCTTAGAAAAGAAGCCATATACGTGTTTCTCGCGCTTGATCCCTTCTATTCTCCAGACCCTCTTTGTAGACTTGCAGATCGCTCATCCCATGCCGATATCCGGCATCCAAGGCCAAATGCTCGAAGTAACAGGTGAAAGGATCCTCCACGCCGTCTTCATTACCAAATCAACACGACGTTATACATGCTTTTGTTGATTGTTTCAGTTACCTAATCTTTGTTTACCGTTGGTTATAGTTGTTCTATGCGCCGGATTGAAGAATACGGAATTCATATCCAAGCAAGACCCGTACGTTTGCGTCGAATACGAAGACGCCAGGGTCAGAACCAGAACGTGCACAGGTGAGAAATGTTGGGATTTCTCCCCATTACGCATATACAAAACCAAACGTATATACCCTAAAACAGGATCATGCTCATGCTAAATCATTGAATCAAACATAACCTTAAACTTAAAGCGGAAGCGCACCTGAATCCATCTGATCTGGTGCACGGGAAGATCGCAGCAGGGTCTTCCAGGGTACATGCGGCGCGCTTGAGGTCTCTCTCAGATGGGGAAGAGGAAAACCCTAGAAACCAATGTTTCAGGCAACCATTGCACGACCCCAGGGACCACTACCATTTTATAATAAGGACAATTACGGATTCCACCCATCAAAGAGTCTGTAATTCCGTACTGGTATCTATACATTGCAAAATTACCCCATACCATCTAAAATGACGTAATATCCCGAAATGCATCACTTAAGCGGATATTTACATTAAGACAGCCATAATGTGTGAAAATCCTCATAGACATATGTCGGTCCACCAAATGATCTTACAATCTCCCACTTGGGCCAAATATGTCTTTATACATTCAGACATTACACAAAACCTTAAGAACTCATAACTGCTATCTTATTAAACGTCATTTCACCAATCTCGTCCATGATCATATCAACACAGAACCAAAGCGGCTTTCGCTATATCAAAATTAGCTAAACCTTCAATGATCACAAATGTTAACATAATCAATGACATAGATCTGATATGGATGTATAGCATGAGAATTACATGTAATGTGATTACAACATGTCTATTCTCAGCTGGTCCAACTTTAAAACCTTATGGAGATCAAAACCTAACACATAAACACAGAATGGAACCAAAGAACTTTAAACTTTATTCTGCAGAAAACTGAATATGTGTCTATACATAAGAGCAAACAAAATACAAACTCCCACTAAACCAGCACATCATCCAAGGATAACACCCCCATATGAACAACATGTTCGTGAAAGACCTTATGTGTTAAACCCTTGGTAAGCGGATCCGCAATCATACAGTTTGTTCCAATATGCTCTAAAGACACCTGACCATTCTGTATCCCCTCTTTAACAGCCCAAAAACTTAATATCGATGTGCTTCGACTTTGACAAATTGTGACTGTTATAAGAGTACATGACTGCTGAATTATTGTCACACAACAACCTTAGTGGTATTTCTATACCATACATAATGCGCAGCCTCGTGACAAAATTCTGCAATCACAAAACCTGATTGGATGTCATTATCTTGGCATCCAGCAAAGTCAGAATCTGAATACCCAATGATCTCCCACTGGTCTGACTTCCTGTATGTGAGCATAAAATCTTATGTTCTTTTTAAGTACCTCAAAACTCTTTTGGCTGCTTTCCAATGACCCATACCAGAATCACTTAAGTATCTGCCTAACATTCAAATGATAAATGCAATATCCAAACGAGTACAAACCTGAACATACATAAGACAAATAGGGAATCATTTCCATTACTTTAGATTCGATTTTACTTTTATGGCACTGTTTGAGACTAAACTTGTCTCCTTTAGCAACTGGAGTCTTTCTTGGTTTACAATCCTTCATGTCATATCGCTGAAACACCTTATCAATGTAAGCCTTTTGTGATGATCCAAGAATACTCCGAGAACGATCTCGAAATATTTGGATCCCTAATACAAAAGATGCACAACCAAGATCCTTCATGTCAAACTTTGTTGACTAAAAATCTTAGTTTCATGCAATATGCCAACATCATTACTTGCCAACAATATATCATCGACATATAAAACCAGAAAGATAAATTTGCCCCCACTGAACTTTTGGTATACACATTCATCAACCATATTAATTTCGAAACCAAATGAAACTATAACTTGATGAAGTTTGTAATACTATTGACTGGAAAACTTGCTTTAGTCCATATATGGATTTCCTATGTAACACCTATATTTAATTTTCTTGAGGTTGTTGAGTTTGTTCTTCAGTATGGAGATCGACATCATTGCCTTCTTCTGAATAGAGTGGACTCAGGTCCCTCTTCAAAAGCAATGTTCATAACCTGATCACCTCCCAAACTCAATATCCTCAAAGAAATGGGCGTTTCTCTTTCAAAGAAAGACTTACTGAATGGATTAAATAAAACTTATAACCCCTTAATGTTTGTTCATTTTCCCTTTATACATTCAGTGCAGACATTAAAGTTTGCAAAATCAAGGGACTCAAGAATTTCTTTTGACATAATTCTTTATATTCTCTTTTCAGAAATATGTCCTAAGCGCCAATGTCATAACATAGTAGAATTCTCTTTCGCTAATTTTCTTTTACTACCACTAAACGTAACATGCAAGGTTTCATTATATGAAGCAACCGTATCAAGCAAATAAAGGTTATCGCTACTAAACAAAGAACCAGTGGAATTCAAATTTGAATGCAGAAACTACTTAAATTTATTTCCTCCAAATGAACAATAATAACCAAATTTGTTCAGTAAGGAAATAACAACCAAATTCCGTCTAAAAGGCGGTATTACATAAGTTTCTATCAAATTCAAATAACAACCAGTCTTTAACAATAACTCAAAAAAACTGCTATGGCTTCAATCTTCGCCTTCATGTCATCGCCCTCATAGATGAATCTTTCAGCATCAATTGGCGTCCGATAATTTAGGCAGCCCTGCACAGAAACACTTATATGAGTAGTAGCAACCGAATCTACCCACAAGTGCCTTGGTACTGAAATTAAATTAACCTCAGAACAAACCAAAGTAAGAATCGTACCTTTCTTTTCACGCCATGCGTGATACTTAGTACAATCCTTTTTCATATGACCTTCATCCTTGCAAAAGAAGCAGCTTGATTTGCCTTCCTTATGCTTCTTCTGTTTTTTAATGGATGCGTGATCAACTGCAATTTCCTTAATAGCCTTCCTTTTCTTACTTTTAGGCGTAGTAGCCAAGTGAGCACTTTCTATCCTATCATGCTTCAATCTCTCCTCTTCTTCCACACAGTACGAAATGAGCTCATTAAGAGTTCATTTCTCCTTCTGACAGTTATAACTAACTTTAAACTGTCCAAACTGTGGTGGAAGGAAAGAAGAACCATATGCACTATAAAGTCTTCGGGTAACCTCAGACCTAGCGCCTGTAATTTTGAAGCAAGATGAGACATTTCCCTAATGTGCTCCCGTATGTTCCCCTTACTTTTATACTTCAGCGTCACAAGTTTACTCAAAAGAGTGCTTGTTTCAGCCTTTTCATTTTTAGCAAAACGTTTTTTAATCTCTTCAAGGAACGCCTTGGCACTAGCCTTTTCAGTAATAGATCCCCGAAAATTTTCTGGGATTGATCTCTTCATGATCATTAGACACATGCGGTTTGAGCGTTCCCACCGTTCAAAGTACCGCTTATCCTCATGGGAACTTTGATCTGTTGGATGAGGTGGGCACAACTCCCTAAATGCAAGGTCAAGATCCATACAACCCAGAACAATCATGACAGTTTCTTTCCAGTCCTTAAAATTCGAACCATTTAACTCAGGAACAGTACTCAAATTTGCAGATATCATAGAAACCGGTGTCATAATCGTGTACTTAAATCCAAAACCAAAATGATTCAATGAAATGGGCCCAAAAGAGTCCAAAATTTATAAACCGGTGTCATAATCATGCTTAAGAGGGTCAAGAACTACTGAATCAGCCTTAAAATGGCCCGTATCGTTCTTAAACCACAATTAGAACACCCACATACCCCTACATAGGGCTTAACAAGTCTAAAAATTAGACGTACCAGTCAAAAATAGACCGTATCGGTTCTAAAACCCACTGAACCGGTTAAAATTGGCCCAAAAACGGTTCCATAACTCAATGAACCGGTCTGAAAAGCCCTGAATCGGTCTAAATATCAAGTGAACCGGTCTGAAAATACCCGAATCGGTTCGAAAATCAACTTAATCGGTTCTAAAATGCTAGAATCGGTTCCAAAACTGAATGAACCGGTCCCAAAAATGGTCCGAATCGGGTTTAAAAGGTCCGAACCGGTCTGAATCGGTTCTGAATCGTATTGAACCGGTCTGAAATCGAATGAACCGGTTCGAGTCTTTTCCAAAACCGGTTTTAAAAAATGAACCGATTTACATAACTTAAACCAAATGGATACGGGTCGGGTCCGACGAGACCCGACCCGGTCCGAAAAATTAACATAAACGCGCTCGAGCGGGCGGCGGCAAATTTTTTTTTTTTTTTTAAATCACGATGGATCCGGATCGGGTCTGTCGAGAACCGACCCGGTCCGCCCGCCCGCCCGACCGCCCGATCGCTCGCGGGCGTTGCCTCCACCGCTCGCCTGCCGAACGGCAGGCAGGCGGTGAAGCTCCACCGGCAGGTGGCCGCCGGCGGGTGCCGCCAGCATCGCCGGACGTCGGTTGCCACGATGGCAGGCCAACGCCCAACGGAAACCGACCGATTCTGGCCGGTTTCCCCACATCGTCATTCTGCCGTATTTGCAGTTCTTTCAGAAAAAAAAAACGAAATAAAGGAAACGAGCCGGACGGAGGTGGGTGGGCGCCGGCCGTCGCCCGAACCGACGGTCGCAGCCCGCCGTGCCGCCATAACAGTCGGCCCCGGTCGCTGCCCCTATCGCCAGCCGGTGCTCCTCCATCGCCCCTCCCTGCCGTCCCCGTTTCCTTCCTTTTGTGTCTTCTTCTTCTTTCGTGGCTGCGACAGGAGCCTGACGGCTTCTGTCGCCCACGACCGAGGCTCAACAGCCGGCGGGTCACATCGCCCCTTCCGGCGACAGCGACCTCGCTGGCCGTTTCCCCTCCCTTTGTCCCTTTCTCCGGTTGCGACGGAAGCCGACGGCTTCCATCGCCTACGCGATGGAGGCCGTCTCCCCCTGTCCAGTTTTTTTTTTTTTGAAAACTTGCAGCCAAAGAGCAGGAACATTCAAATGGGAAGAACGCCAAAAGATCAACGATTTAACGAAGAACAAAGGCTCTGATACCAAATGTTGGGATTTCTCCCCATCACGCATATACAAAACCAAACGTATATACCCTAAAACAGGATCATGCTCATGCTAAATAATTGAATCAAACATAACCTTAAACTTAAAGCGGAAGCGTACCTGAATCCATCTGATCTGGTGCACGGGAAGATCGCAGCAGGGTTCTTCCAGGGTACGTGCGGCGCGCTTGAGGTCTCTCTCAGATGGGGAAGATGAAAACCCTAGAAACCAATGTTTCAGGCAACCATTGCACGACCCCAGGAACCACTACCATTTTATAATAAAGACAATTACAGTTTCCACCCATCAAAGAGTCCATAATTCCGTACTGGTATCTATACATTTCAAAATTACCCCATACCATCTAAAATGACGTAATATCCCGAAATGCAATCACTTAAGCGGATATTTACATTAAGACAGCCATAATGTCTGAAATTCCTCATAGACATATGTCGGCCCACCAAATGATCTTACAAGAAAAATCATCATCCCCTTGTGACGGCACATCTCCATTTAATCTCTCCTTTCCAAAAGGCCAAAACTTAGATGTATCTCTGGAACTGATCAGGTGAGTTTTCGGGTCAGTTTCTTTGCACTTACCATGTTCTTTCCGCTGATTGCTACAGATGGAGGCAGGAACCCCACCTTCAGGGAGAAATTCAACTTCACTCTCATCGAGGGTCGCCAGGAAATGAACGTCAACGTCTGGAACAGCAACATGTTTTCCGGGGACGACCATATTGGCAGCGGAAGGTGATCGGCTCGTTTCTCAGTATCCCTCTTTTTATTCTTCCTGTTCTCAAACTCAACGTTCGATCAAGATTTTATGTTGTTGTTGAAGAATCCAATTTCCTTTCTTGTTCCCACCCGTTGGGCATATTGTCGTTCTCTCCTTGTGCATGTTTTAGAAACTATTATAGTTTCTTTTATTGTATTGCCTTGTGAGAGAGCCTTCCACATTTGTTAGGCATTTTGGTGGAAGCTCTCATATATCACGTGTATTGCCTTTGGCCTAAAAAATAAAACAGTCAAAAAAATACAGAGGGAGGTGTGGAGCCTCTGTCGTGGATGTAGGTCTGAGCAGACCGAACCACGTTAAATCTTGCTTGTTTCTTGCTCCTCTTTCTTTCTACATGGTATGGTTTACCTCTAAATTCTGAAACTGCGCCAGATTCCGACGACCGGCGCTATCAACTCCGGTGGCAGTTTTGGTCAAGCATAGGCTCGTTGGAATCGTCTACATCTGAGGATTCTTCCTGCAATATTTCAGATTTTTTGGAGCATTCTTTGAAGAGATAAGCATTTTTCTTTGGTTACTGTTTTTTTCGTTTTACAGTACCTGTAAAATCTGAAACTGCGCCAGATTCCGGCGACCGGCGCTGCTAGCTCCGGCGGCGGTTTAGGTCGAGCATAGGCTCGTTGGAAGCGTCTGTGTCTGAGGATTCTCCACACAAAATTTCAGATTTTTTGGAAAAGCGGTGGAGGAGATATGAATTTTTGATTGACCACCTGTTACTGGAGTGCTTCCTGCGATTTCAGGTCCAAGCGTGACTTTCTCTGGGGCGCGTTTTTTATTGGAGTCGAATAAGAAGCTGAGCCTGGTGGCATTGGATTCCGTCACATGTCTAGTATTTTTTGTTTAAATTTCAGAATTTTTGGATGATTTTATAAGCAGCTGCTGAATTTACAAGTGCTGAGGGTCTGACCGCAAATTCCTGCTAGAGAGAACCTCAACCTGTCCAGCGTGATTCTCTATTCTTCATTTGCGGCCTCCTGTTTCACAGCAGATTCATGGCTGGAAATAGCTCGTCCACACCAAACCAGTGGTCAGACCCTACAATGGAGAGAATAGTTGTTCAAGATCAGGTACCAAATACCAAAATCACTTCTACTCTACTAGATGGAAGAAATTACTTATCGTGGTCTAGATCTGTTACATTATATGAGTGGTAGATCAAAGTTGGGTTATATTGATGGAGAAATTATTCAACCACATGAAACTGATGCACGTTTTAAGGAATGGAAATCCATCAATGACATGGTTATGTCATGGCTTCTCAATTCCATGGAGCCAAAAATTGCTCGAAACTTTATGTTTCTGACTAGTGCTCATGATGTATGGATTAATGCAAAGGAAATGTATAGTGAGCAAAACAATGTCGCCCGCATGTATCAGCTATCATGTCAAATTCATAGTTTAAGAAAGGGGAATATGTGTATTGCTGATTATTACGGCAAAATGAAGTGTTTATGGGATGAATATGACATATACACTGCATCATATAGTGATAATGCTCCATCAAAAAAACTCAGGCAACACGAGAAGACTTTTCAATTCCTAGCAGGTCTTGGAAATGATTTTGAACATATTCGAAGTCAAATTTTGCTCTCAGCTGAATTACCTTCTGTCAATAACATTCTGTCCACCCTTATGAGAGAAGAAACACGTCGTCAAGTTATGAACCCAGATACTCAACCAAAAAATTCAGCAAGCGAGGGTTCTGACAAAGCAGCGTTTCATGCCAATACTATTGCCTATGCTGCTACAATGAACAAAAGGGATAGTCAAGGGTCATATGGCTATAAATCGAGAAATCAAAATAGTAAGTTTACTTGCACTTATTGTAAAAAGAATGGGCACACTCGGGATAGGTGTTGGACACTGCACGGGAAACCAGGAGCATCTCAGGGTCGGCGTCCAAATGAGCCAACTGCTTCTGCTCAAGTTGCCGCCACAGAAACCACTGATGTAGCTGCCCAATTGAAGACTATCACCGAGCTTCTTCAGAATGTATACAAACAAAAGGAGAAGATCGCCATGGTCGCCTCGGCATCTAGTCAAGATCTTCCAGGTACTCTCTCTACTTACTCTGACTGGATTATAGATTCTGGAGCAAGCGATCATATGTGTTCATCTACTATAAATCACTCTAATATTAAGGATGTACATGAGAATAATTTTGTCGTTATTGCAGGTGGATCCAAGGTGAGAGTTGAAGGTATTAGTAGTGTTAATCTCTTTGATAGTGACAAAAAAATTAATACCTTAGTTGTTCCTAAGCTGTCTACAAATTTATTGTCTGTTTCTAAACTCACCAAGGATTTGAACTGTGATATTATATTCTCACCATATGATGTGATCTTTCAGGACAGGTTGACGAAGAAGATGATTGGTAAGGGAAAAATTACCAATGGACTGTATGTGTTGGAACATGAAAATAAAGCTTTGATTGCTAAATTTGATAGCTCTTTGTGGCATAAAAGACTTGGCCATCCTTCCAATTACAAGTTGAAAGTTTTATTTCCTACATGTTATTATGATTGTCATTCGTGTGATGTGTGTCGTTATGCTAAGATGAGTAGACCTCCTTTTCCTGAGTCTAATAGTGTTGTTGAACATCCATTTGATTTGGTACATTCCGATGTATGGGGACCAGCCCCTGTGAGTTCTTATTCTGGCTTTAGATATTATGTTACCTTTATTGATGATTTTTCAAAAATCACTTGGATATATCTGCTTAAAAATAAAAGTGAAGTTTTTGACAAATTTCAAATCTTTTTTAATATGATTAAAAATCAATACGGAGTGCAAATTAAAACTCTAAGAACTGATAACGGCACTGAGTTTAAAAATTCCATGTTCCAAAGTTTTGAAAAACAACATGGTATTGATCATCAGTTTACCTGTGTAGGGACTCCTCAACAAAACGGAGTAGCCGAAAGAAAAAATCGACATCTCCTAGAAGTCACGCGAGCCTTGTTATTCCAAATGAATGTTCCTAGAATTTATTGGAGTGATGCTCTTTTGAATGCATGTTATATTATTAATCGTCTTCCTAGCAAGCAACTTCAGGATCGTGCTCCTCTTGAAATTCTAAAGGGACGAAAACTCAATTTAAACCACATGCGAACCTTTGGATGTGTTGTTTTTGTTGCTACCCAAAATCAAAATTTAGACAAACTTAGTACTCGAGCTCTTAAATGCATGTTCTTAGGGTATTCCATCTCGCAAAAGGGGTACAAATGCTATAGCTTAGAAGAAAAGCGTCTTCTAATATCTAGGGATGTGGTATTTAATGAAAATACACCCTACTTTCCTCAGCCAGCGCAGGAGAAACATATTCAGGGGAAGAATTTATTATCTAATTCTAACGTGTTTGACAAGAATGGTTTTCAGGGGGAGATTGTATTACCAACCACTAATGCAGATGATGTGTTCACAATTATGAGAAGAAATTCAGATTCACTAGAAACTTTTCAAGAGACCAACACAGAAAATGCTACATCACAGAACCAGATTGACAGTCAAAATATAGATTATCAAAATGACATTCAATTTCCTTTGCGAAGATCAGAACGTTAAATCAGACCTCCTACTCATTTATCTGATTATGTCATGCTCACTTCCACCAACTATCCGATCGAGCATTATGTTGGGTATGAGAGAATTAACAGCACATATAAAGCTTATTTGTCTCAAGTCTCTAGCTGTTCTGAACCGTGTACATATGAAGAAGCAAAAAAAGACTTGTTATGGGTAAAGGCCATGAATGAAGAGCTTGATGCATTATACAAAAATAAGACGTGGGATATTGTCACCTTACCACCTGAAAAAATGGCTGTGGGATGTCGATGGGTGTTCAAGATAAAACACAAAAGTGATGGAAGTATTGAAAGGTACAAAGCCAGACTAGTAGCAAAAGGATACACACAAACACAAGGCCTAGATTATGAAGAAACATTTGCTCCCGTAGCAAAAATACTGTCAGAGTAATTCTTTCTATTGCTTGCAACTACAATTGGTCTTTGTACCAATTAGATGTTAAAAATGCTTTCTTGCAAGGAGAGTTGAAAGAAGAAGTGTATATGAAACTTCCTCCTGGGCATCCAAAAGAGGCAAATGGTAAGCTTGTGTGTAGGTTGCGTAAAGCTATCTATGGTCTGAAACAATCTCCAAGAGCATGGCACTATCATCTGAGCAACTTCCTAGAACAACACAATTTTGCTAGAAGCAATGCCGACAATTCTTTGTTTATCAAAAGAAAGGATGATCATCTTATTATTATTTTGGTCTATGTTGATGACATAATTCTTACAGGAACAAATGATCAAGGACTTATGAAGACTAAAGAGCTCCTTCATGATGCTTTTGATATAAAAGATTTAGGAAGGCTTCGCTATTTTTTAGGAATTGAGATAGCTCACTCGCACAAAGGTCTTTTTCTATCTCAACGAAAATACACGATGGATTTGCTCAAAACAGCAGGAAGGATTGGGTGCAAGCCGATAGAGACACCTATTGAAGTCGGTCAAAAGATTGAAATTACTCCTGATGAACCTGTCATTAACAAAGAAGGCTACCAACGTCTTGTAGGGAAACTTATTTATTTAACTATTACAAGGCCTGACATAACATATGCAGTCAGTATTGCCAGTCAGTCCATGCATGCTCCAACTAAACATCATTGGAAAATCATCAATCGTATATTGCAGTATCTAAAGAAGGCTCCAGGACAAGGTATATGGTACAAAAGGAATGGTCATCATCAAGTGTGTGGTTATACTGATACCGACTGGGCTGGTAGTTCAGACAGAAAATCCACCACCGGTTATTGTATGTTTGTTGGAGGAAACATTGTATCTTGAAAAAGTAAAAAACAGAGTGTAGTGTCCAGATCCAATGCCGAGGCAGAATATCGGGCTATGGCTACAGCAGCAAGTGAACTTACATGGATTAAAACTCTTGTGTCAGAAATTGGATTAGAAGTTGACATTCCTATTCCCTTGCATTGTGACAATCAAGCTGCAATTTCTATTACAGCAAATCCTGTTTTTCATGAAAGGACCAAACACATTGAAATTGATTGTCATTATATTCGTGAAAAAGTGCAGAAAGGAGAACTGTGCACACCATATACAAAAAGCTCGGATCAACTGGCAGATGGTCTTACTAAAGGTTTAAATCGAGATCAACATTACAAGAATCTCATCAAGTGGGGATGTACAAATATTTACACCCCACTTGAGGGGGAGTGTTGAAGAATCCAATTTCCTTTCTTGTTCCCACCCGTTGGGCATATTGTCGTTCTCTCTTTGTGCATGTTTTAGAAACTATTATAGTTTCTTTTATTGTATTGCCTTGTGAGAGAGCCTTCCACATTTGTTAGGCATTTTGGTGGAAGCTCTCATATATCACGTGTATTGCCTTTGGCCTAAAAAATAAAACAATCAAAAAAATACAGAGGGAGGTGTGGAGCCTCTGTCGTGGATGTAGGTCTGAGCATACCGAACCACGTTAAATCTTGCTTGTTTCTTGCTCCTCTTTCTTTCTACAGTTGTCATCAGGATTCAGTTGTTGAAGGTCCTCAAAGAAGGATACGATGATTCTTCATGGCCTCTCCAGTGCAAAAGAGAAAGGTAATCACCGACCGCTTCTAGCTCGCCAACTTGTAGTGATCATCTTAAACCCCAATTTCACACCCTACAGTCTCAACTCTTCGTCATCTGTAACAGGCATGCTGGAGAAATAAAGCTGATACTGCACTATAAGAAGCTAAATGTGAGTTCACCTGTTCCACTTTCAGTTTGATTGCTCCAATGTTCCTTTCAGTTTCGTGGTCGAATCGATCTAAATGTTTTTTTTTTAAATTTCTTCCTGTTTGTTTTGCGGAAGCATTCGAACAACGAGGCAATGCCCGCCCCCTCATATCCACCTCCGTCAGCACCACCGCAAGCATATAGCGTTTATCCCCTTGCTTACGTTCAGCCACCGCCCAGCACCTACCCTCCGGTTGGCTATTGGCCCTGCCCCACTCATCCACCACCAAGCTATCCTCCTCCTCCTCCATATCCCCCTCAGCCTCCTGTCTATCAACCGCCACCGTATCCCCCAACAACGTATCCTCCGGCCACATACCCACCGGCTTCATACCCACCGGCTCCATACCCACCGGCTTCATATCCAGGTACCCTCTCAACTGTGTCCTGCAAGCATATGGATCGTAGAACGGATCAATCAGCTGCTTATATGCATCTCGTGTTTTATACAGGGCAATACCCAGGAGCTTACCCACCATACTGATGTTTCAAATGGGTTTGGACTTCGGAGGTGCAGCATATATTAATATATGACGATTTTTGAGTGTCTGCTGTGAAACCGTGTCTCAAAATCTTGTGTTTGGCAGTATTTGCCATGTATGGTTCCGGCCGTCGCCGGCCAGTCTCAACCTTGTTCTTGTCAAAAGTTCCTGATCATTGTAATTCGTTCTTGCATATCTTGAGTGTTTGCTTTCTGTTCTTTTGATCTTACAGTATTTATTAGAAAAAATAAAAACTTTTTGTGATTATTATTTTTGCTTTTACAATAAAAAAAAAGACCGATGAGAAAAGGATCAGTATAAGTTTTACTGACCCTTTTTTGGAAGCTCAATAAAAGTAGTGTACTTTAATTGACGTTTTTGCACTAGTAAAAGTTTCTTTCCGCAAGTGATTAAAAGTCATGGATTTGAGGTTCCTTCTACTGACGCAAAAAATCTAGTCTTTAAGGCAATGTGGGAAGTGTTTTTGCACGGTAAAATTTTTAAGAAAAAAAAAAAATGTACTTTGAGAAGAAATTAACTTTTTCCAAATCTAGGTCTTGATGGCCTACAACTTTTTTGCAAGATAAAACTTCACTGTTTGATGAACATGAAGATACTAATTTCAGCGATTGTAGTCTTGAACTTTGGGCTAGACAGGAACATAAAGTAAGGAATTCATGGATAGAATACAAAGGTACTAATTTGATCTTGTGCAATCAAGCATCACTTCTTCCTTGTATAATTAAAAAGAAGAACCTGAGCAGCCAAAGACATTGACAACCACGACCATGCAATCGACAGAAAACAACAACTAAAAAGGCAAGAAAACCATTTTTCCCCTCGGTGCAAGCAGCCAATGCAATAAACTTCAATATGCATCACATGTAAAGAGTAAGGTGAAAGATCAAATTCGACTGCTGGAACACGAAATCATAAGCCCCTCTGTGAAACACAAAAGTAAGGCCTTCCCGTAAACCCATGTCCAGAAAGAAAGGAAAACCCCACAAAGGAAAGGGGGAAATCTATACTTGGGAAGTGAACTTCACTAAAATCTGCAGAACCCCTCCAAGACAGAACAGAAGTAACCTTCCAGTCAATCGGGAAATGCTACAATGCTTTAACCGAAGGGATCATGCTTTACACTTAGTAGTGGCTTTCGTGCAGCATGCCCACCGGCAAAGCTATCCAGGATCATACCGGATCGAGAAGAAACATAATAGATTCTAGGGTTACACAGCACGCGAAGACAGAGAAAGAAAGCCCTAGAGGTCGATCGCCCTAAAGGAAATGCGAGCAGCAGAAGACGCCCGCAAACCGGTGGTTCATACGAAGGGAAATGCCCTAGAACCTCGCTGCTGCTGAGGAAGAGCCCGCTGCTGTAGAGGCTGGAGAAACAGCCGCAGAGGAAGAAGGCCCAACGAGGAAGACGGGAATAAGCAACGGGCAAAAAAAAAACTCGTAGAAAAAAGTGGGATCTCTCTAGGTCCAACTATTTTGAGTGAGAAATTTTTCCGAATTCACTGAAAAAAGCATGGCAAAACAAAATTTACTGTGTTTGATGCTGCAGCGGAAAACCGTACAAACTTGGGAAAAAAAAAAAAAAAAACTTTGTCCAAAAATTTTCACACTTTTACTTACATGACCATTCCATCACTTTAGTCTTACTTGACTTCAATTGTAAATTACAAAGAAAAATCGTGTGAGTTGAGTTGCCAAGTTGCAACGGTGTACATTAATGGCATTTGTGCTAGCTAATGGTTGGCACGATGAGCCAATTCGAAACCAATCATACATCCAACTTGGTAGACGAACTACACGTGAAACTCCTCTAAGGCCCTATATATATAGCACAAGAGAACGTGTGCACTCCTCTAAGATCTTATCACCGGCCGTGAGTAAAATTCTCAGCTCAACGTATGCACCGTGAGTGAGGAGCTGGTGTCATCAGTGGACCACAGATAAAAGCGTTTATATTTGAATGGCACATATCAAGTATCTTGGCTAATTCTTTCCTTTTTCACGATTCAAGAATATGAAAAAAAAGTATGGTGGGCACCAAACCTTCTTCTTTTTCCACCCACCCTCAGTGTTCATATCCCTCCGTGTATATAGCCAACATAACTGATAGATGCAGGATATGATCCATATAATCTAGTAAATGTGGCGACTTTAGAGGTTTATCTTTTGTTGCTTTCATTGGAAAACTGTTGTGCTAGATTGAATCCCTCAGCTTCAAATTGTTCAGGCTAGGCCAGCCGCATTAAATCAATGAAACCAGTTCCACCAGTACTAAAGATGCAAGTAGAAAAATAACAGATCTAACATGGTCACAATTAAGTTCAGCCCTTGAGAGGGTAAAAGCTGGTTAGAGTAATATGTTGGTTACAAGCTTTTATCAAAATGAGAAGTGCATTTTTAATAGGCTTTGTCCATCGAAGCATGCAAAGCCATCAATGGCTCTAATGAACCTGTCACTGTTTATCCGTTCTCATAACTAACTTGATAAAGAAAACCAACTAGTTTTCCAGCATCCTCTTGCCCCAAAAAGAATATTTCAGGCGTTGCTTCATCAGGATTATGTTCAACATCACTACAATAATCCTCGTTGTTCTTGCCTGATTTAGACATGAGAAAACCAGACATACTGAGTCCCTGGCGCCTGAGGAACCGTGGATTCTAAAACATCAGATAGCTTGAGAACGCCTCCCCTTTTCCCTGCCTTCTTCAGATTCACTATCTGAGAAGACATCATCCCTTCTAGTTGTATTCAACCAGCTGGGAGTATGTTACAAAGGTCAATATTGAAATTTAGGGTTCACACTCAGCATGCACCAGTTGTGTACGTAGGGTGGCGCACAGAACTTGGTGTCTGCTTTGATGGGAAAAACTTACACAAATGAAATATTCAGGTGCCAATGAAAAGAAGAAAACCTCAGCCCACGCCAACGAAAAAACAATCAGTCTGTGTTTAATTGCCATGTACAGGGGGCGGAAAACTTTTAACCAAAACAGTACCCCTGAAGAGTTTCCTATTCTAATCGTCAGCCAGTTAGAGATCAACCTCCAAATTATACGCGTCAAAGCCAACCTACCAACTCAAGTGCTTAAGTTCTTTATCAGCCTCCCCACGTCAAGTTCGTCCAAGCTTTGTAATCCGAGGTCGTCTTAGATCTGCCGCGACCTGGGAAACAGAAGGCAGCATTCGGATAAGATCAGCGTTGTCATCATTGCTACTAAAATAAAATTTCCAGCATGAAAGCAGGGATTTCAACACTCACTGGTTCCACGAAATGAATTAGAACACGATCACCCAATTTCGCTCCGATCAGATGCTTACCAACATGCTTGGTAGTATCGCATGAAATTCCTCCTCCCCCCTCCCCCATTCTTCTTCTCTAGTTGGAGTTCACACTTTTTACAGTGAGAAAGTGACGGAGAGAGGGAGAGAGAGAGAGAGAGAGAGACTGACTAGGTCCAAGGCGTTTCGAAAATTTCTTATTCGAAATCAGGTTGCGTGCATAGTGGTGTGCACATAACAGCATTCAGGGCTTTTAATTTTTTGCTTATAAAAAAAATGTACATTTTAAACTTTTTTTATGAAGAAATCTATGAAACCCTTTTTGTCCTCGTGAGCTTGCGAGGCTGTAGAAAACAAAACCCCAGACACTCACTATTCTCACGGGTATGTGGATCTCACACGTTTTGAGGGTTTGTGATACAAACACGATCGAATTGCCTAGATTCATTTCTTGTTTTGACTCTTTTAAGTGCACCGTTTCTTGTTGGTTAAGAATTATTTCATGGGACAAGCTTGTTCAATTATTAAAGGTCATGAAATAATGACAAATATAATTTTTTATAGTCCGTTGACTCTTTCAAGCATCTCAGGAAATAAGCTCCATGAACATACATGAAGGGTAATTAGTTGATGGGTACTTTTTCCTATATACTTTATTTGTTATATCGACTCCTTTCTTTTCATTTGTTTTAGTTACTTAAATGTATGGCACTCCTTTGTCAAATTTCCGCAAGGAGTTTTTTACATACTATACTAACAATATTTAGTCTTAGTTGACTTCTGTTGTAATTCTTTTTAGTCGTGTGAATATCAACGATTAGTTGAACTTTACGTGAAGCGAAGAGATATATACACTCTCTCTCTCTCTCTCAAACACAGTCTCATTAGCAAATTAATAAAAGCTATCAAGAGAACTTGTGGGGCGCCCTGTTAACAAGTTCACCCATAATTGGCTAATTCAATCCGCCTGTTAAATTTGAAAGCATAGACCATATCACCGGCCGTGGTAAAATTCCGGCCAGTTCAAGTTATGCACCGCGAGTGAGGAGGTGGTGTCATTAGTGCACTACAGATAAAAGCGTTTATTTTCGAACGGCACATATAAAATATCTGGGATAAATTTTTCTTTTTTAGTGTTTCAAGAATAGGAAAAAAAATGCGGGGCTGAAAACCCTCTTCTTCTTCCACTCAGTGTTCATATCATTCCGTCTATCTAGCCAAAATAACTGATACATAGACGATATGGTCCACATAATCTGTGACAAAATTTTGGAGTTATATCTTTTGTTGCTTTCATTGGAAAACTGTTATGCTAGATTGCATCCCTCGTCTTCACATTGTTCAGGCTAGGCCAATCGCATTACTTCATTGAACCAAGCTCCACCAGCAGAGATGCAAGTTACGAAATTACAGGTCTAACGCGGCCACTATTAAGTTCAGCCCTTTGACAAACGTGGATCTAAGCCTATTGCCATCTACCTAGAGATGTGAAATATCAATTGCTTAAAAGTCTCTCTAGAGAATAACCCCAACGATCAGTAAAAAGATGTCGCGAAAGATGACCCTGAAACTTCAGATGCACAGCTTAAGATGGCAAAACCTGGTTAGAGTAATATGTTGGTTGCAAGCTTTTATCAAAATGAGAAGTGCATTTTTAATAGGCTTTTTCCCTCTAAGCATGCAAAGCTATCAATGGCTCTAATGAACTGGTCACTGTTTTTCCGTTCTCGTAACAAATTTGATGATGAAAGCCAACTAGTTTTCCAGCACTCTCATGCCCGAAGATGAATATTTCAGATATTGCTTCATCAGGATTATGTGCACCATCACTATAATATGTAATCCTCGTTGTTCTTGCCCAAAAACTGAGAAAGGTTACAAATATTTGTATGTATTCCCTATCTTGACAAAAGACTGCACAAAAGTCCCTTCTTTCCATTACCAAAGACCCGCTAGAACTCCATCCTCACTTTACCAGAACCTGACGTAAAGATACAAAACACCCCTTTGTGCCAAAAAAAGGGAACGTCTCCTTTTCCTTTTCTATCCCACAAAACTCGCTCTTTCTGAGAATGATGAGAAAATCCTAGAAAATGTTTGACGCTAAGAAATCCTAGAGGATTTTTATTACCATTTGATCAAGTTTTGAGGAATACCGTCAAAACAATTGGCACCTTACCTGTGCGCACCACGAATTCGAACGCGGCCTAAACCCACATGAAAATTGGGAGAAAATGGTGGGGATATTGTGAGTGGTGAAACTGTAGCGTTTGAAAGGATCGTATAGAGGGAGGAAGATTTAATCCAACTGAAGTGAAGATAGTTCGGAGTTTGGCCTATCAAACGCAACCTCCGGACAGTGCTACCGATCAAGTAATACGCTTAACTTCAGTATCGCAGCAAGTGATGCCGTCTCTGCCCATAGTTTTGAACTGCTTCGTTAACGTTCACAACTCAGACCTACGAGACAAGCAGACTACATGCGGACTCGGTACACATTACCATCCGGTGGCGCCTGCAGTTTCCGAGAACATTTTATCCTTGACTAGAAAACAACTTTATTTGATAATGAAAATGGAGCATGAGGGGAATGACGAAAGAAACCAATAGATGGCTTTGACGTAGTCGTATTAAAAACAAATAAAAAGACGACAACAAGAAACCACGGTTGTATCTCGAAGACATCGCTGGAAGATGCTTCTTCCCTGCTAGTTTACAACAAGATTGTCCAAGAATCAATATCTATGTACACAACAAGAATTAAGTTCAACAACGTCCCGCTACTCACTTTCATAATCTTCGTCATCACCAAAAGTGAACACAGAAGCATCGGCAGCTATAGCCTTAAAATCACTTATACCCTCTGTGTCCACCTTTGGGGCCTCAAACTCCGAGGAATCACGAGCCTTGTTCGCTGACTTCGAATCTTGTACGGACATGGGATTTGTGCTGTCATTGCTCACAGAAACATGTGCAATCCCATGTGTCATGGTCTCTGTCTCCTTCTGAGCTTCCGAAGCTCCTGAAGCCTGAACAACAATGGATTCTGCAACATCAGTGGCAGCTTGAGAATGCCTACCCTTTTCCCTGCCTTCTTCAGATTCACTATCTGAGAAGACATCATCCTTCTCTTGGTTTCCCGCTCCTTGGGTTGAAACCGGGGGCACATCCCCATGCGTGGAAGTGAATTCAGGCTTCCCAGCTGTTGCCTGACTATCCTCTTCTTTTTTCTCCCGTGTGGGGAGGGGAGCATCACAGTCCATCAGTACAACTTCAACCATAAACCCTGGAGAAGGCAGTTTTCTCTGCAGAGAATAATAAATGTTAAAAGGCTACATAGATGTTACCTTTTGTTTTTGTATTTTCCCTGACAAAATTACCTTGTCAAACCCATCAAGTTCAGAAGTAGTCAAGGTTTTCCTATTTTCCATCATAGTTGTATTCAACCAGCTGAGGAAAAAAAAGGAATAACAGTTTACTTATTATACAAGAAATAAGTGAACAATATATGGCCACTAGCACATGGAATGAAGATCAGACCATTAGCACATGGAATGAAGAGCAGAAGGAACATAAACCAACAGAAGCATCAAATAATGTAAAGAATTTTCCAGGAACTTGAAAATCTTTTCAAACAATGATAGACAAGTTACAAACCAGTAGAAATCTCCTTGGCGATCATGAAAATGGACCTTAAAGTCACCAGCTAGCTCTGCTAATCCTCTCTCTCCAGGCAAAGCAAAGACCATGATCCCTTTCCGTGGAGCAGTAAACCAAAACTCTTCTGGCTGAAATAATATAGACATGAGAAAACTAGACATCCTAACTCAAAGCTTAACCTTAAACACTATTTATATAGGCTAATGTTGAAACAAAAGAATTTCACAATAACTGCCCATTGCATCAAAAGCCTATACTTGGATTGCAGGCTCGATGGCAGGAGCAGAGAAATTAGAATATAGCATGTCAAACCTAAAACCCAACTCTTCAATTCCTATAAGATAGTTAAGACATGTCTTTTAGGAATGACCATTGAACCACGATACTTGTTAGATCTAGAAAATGCATTAGATCTCATTTTTTCCTCACTAACACAGCAAATCATACAGCTGTTTATCACAACCATGTAAAGTTCAAAAACCCATAATGAATCAATTTTGCTTTCATTGACTTGGGAGCAGTTTGTATAAAATATTTACCGCCACACTCTTAGTCCTCGGATGCTTTTTGGTAGAAAATAGAACACCTGTTAAAAAATAATAACTATCAAATTAATACATCAGATTGAAAGTTTAGAAATCATAATGACAAGCAGATAAATACATCAACTTAAAATTCTCAAGGTCAAAATGGATGTTTACAGCAAACAATATGCACACCATAAAACCACCCTTGTGTTTGAGACTAATGGATAATGCTGAACGACTCTGCCACATTGTTGAATGTTTAAAAAAAGTGGTTAATGCCATTTTAAGAGCCATCATTATTGGTTGCTTGCGAAATAACCAATGAGTGTTGGTCATACTCTATAAATTCTTTTCCAATTATGGTGCAAAAGCACCTGGGGATGACATTGATCCCAACAACTGCATAGGAATTGAAGTGATCTCTGAAGGAGGATCTAAAAATGTTACAAGATCTTTTTATTATGATGTTGGAAGCTGTTCTCAAAGTTTATTATAATGAGTGTTTACTCATCAAACTTTTCCTGCTACCATTGGGTGAAACTCTTGCAAAGATGTGAATCAAAAACTGACAGTTTGGATGGTGTTGGCTGCTAGGAGGTTTCAAAAAGGTTCGGCCCTGACATGGAAATGAAAGTTGCAGAGAAATTGTTCCTGCATAGAGACATCTTACATATCAGGACAAAACAGAACCAAAGAGAGTAAAGTGAAACATATTTAAAAAAGCAGATTTCTTTGAACCTCTTGCAAGTTCATGCTAGAACCATGGGGACAGCAGCGAACACATATTTACATTAAATACAGGAAGAAGATAACAAATCCAGAAAGAGAAAAAACAGCTTATTACCAATGATAAGTTCCCTCTATTAGTATGCCTGTATAATAGATGCACTAGTAAAGAAAGTGATAAAAAGTGTTCATAAAAATGAGAAAAAAAAAATCATTGTATTTCATGCCTGGCACCATGAAGCAGCAAACAATTATTACTAAAAAGGTTAAGGAACAAATATCGATTACAGGATTGAACAATGAAATACACATGTTAGGAATTTGAAGCAACAGAAATAAAAAAGCTGTCAAAAAGAACAGTTCTAATATGCTTTGCATCTATGACGATAATGAAATAGCTGGATTAGCAACTAGCTTGTCTATTAAAAACCATCTGTTGCAGCATCAAACACAACATCATCTGCAAACAGTGTCCGCGAAGGAAAAGAAAAAATATGAGAAATACCATTATGGTCGGATACTGTTATGGAGGGCCTAACCCAGTATGGACACCTATGAAGACGAAATCCCCTAAGGATGCACCTACATAAATTGGGAAATGCATTAGCAAAATCAATGATGACCAAAAACTGCATGGAACAAGACAAAAGCATATGTCTCTTGCTGAATGAGGAAGGTTAGATTTATTACCTCCTTCCTGGTTGATTTTCACCATTGAAATATGTCAGAATGCGCTCAAAATATTTTACATATCTCTGTTGCCCAATAAAAAAACATATGAGTATGTTAGTTCATGCTAGCTATCTGGAACTCTAACGAGGATCTAGTTAACAATGGGAGAAACTCACTATCTGACTAGGGAGAACAAGACCCTTCCCATCAACACATCGCTTCTGATTATAGTATGAAATTGACTCTTCAGCTGTTGGAAAAAACTGCATGACATTTTATGACAGCACCAAACATTAAAAGCATAAACATGAAATCAATATTTCTTATTTCCCTGTTTATTTATTTCTATAAAAATAAAGCCAATATTAGATCATGCATGTACAAAGATCTAGTTCAGTCTTAGGTGACAGTGAAGCAGAATGTGAAAACATGAAAAGGAAAATATCATGATATACGCATCAGTTCTCCACATATTTCAGGATAAAGCCTAACCTTAAGGTACAGAAGAAGGCTTGAGATCATAAGTCCCGTCCTTGCCATGCCAGCTTTACAGTGGACAACGACCACATTTTCGATATCTTCTTTTAACCATGCATAAGCACTTTGGCAAAATGAGATTATAAGCTGAATTGGGGGACAATTGTGATCATCAAAGGGAAAACAAGCCACCTGGTGATCAAGAAAGAAAAAACTATTGTCAAAGAATACCAATATTATCATATAAAATTACCAACTAAAGAAGCACATCTAGTAGCTGTACAGTATGCACAGTCTAACTTCCCACTAGTCTCCAGTACTGCTAAGCAATGGAAGACAGCAAAGTCTACAAGTTTGGTGTGTTCAGGTTTTCACACTTAACCTAACCTGAAATCCCCAGCCAACAGGAACTTGGCACACACATAGTCATGGTTCTTCCTGATGATTTAAGAAATATGAACTCAGACCAGGTATCTCTGGGTTTGGGTTGACTCAGCTAGTGCTGGAGGTCTCAGAAGTCAGAACTCTAAAGCAGGAATTGTTTAGGAGATACCACCAACTAGAATATGATCTGGCTATAATTATTGTAGCAAGAAATTGTACATCTGATTATGTTAGATGTCTAACAGCATCCGAATGCTATTATGAGCTACCCACATAACTGCCCTTGGAAGGCTAAACCAACAAAGCCAAATTGCATCGCCATTCCTGCTTGCCTGGACCAGTTGTGTCATGACAGCCAGTTTTTACACCCTACGTAAACATGAACCTAGCAAGTAAGCAAAAGTGGAAAAACCTGTCCATCTTGCAAAGTTGTAAATCTTTGATACTTTAGTCATAGCCACCATTGGCATTATATATGCACTGATTCAGCTTATTAATGAAGATTTGCATTACAAACATCAAATGTTAGTAATGAAATGCAATGAGGCATGTCCTTACACCCTAAGTACAACAACAACAGTTTCGATATTGGCTGCACAACAAGCAAAGATTGCAAAAATATACTGACACTTGCAAATCACAATTATCCAGATTAAGAACTGTCTACAGATTTTGGCATACCTTTCCTTCAAAGAGTGATGCATCATATAATCTTTCTGAACAAAGGTTGTATACTTTGTACTTCCCCTGCCAATTTATGCTAACTCAGTAAGCATGCATGTAATAACACTAACTGCAACTCCTACGTCCTGACTTTACCTTGTTCAGTAACAATCCAAGAAGTGGCACACATGCACAAACACATACAACCCATTACCTTGTGATGAGTGTCAAAAAATTTCATTACTTCTTCCATGTGGTTTCGATAGAAGCCCTACATTAAATGCCAAAATGAGAATATCAGCAAAAATCTCCATAGCTGAAAAATTTTACTTAATAGAAGCCTACAGTAACTGCAAATTCTTTCATATAAAAATTTCTGCAAATAGCTTAATAACCGAAAATTGATGGAGAAAAATTCAACAAGCAACCCACCTCAACATATCCAAAGATACCAGAGCTTATATCACCAGCAGGAAATCCCATGGCGATGATATTCTCAGTAATATATGTCATATCCAAATCAAATCCATCTTCCTAGAAGGTATATCAGGAAGCAATTATTAAAAGATATGCATAAAAGTATTAAATATGTAACATCTCATCACATAGGCAACAGAAACAAATCTCAACAAACAGGCTATATGTATGATAAAGAATTACCCAAAAGTTTTGGGAAAGAAAAACACTATGAAAAAGGAAGAGAAGAATAAATATGACATGGCGAGGTGTAAGAAACAAATATTTTTCTCCCAATAAAGGAACTATTGGCTTAGACAGACTTGCAAATATATGCCACTGGCAAGGTGAAAAGCTTTCAAAAGGTATGCAGGAAATGGGTAATGTCCTTTTACCTCCATAGAATGTCACAATGGCAAAGAAGAAAAATCTTGTTGAAAATGTAAAAGTAGAGAAAATATCGTTAAAGTACATAAAGCAAAACCAACCTGATATCTTCGCTTATTCTGAGATACCATATGCCTTGCCTTGGTCTGCACAACTTTCATGGCATTTTTAGAGGAATCAACTAAGCCTTTGGTGAAATTTCCTAGAACACTGGGTTGAGCAGCTGTAGGGGTTCCTTCACCAGTCTCATCGGCTGTAGGACTTCTTGGTGATGTTCGTAGCACAAATCCAGATGCAAAACGAGAAAAGGATGATTTTGCAGAACCGCCAGACTCTGCATCTTCTTGATTTGAGAAGCTTGGAATTTTGATGCTTTTGGCCCATGAAGATATACTTGAAACAGAGAGTCTTGAAGATCCTTCTTGAGTTGGCCCATCTTGGCCAGGCACACTAGTGAGATGATCAACTTTAGCTGCCTCAGGTGGAGAAGATGCAGTGTTGGTCAATTGTGAATCCATTATAAGATCCAGCTAGGTTCTTCTGTTACACTTTTGAATCTGCTAGAAATCCATAGACTTATGATGGACCTGATAAATGTGCAAAACAAGATGCCAGATGAAAATAAGTAAAAGCACAGACAAGATAAACATACTTGTGTGAATAAATGCAACTACATGAAGTAATTTTGGAAAACTTTGTTATGTTATCCACTAGGCTTCCTCTCAAGTCTCAACTACCAATAAGAACCAAAAAGTAAAACAAAGAAATAGTAAGCTTAAGAAAATACAGTCAAATACATACATATACAGTATACACATACAAAATTATTACAAATAGTATGCCCTTGTGTTAGAATACAAACATAGGATAAACAACATTAGAGGGAGTAGAAGCATTGCAACAACCAAAGTGCAGTGTTTTAACGAATATTTAAAAATGCTAGAAAATTTTCTCATGGGTCTTGAACAATGAGAATATAGAATATAAACAAACCCAGGAAAAGGACCTTAAGGGAAACATAACAGTTATAAAGTCACAAACAAATTTACATTCGGTCATGCTAGGAAAGAAAAGTGAGTAGCATTTGCAAGCCCAACCCAATACCCAATGAAGAATGGATAATGGACCATCATAGAGAGGATGAACATGACAAATGAACAAAAACCATTTATATTGGTTTATGACGTACATTTCAACCAAAACTTTTTGTTGTTGCCGGGACATCACCTTTCTAACTTGATTTGCTCGTATCTAAGGGCAAAAACTTATGGATACAATCTATGAAAACAAACGGCCAAACAATAAAAATCAGGCAGCACAATCTTGGAGGCAAAAGGAACGGGAAAGACTTTTGCCCTCGTCCTTGGAGTTCTGATCGTCTTGTATAGTCACTATTAACTCTCGGGACAACACATTATCGAGATCAACGAGCTATAAAGGGTCATTACCCAATTAACTGACGCAGAGGCAACTGCTAAGGATCGGAATTTTTCCGCACTAGCTGCATGCACCTCCTCGGAATTTTCACTACCAGCAAACGGCGAGTAAAACGATCCAAAACCAGGTCACAGCCTTCGCAGAAGGAAGAAAAAAATGCCACTACAGTCGACAAAAAACCTTTGCAATTGCAGGAATTTGAAGCACTGCAATAACTTCTTTCTTTACAAAAGTGCCACCATAGGACATCAAAATAAAATGGCTAGACTCCCCCAAATGCAAAAAAGAAAACAGAGACGGGGATCCCCCTATCACTTTCCAAAAAAGATTGGTGCATCGGCGGGATATCCACGGGAGAAAGTCGTACCACGAAAGTCCTAGATTGATTGATCTTTGGGAGATGTTAGCTCTCCGACAAGCCAAAATCCCCTTAAACCCAAAACTCGCCCTGATCTAATCCGGACAGAGAAAAGTTATACAGAAGCAGACGACGGTAAAGAACCGCCTATGAGGAACTCATACCTCAGGCTTTACTTGACCGATTCGCCGGGAATGGTCGCGATATATGGTTTCTTTGCTTCCCTTCAAGTTTCAATCACGAAAGATGCATTGCGGTGATGGAAGTCGCCGTGACGGTCGCTCTGTTTCTTACCGAGTGCACGCATGTGATGTCATTCTTCTCCTTCAATCAAACCATTCAATAACGTAACGGGGAAAACATCTCTATATCGGCGTCCTCCGAAAATATCTCATTTAGGTCACGGAGGAGACACCCATCAACGGCCCTCTATTCTTAACGTGATTTTTGTTTTTCACCTTACTATCAGTTCGCATCATTGAGCGTCCTTTATGGGCCTCTTCTCTCTTCCTCCAAAAATATTTGGACCTGATCGTTTGTAAGTCCTTGCTAGATCCAGCCCATAATGGGTCTCCACTCGACCCACAGATACTACGCCATCCACCTTTTAACGTCTTCTTTTTTTTTTTTTTGTTTGGATCCGGTCTGTGGTAGTTCGAGTTTAGTGAGGATTTCAGATCCGAGGATCGGAGGTCCAATTAACATGAATCTAAAATCCAAAACGTCAACATATACTGCTTTATTAAATAATGGGTCCCACAAAGTGTGGATCTGATATAATCATAAAATTCAGGTTTTGCAGTAGATTTCAGATAATTTGATATCTTAAGAACTTAGATCCATAAATTTAAGGTCAGATCTTTTTCCATTCGACGTTAAATTCATGGTCTTTAACATGTAGCATATATTTAAAATTCATGCGGCAAGTTCGAGCTGAGCCTAGGATGCCCGGGTTTTGCCTACTGATACGAATCAGCCCGGAGGTTGGTTCATTCCTGTAATGGGCAAACATGAATGAGGCTTGTTGTTTGCTCTAAACAATAGAGCAGAGCTTGAAGAAAGAAAGAACAAACCAAATATGGATATACACACACATACACATATTTAAAAATCACAAGTTCACGCTTTATTGATTTATGACATCTTATATATTCGTTGCATAATTTTTTTTGTTTTGTCTATGGCTTTGAAAAATGGAGATCTCTTCTCTACAATTAGGTTCGACACTTATCACAAATCAAACAAAGTAGCATTATTGGAACATTTGAACGTCTACATGTGACTCTTTCATAATAAGATCAACTAAACCCTATTTGGTGACTCGAGGAGCAACCGTTCATGGCAACTATCTAGAAATCTTTTACGAAGGAGATACATTAGTTATATTTATATATGAAAAATTGAGATCTGGTGATAGAATTCATGGCCTTTAAAGGCTGAACAAGTGTTAGAAGTTCATTCAAGTGATTCAATGTGGATGAACCTTGAAAAAAAAGGTTGAAGGTTGGAACAAACATATAACAGAAATTTTTAGAATTCCTCAAAGCTGTATTTCTTTGGTTAACAAGATCCAAAAGGCAAGCCATGGGCATGGAAAATCAACAACTAACAAAAGATAAAAATCATGTAAGACTCCAATTTATTTAAAATTTCTTAAAAGAACGTGATTCGACATTTTCAACCAATCAAGTTTTATCAAATGCATTTACATGTGAACCGTCTCTAAAACTCTAGTTGGATGACAATCGCAGATAACTGACTTTTAAGAAAGTGCCCATACACATAGAAATTTACTAGCCTCATTTTGTAGCAGTAAGGAACACAACTCTATTCAACATGATCCTCTCACCTTGAAATTGTACCGTAGATGGTGTTTATGTTCATCAACTACAATGTAATCTTTCTAAAATTGAGTACCTTAAAACCATGAACTCAGGACCAACAAACTAATGCGTATTTACGAGAAAACAATATGTACTGAATTTTGAAACTTTTAAGCTTCCCATGTACATCTCAGATCTGTCCAAGAAGTCTAACCCCCCTCGGGTATAACCTCGTCTTTCTAATATGTTATTCAAGTACGGCAACTAATAGTCTTTGAGATATATTTCCTTGACATACTTTGATATGTTTTTTAGGATTTAAATTCCACTTATATTGGAACTCTTTTGCTCGTATGAAAAGTAAAATGAGAATTTCATCTGTGGATCTTAGGGCATAAATCCTTAGTTTGATGAATCGTAGGCTTCAGCGCGGATCTTTTCATGAATCAAAATTTATCTCCATCAAGCAACTAGGCACTTGTTAAATAAGAAATAAAGCGAAGATTTAGAAAAATAAGCATTTTTGTTTAAAAGAAAGAAAAGAAAACGAGATGAAAAGAGAAAAAAAGGACGCCGTGCAAAGGAGCTCTAATCAAAGAATGATTGATTGCTCCTACATCTTTGGATGTGAACTTCCTCCCCCACAATGTGGCAGGTGAGGTAGGTGAATGATCTAAAACCGCTTCGTGACGATCGAGTGACTTTGAAGCACAAGCGCTTCTGCTCGAATTATTGGAAGGGGAAAAACAGGAAAAAAGGCGTCTCTAAAGCTCAGCCACAGCGTCGTCTGTCTTGTACCTTGATAGTTAGGTGCGATCGGTTTTTACGGGGATTTGGGCAGGTCATTTTGGATAAAGAGGGGGGAATTTTTTCTTTTTTTTTTTTAATTTGGGACGGGATGAGCTGACCGTGAGCACACTATGTGGTCATCACCAGCGGTTGCGGGAGCTTCGCTTTCTCCTCCTTCGTCTTCTTCTTTAGACAACGTCGTCGTCAGGCGCGGCGTCGCCTGACGCTGGACTGCTGGAGCGAGACGGCGATGGAGGCGATCCCTTTCCCCGCCAGCAGCCATGGCCTCCGGATGCTCACCTGCGGCAGAAGAAAACCCTTCCTCCGACCCCTCCATTACTTCCCTCTCCCTCGTTCCCCGCTCTACCGCTCCGCCCCTTCCTCTCGCCTCCACTATCGCCCTATCATTGGTTCATTCGAGAAGAGTCGCGACTCTCACCACCTTGACGACGACCATAATGATCATGACCATAATCATCATCATCATCACCATCATGACCACCACCACCACCACCACCACCACCATCCTCATGCGGGTAGTGGGAAGCGGAATGCTCTGCAGGAAGCCATCATCCGATTTTCGAGGGTGACCGGATGGGCAAGACTGGCGGATTTCTTGCGGGAGAACATCTGGATGTGCTGTTCTTCTATGGCTCTTCTTCTTTTCGCTGCAGCCTGCCCGCACGTCCTCCCGAGCTCGTCCACAAAGAAGCTGCAGAACGTTCTTCTAGCTGCAGCCTTTCCTCTAGTTGGGGTATGGTCATGGATGCCCTAATTGTCTTTTTTGTTACGTTCTGGTGTTCAGGTGACTGCAACTAACCGTCAACCAAATCGTTTGCAATTACTTGTCTCTGGGTTGTTTTGGAAGTTGATGCTTTTAAGAATTTGAATTGCATTAGCTTGCCACTTCATATCCTGTGCATGTTAAATATGATGTTCTATTTACACTGTAGATGCTTCCCTGTTAGCAATACAAAAGGAATGTAAGTCGCCCTTCTTAATTGCAGTTCCGTTCTAGGTTGGGGTGATGGATGCATTTTTGACGGCGATAACATCCAAAAGCTTGGGGGGATATGAATGTTGGAAACTAATTATTGTTTCAATAAAACATAACCAGGAAAGCTGGTAACAATTTGATAAAACATCAAGGCAAATTCGTAACCAAAAAGAGAAACATGCTCTCCCAGATATGGAAAATCCCAGAATCGCTGGATTAACTCGCAAGAAAATGTGGTCAAACTTGGAAAAAATGTCAGTGCCATGCCGTGGATCAAGATTTCGTGTTATTTGATATTTCTCCACAAGTTTTTGGAACTAAAGCTTCCCAGAGAGAAAAAGATAGAAAAGAAGGTAGAAAGGAAGATATTTCTTTCCATCATCTTGTTCATGGTGGTAAAAAATTCTAAATTATTGTTGTCCATGTTCTACTATATGCGTGCAATAGAAAATGTTAAGGTTCTTTTCCGTTTTGATTAAATCACTGGAAGATGCAACCCTCTTTGTGTAATATGTGGCCTTAAAATTTTGTTTCTTATGTGTTTAGATTTCTGCGGCACTTGATGCTGCAAATGATATTGCTGGTGGGAAGGTGAATATCCATGTCCTAATGGCACTTGCAGCATTTGCATCGGTATTCATGGGAAACTCTTTGGAGGGTGGATTGCTTCTTGCAATGTTTAATCTTGCACATATTGGTAATGTCCTTGAGGCAGGCAGTCTGCATCTACAATCATTTTCTCATCTGCCAGAATTTTTCCACTTCTTTCTGTTATCTCATGCAAGTGCATGTTGCAGCTGAAGATTATTTTACCGGCCGTGCTATGGTTGATGTTAAGGAATTGAAGGAAAACAATCCTGAGTTTGCTCTGCTATTGGATATAAAGAATGGAAATCCAGCTATCTCATCATTGACATACAAACAAGTTCCTGTACAGGATCTGGAAGTCGGTTCTTACATCTTGGTCAGGGCGGGTGAGGTCTGAACAAAAATGTTGTTACCTTTTCCTAGTTCGATATCTTTTATTTGCACCAGATTTACATATTTTTATGAGATATTTCTACAGAAACTTAAAAATCTGCGAAGCTTCTTTTTGGGATATATGTATCATTAGTTCTTCCTGGAGCTTGCGGTTCGTGTGTATATATATATATATATATATATACACACACACACATTCAAATTAGATGTTAACCATAATATCACACTTTGCAGTTGCATGGTTTGCAGCAAAAGCATTATGCGGGAACTCAATCTTATAACTAAGTAAAATCATGCATAATGGGAAAATTCATCACATACAGTTAACCATGGTACACCAGTGTATATCAACAATGGAACAGTTTAAGGACAATAAGAAGAATGAGAAAAGAAGAAAAATAAAACAAAGTTCAGACTTCCTCCTCCAGAAATGAAGGTTGTTCTTGGAAAGTAATGGCAGTGGGTGAAATGAGAACCCAAAGACTCTCTCTCTCTCACATGCCCCTGCATGCACAGTAGTCACAGAAAACGCATTTTTTTTCGAAAAAAACGCAAAAAAAACCCTGATAAATTAATTGGCCATTTTGAACTAAAAAAATGCGTTTTTTTTGAAAAAAACATTAAAAGCGAAAAAAAAAATACTTTTTTCCGCGTTTTTTTCCAGTTTTTTTCACTTTTTCATTTTTTCACTTTTTTTAATGTCAGATAGTTTTTTATTTTTTATTTTTCATTTTTTGTTTGTTGCAAATATGTTTATCTTTTGATGTTTTGTGTTATTAATTTCTCACTTATTTTATTTTTCTCCCATTTTTAGTTTTTAAAATTTTTAAAAATTTACCATATTTTTCTCTTATTTTTTCCGTTTTTTTCAAGCTCGTCGTATTAAACCAGAGAGAAACCTCTTATTTGTGACTATGATGCACACACATAGACATCTATATGTGCTTTTAACAAACTGAGAAAAAGCAACTGCTTAGGCTAGAGTGTATTCCAGCATATGGGCATGTTATGCCTGGATTGCCAAAGTTCATGCCATGTCAGGTCATGCCTGTGCCTGGGGCAGGTTCAGTGTAGAAGGCTGTCCCAAATCCATACTTGCCATGGATGGGCAACCTGAATATCCTAGCATTATTGAACCCCAAAATAATTGCATATAGTAAAGGAACTTTTGATTCCCTTATTTGATATGAGTTCTTTCAGTAAACAAACTGTTAGTTTCAAGACCTGAGGCCTTAGAAGAACTCCAGATGTATAACATGTTAAAGTAAGACGGTGTGCAGTGTGCCTACCTGAATTCAGTGGGCCCTTATATCTTTGGTCTTTGCTCTACCAAATCAGGTGATAGTCTGGTAGAGTAGAGTTCTTTTAGCTTTAGAAAACATTTTTAGACGATAAGCCAAATTCCATCAGATCTAATATTGAATCTTTTCCTTCTTCTCCCTCATGCCTTGCCACATTAATCTTTTGTCCTTTGAAGCATTTTGCTCCATTCTCTCATGTTTTAAACTTTATATCGTGTTTAGGCTGTGCCAGTAGATGGAGAAGTTTTTCAAGGCAGATCAACAGTTACCGTTGAGCATTTGACTGGAGAATCTAAACCACTTGAGAAGAAAATGGGGGATTGCATTCCTGGTGGTGCAAGGAACTTGGATGGGATGCTGATTGTCAAGGTATCTCACAATTTTCAACGTCTCAGACTTGAACTATGTTCTTTTGTTTCCATGAATGGGTTATTCATGAGTTGTCACATGCCTAGAGGTTTTAAGTTCTAATTGTAGAACCCCATAGATTTACTTATTTGCATGATGTTGGACCTCATTGTCAATTCTCAGTGACAAATCTTGAATGGGGCATCCAACTTGTGGTATGGTTTTATGCGACTGAAGAGACAAGTTAGACCTAATAATCCCACCAAAAGAAAATCAAATACTTGGGCTTGTAATGGAAAAATCAGATTTTCATGGAGAAGCAGAAGGCGGAAAACAAACACAAGTGAAGGTGCAAAAAAAAAAAAGAAACAAGAGATGGGACAAGTTGACAAAAGCATTGGAGGAAAGGCCAAAAAATAAGAAGAAGATCTTGATTAGGTCCTCAAATATCTGATTTCATATGGGACTTGTGGAATGAGAGAAGATAGAAGAAAATAAATGAATATTTTGATTTCTTGATTGTGGTGCACATGGGTATACTTACGGTTCGGGTATAGGTACTGATACGACAACTTCAGAAACTGTGGGTATGGGGGTATGACAATATATATATATATATATATATATGAATATATGCAAAATAACTCAAAAAAATCAAAATGAAAGCAATATTTAAATAAACAAGTAATATAAATAAAAAAATTACATGTTAATGAATAATAACTCTAACTCTAAAGACAAAATGAAAACTTTGGAAAAAATTAAATCAAGTAAAATTAAACAGTTTGAATCAGTTTCGATCTAAAAATTACCCAAGTGTGTACCCACTTTGGGTATGGGCACAGTGACATGAGTATGTGGACCTTACTAAAGTAGCCATGTGACTTATGTGGTTGGCTCATCAACTAGAGTTGATAATCAACTTAATCATTGTTTCTTTAAGAGAAACACTGATCCTGCACTACTTGTAAATCAGATTAGAATCTCTCACTTTGATAGGTATACAAGATTAAGTACTTTATTCATTGATCAGTTTATTAATTCTTCTTAAGAAATGCTAGAGCACCTAGCAAGCTTCTAGACTTCCCCTAAAAAGCAGTCTGAAGAGGAACTAGAATCCCAGAATTCTATCCTGGTCCAATTTCAATAATGGTTGGTCTTCCGCTGTTAAGATATGGGGAGGACTGAGGAGTTCTGCTGTCAGTGTGCACCAACATTTGCTGTGGATTTTGCTAACATTGATTCCTTTAGCAGTTAAGCTGTTTTGAAGATTTATTCTTTTGTCTGGCCTGATTAACTCAAATAATGTGATGCATGATATATCTAATTACAATTGGTCTCCTCATCACTGCTGCAGGTGCATTGCTAGAATACAATGATAACTTTCCCCATGAAAGCATCTAAGACTCCAAGCCTATCTGCATTTAAAACATTCAAGTTGATATAATACAAGGGTGAAAAGTGCTTTATTGAGCAAAGGAGATGATGTATGTCCTGGGCTAGGTTATAACAATGCGGCATGTTTTTTATGTTTTCATGGTCTGAATAGTCTTGCCCATTTGATGTTGCATTATTTGGATCAACGTGTTTAGCAAAGGTAAAACTGAGAAAGAATAGCACATGGAATGATAAATCTCTATGTTGTACGTACATAACTTGCAATTAAGCTATGCCATTATATGTCTCATATCTGCTACTTGTCCCTTTTTAAGAATAGATGGTATGCATATGGGAGTTAAGCTCTTTTGATTTGATGTTCTACAAAGGTAGCCAAGACATGGAAAGAGTCAACTTTGGCCAGGATAGTACAGCTTACTCAAGAAGCACATCTAAATAAACCAAAACTACAGAGGTGGTTAGATGAGTTTGGAGAGCGGTACAGCCAGGCTGTTGTGGCTTTATCACTTGCAATTGCCTTCATAGGTCCATTTGTTTTCAGGTGGCCCTTCTTCAGTACATCAGGTACTTCTTAGATGTTTCTGATTGGATCTATTTTTTTTGTTGAGTGAAACTGACTTGTGTTTGCATAGGTGCAGCTATGTGTCAGGAGGTTCCATTTGTTTTCTCCTTTACTTTTCTGTCCTCCTTTCTTTTTTGGGTGCTACTTTAAACTTTATCCACATTGTTGCTCTATATTATTGTTTGGCAGTTCTCTCTACCTGCTTGATTCTGTAGCAGTCATTAATTAGATTACTTAAACACTTGCACTTTTAAAATAATCTGGATTACTTTGATGGTTTTTCTGTTTCCTCCTTTTGTAGGAAGTGTTGCAAATACTTTTATATGCTTGTTGGGACACTTTTCTTATGATGGTCACTTTTATAGTTTGCAGAGGGTCTGTGTACAGGGCTTTGGGTCTCATGGTTGCTGCATCTCCTTGTGCATTGGCTGTAGCACCTTTAGCATATGCAACTGCAATTAGTGCTTGTGCAAGTAAGGTAATGTTGTGTTGATTTGCCTAGTTAGTTGTTTCTTTTTTTGCATTTTCTACTGCAGCTTTTGCTAAGACATGGCGACAGATCGAAGCACGTCTAACACTTTAGCATACTTAATAAACATGTGCTGAATTACAGTAGTATGAATCATCTTATGTCCTAGGGATATTTCTCTCCACGTAAATTATGTGCAGATTCTATTAATGAATTAGGCTTGTGAGGGCTGTTATTGAAGCTGCTATCCCTTCCTTTTTTGCATTTCTTCCTCTCCTTTCCTCTATTTTCTTCCATGCTTGAATTGCCGTGGCTTTATCAAGTTTGATACGTATATTCTTTCAATTCTAAGTTATTAGCTTTGTCTCTTGTGATCATGTCCAATGCCATTCCTGTTATCATTTTTTTCTTGAAGAATTAAGTACCTATAGTTAGTACGTTGATTATGCTCTTGTTTTTACTAGATGACTGCATCAATAAATCTTGTAGCTGCTTTAGTTCTTATGATATGGTAATTTTGAATTTCTTGGTGAATATTCTATTCAATAATGCTGTTCTTACATTCTGTTTAGCTCCTTGGGTAAGCCAAGAATCTCGTCACTGATGGATTTGGGATGAATATGGGTTACCCATTTTCCCCAGTGCTGTCTTGCATGCATAAATTTTATACAGAATACGAGCATGAAAAGGGTCCAAGTGTCAATACTCAATTCTTAGTTTGTGTTAGGTAGCATTTCTTGATGCTTCACCTTGGAGGATCTATTGGGTCCTTCACCATGATGAACACATTTCTTCTTAAAAGATTCTTTATTTGATGTGAATGAGAAGGACTCTGAAGTGTTACTTTGATGTGGATCTTGAGCTATTTGAGAATTTTGTCAAAAAATGAAGGTCAATTTGAAGAAAAAATTGAAACAGCATGCAAAAGAAAGTGGTAACAGACAGTTTATTTCTGGGAAACATGAATGAACATTCACAAAAAATATTTTCTTTAGTGATATGTCAAAAACTTTAAGATTGTGAATCCCTGATATTTTTATTTTTCAGGAAGTTTCGGAGAATCATGTTGAGTTTTAATGTCATCTTCTTTCTCAAATTGGTTGTGGGCATAATGTTGTTCTTGATATTTGGGTAGCACTTATCTCATAACAGTATATTGTAAACCTTTATCTCTACGTCATTACCTTCTTGTATTAGGGGTATTGAAGCAATTAATTAAACATCAAACAAATCTGCATGGAACAAGTCTTCACCTGTTTGGCACATAGTTCTTCTAGTACTCCAAGGTTGGATGGGGAACTCCTGACTGTGCTCAGCATGAACTGGATTTATATTTTTCCCTTGTAAATTGTATATATTTATCAATCCTTTTTGGGCCAGTGAACTATGTTTTTTCTTCTCTATTTATGGCTTAAGAAACTGCATTTCTCATGTTGCTTGTCATGTTCAAGGGTATCTTGCTGAAGGGTGGACATGTGTTAGATGCCCTTGCGTCCTGTCACACTGTTGCATTTGATAAAACTGGGACCTTGACAACAGGGGAGCTTACTTGTAAGGCAATTGAGCCCATCCATGGCCATAGTTTGATGATTGATGAAGCAGTGGGGCCATCTTGTTGCGTTCCTAACTGTGAAAAAGAAGCTCTTGCCGTAGCAGCAGCAATGGAAAAGGGAACTACACATCCCATTGGGAGGTATGGTAATTAGGACTGCATATCATATCTGTACTATTATGTATAATGCATATTTTTTTAAAACCACATCTGACTTTCTTTTTCATGATGATGGTATGTTTCTTTTCCTTCATTGGTATGTATCACCAGCATATCAGTTTTTTTCCGCATAATTATAAACTCTGGTATCTTCTTTTTCTATTCTTTAATGGAAAATGGTTCGCTGTATGTCATAATTTGGGTGCTTTCAGTTTCTGTCGCATGGATGCATCTAAATATATGCCTGTCACACTATTTTTGTAGTATTCCACTAAGAATGCACATATAGAAGGATGCAACAGAATAAGTTGTGACATGGTTTTTCATTAAGGTTATTTTCTTCCTGATACTGGGATCCATGTAACAGGCACATTTTATCTCATTGGACATGTTGATGTCGATGATATTATCTTACATAGTTAAATGGTGAACCGCAGCATCTTTCGACAATTTCATTCTTTTGGAAAGTATCATAAAATCATGGTTGAAAAAAAATATTACAAAAGAATATTAACAAAAATATTAAGCTTATAAACAAATGGACTGACTACCCATAATTGTCCTAAAACAATAATAAGGTTCATTAGTGTTGTACTTATATGAAGGCTAATAATGGACAGGGCATTTAAGTATTTAGTTGGCCACAACAGGCTTTATGGATTGCCATATACACTGAATAATTGCTTAAAACTTAAAAGGAGGGAGTTGTCTCCCTTCATCAAGCAGCTGAGTACCTGTGACAGTCAATGTCAGCAACCCTTCACTTGAATATTGAGCTGTCAATTATGAAAATTTACAAGTGAGGCATTTCTTTACTCTACAAGCCAAGTTTTCTCTTTCTTATAAAGTGTACCAAGTTTACCATCTCTCTTGCTATAATGAGAATAGTGTGAAAATAACGTGAAAAATTAAAGTGCAGACGATTTTGAAAAGATTGTGATAATATTGGTTTAACTAAGGTTAGCTGATTAAGTCTTGATTCATAACGTTTTCAATAATTTTGGTATTATTTGTGGCCAATATCTTGACCACAAGCAAACAATTTGCTATGCACAAGCCTTGGCTAAAAAACTCTGCTTTTTAGTTTAGTCCATTGATTGTTTCAGATCTCCTCTTGCATTTTCTATTTGAATGCTCTTTACCTTAAGGGTTCAACCTAGTGCATTCCACTCCTGTGAAATTTAACTAGTTGCATGTCGGTCTTATCATTTCATCTGTCTCTTCTTTTTTTTATATTTGTTTTTGTTTTTACTAACTGGCAGATTTGGCCTTTTTGGGTGATAAGTATATATGGTCATTCTAGTTTTTTTTCTGTCTCTTTTTTCTTTGTAAGGCACACTAACCTGCTTACTGCGTGCAAGTTATGCAGAGCTGTAATTGATCACAGTATTGGGCAAGTTCTACCTCATGTTTCTATTGAAAGTTTTGAGTCACTTCCTGGCCAGGGTCTTTTTGCAACATTGACAGGTCTCAAGGTAGTGCATTTTGTATGACCTTTTAAGCATTCCTTTGTGAAGTTTCTTTGTATTTATATGATTTTTGTTCTACGCAATCATAAATTAACTTTCTGAAAGGCTAGTGCAAATCATGTCACAGCCATATTCTATCCAATATCTAAGATTTTCTTCATATTTGAATGATTCTTGGTGTATTCACTTGTAATTTAATTTTTTAAAAGGTTAGCTCAAATTACATCACAGCCCTATTGTATTCAATGATCTGAGCATAGCTAACAAACAAGGTTGCTTTTGATTGTTTGAACGTCTTCCTCTTTTGTCCTTGAGCTGCCAGAACTGTTGGGATAAGAATGTTGATGGCTGAGAGTTTGTTTTGGCATGTGTCAATATATTTCATGGATGAAGAGGATAAAGTCACAATAGCGAGAAAATCACCAATTTCATTAACTTTACATCCAATAGCACAGTTAAATGCTGATTAGTAGTTCAGCCAGCTGAACTTGATAATGTTGATGATTTACGTTCATGTGAATGGGAAGCATAGAGAAAAATTTTGTGACAAAGTGCTTATATAGTTTGGCTAATGCCAAAGCATGTACCTGTAAGTTATCCGTAGATTGTATTCATAAGTCATAGTGATAGTGATAAAAGAATACACTCCGTTCAACAATTTTTTTGACGTCCCTCGTCCTGCATTGGTGGTAACTGGTAAGTATTTACGTGATTAAATTCTTGATCACATAACTCTTGTTGTTCTTCAGATACATTGGAAATAGACTCCTCAACTATTTTGGCTGACATTCAGATAGACCTCTGTTTGTTGAATTTGTATCTTTGGATGTTACTTTTCTTGTGAAGCTGGTTCTAATTATAGAGAATGTTATGCCCCTTGATGGTTTTTTGGGTGTTTAGTCAGATGATAAAGGAAGAGGGCTGCTGAAGGCATCACTTGGTTCTGTAGAATATATCGCATCATTATGCAAATCTAGATCCGAGTCAGACGAAATAAAGGATGCTGTTAATGCATCTGTTTATGGTGGAGATTTTGTGCATGCTGCACTGTCTGTAGACAGGAAGGTATTTTTCCTCCAACCCCAGCTTGATCTAGAAAAAGTTTTCCATAGTATCCTTTGCTGCAGGTTATTGTTAATTGTCTTTGATAAAATGCATAACCTAGAAAATGTCATTTGTTCTTAACAACTTTATAGCCAATAAGGTGTAAGATGCAACGGTTCTGGAACTCTAGTGCACCTTGTTACATTGTTAGAGTTATGTAAACTACAGCTGTGCAGTCAAACGGTATTACACTTGATTTCTTGGCTTGGGTGAGAATCATATGAAACCAAGTTACAAAATATAATATGTCTTGCTATCTGGGAGCTGCAAAGATGTTCTCATGGAACTTAGACCTTGTACCGTTTGAGTCATTCTTGCACTTCTGACATTCTCTTTGATGAATATTGGATTAGTAATTTTCAATAATTATCAGGTTGCAAAATCTAATTTTCCTCTAACAGACTCCAGTTCAATGTGTGTTATCTAAGATTCTAAACTGTTCTCTCAACATTTTGGGATTGAGGGAGCATTTAAATGCAGGTAGGGACTTACATTGGCCTGGATAACTTATGCAGTTTTAACTTTATGAGTGAAAAAGTTTCCTCCCCAGTGTATACACACATTTTGAGGCGAATAAATGGGATTGAACTTTTAGGTGATAATTTTTGTCAATGTTAGATTGAGGGCACAAATTTTACTTCTCAAAAGCAGAGTGAGATTTTGTCCTGTTAGAAATCTTTCTTGCCTTTGAAGATGCCTTTATTGAGTAGTCAAAAGGTTGGAACCAAACTACCAAACTTAACTATATTTGTACATAAACCCAAAATTGCAATGTATAAAGTTGGTAAATGTCTCCATGTATATATGTTTGTGCATATGCATGTATACCTCTACTCTACGTGCTTTGCAGACTTGGATGATCTTTTGATATGGGGTACACATAATCTTGATTAGGTCAGCTTTTGATATTCCATGGTATGTAATTGAAACTAAACCCCCACAGAAGTTTTCAGCGTGGTCCCTTTTGCTAGAAAGAGTCTCTTTATATTTGTTTATGGAAAACATTGTCACAACTCACAACTTAACACTACAGAAGCTGTAGTTGTATATTGAGGTTGTTCAAATGCCTATGTGTGTGCTTTTTATTGCCAAGCATCTGTTTTATCAATGAATTACAAGGATCCTTACAATGAAAAAATGAAAAAGGTTGTAGCATCACCAATTCGGTATCCATAAATATTTCTACAGAACTTCTTGCACACATTAATTACATGAGTTGTTTCACTCATTTCTTCAGCAGTTTCAAACACAAGCTCCCGAGATATCTCCTACAATTGGCCTTCAATCTTTTGCCTCGGCATCTTCAACTTGTAATTACGCTATAATGTCCTCTTTCTTCCACAATCTCAGGGAATATGGTAACTAGCTTACCTGTTGTCCTTCACTTATTTGACATTAATAGTTTTCATGGAACAATGGGTTCCTAGAATAAGAAATCCATTAGCTTCCTGTTTGTTTCTGTAATCCCCAGTATTCCAAGACTTTGGATTCATTGCTTTATGAGAGCCCTTCTTGGATGCATGATACGAACTTCCAGTTGTCATTTGTATGGGTAAGCAGGGTATGCTAGGCCTCTTGAAGCAAACATCATCTGAGGATCCCAGTGAATATATGAAGTTAATAGTTGCTTCTGGATTTAACATTGTAGAATTTTAATGCATTGGTTGTTCCAACTTAATAGAGCTTTTTTTTTTGCTTCATGTTGCAAATTGCATACAAAATATAATATATCTGTTGTCACCTTTGCAATGACATGCAGGTAACACTATTCCATTTTGAGGACAAACCTCGACCTGGTGTAGAAAAAGTTATAGCTGCACTTCGGGATCAAGCAAGGCTTCGCTTGATGATGCTAACAGGTGACCATGCTTCCAGCGCATGGAGAGTTGCCAACTCTGTCGGTATTGAGGAGGTGTATAGCAGTTTGAAGCCTGAAGATAAACTAAATAGAGTTAAAACCTTCTCAAGGGATACTGGTGAGAATCCTCTCTGACAGAGCTAGTGATATGTTCTTCACATTGTGTTCCTGTTCTGCTGAGGCAACAGCTGCCTAAACTAGATGTTCAAACAATCTGATGTGATGCTTATCTTTTTTCATGTGTACACATGTTATAAGTGCATGTGGGATTGCCCATGTGAATGTGCATGATATAGAATCGTAGATGTCTTCATGCATGCACATGTTAAGGTGGATGTGCATGTGCATATGCAGGCACATGTCTAAGTGCATGCTGCATTCACCCTATTTGCAAAAATGTATGAGTGTGTTGGCAATTGTCTGCAATTGTGGATGTAGTACATGTACACAAGTAGGTGTATATTATGTCTACAGAAATGTGGTCATGCTTCACATTATCTTGCATCCGAATCTGAATCAGTTTGATTGGTTGGTTTGGGCAGTGGTAAACCAAATCAGGTTATCCATGGATTTGGCTTTGATGTAAGGTTTTCTTGCCAAATCAGATGGATCGGATGTCATCTATGTGTGAAAAGAATCATATTTGATGTTGCATTTTATGCAGTATCATGTTTACTTTCAGGCTTCGTTAATATTTTGTTCTAGAAAGAATGGAGGAATTCTATGGGCTTTAGCCGTTAAAATATTCTTAGTCAACATATGAATTTATATATATACATCATGACACTTTTGGTGCGGATATGTGATTAGTTTAGTAGAGAATGTTCATGTGTCTGCATGTGTGTAATTAGATTATTAGAGGGTCTCTGTCTGAAGTTCTCTTCTTTTAAATTTTTATGGAAATAAGAGCTTTCCAGTAAGTAACATGGTATTGGAAACTGAAAGGTCATTATGGGCAGCTAGACCAAAAAATTTTGCCTCCATCTGCATTTTAAATTTGATGATACAGTACTGTCTTAGAATTTATAGTCCGGTTATTGATCATAGATTCATAATAGACCCAAAATTTCTAAACAATCGGAAATGCATGAAACAGATGGAGGTCTGATAATGGTAGGTGATGGCATTAATGATGCGCCTGCCTTAGCTGCTGCGACAGTGGGAATTGTGTTTGCACAGCGCGCGAGTGCTACTGCTGTGGCTGTTGCAGATGTTCTTCTATTGCAGGATAATATAGCTGCTGTACCATTTGTTATTGCTAAAGCCAGACAAACTACCCTATTGGTATCACTTGTTTGTTTTCAATTCTCTTTTATTTCTCACATGATGGTCTCTGTTGATGTCTATCAGTGACCAATACTGCAGGTGAAGCAAAGCGTTGTACTTGCACTATCATGCATTATATTGGCTTCTCTTCCTTCCGTCTTGGGTTTTCTTCCATTGTGGTTGACGGTATGTCTAATTTTTCTCATTACGTATGCATAAATCTGTTGCTTGTTTCGCCATGGGGTGCACCAGTTACATACTGGAATTGTATCTTCATACTATATGTAGTTTTAGAAAGCACAGGCTGTCCTCGTTTCTTGATTGCACTGATCTATGACTGTTCAAGCCTTAATCAGGCTAGTGCTGGGGTCTAGCTTGCCTTATTTTAGGAATAGGGGTTCATTTCTAATACTTATGATTACCGAGGAAATTGTTTTTCAAATTCTTCGAAGCAGTGGCGGAGCCACATATAGGCTGCTGTGGGCAACTGCCCACACCGGCCCCTTGATGTTTCTTTATTTCACATTGACATCTTCAAATATTTTCTCTGTTATATATGTGAGTGCCCCTTTGGATATGGAAATCTGTGAATGAGTGCCCCTCCTGAAAATGTTTCTGGCTCTGCCACTGCTTCGAAGATTGTGTAAGATCTTCAGTTCAAGGCAGTTTGAATTATGTTGCTATGACCACAGGTAATAGTCTGGTCTGAGTGTTCTACTGTTACTGAAAGAAGCTACTTGGTGTTTGGCATGATGCTTTTTGATTCCAAGAAAAGCTACGAGCTGAGTTTCTCAGTTCAGATTTTATCAATCAGTTTCTTTAGCATATATTTGGGCTGTATGTTGTTTGGCAATGAAATATGACAACTAGACACCACCGGAAGCTGGTTTGACACTCTAAATGCAAGCCTAGCATTTAGGAGTTAGGACAATCTTGGTGCCTCAGCAAGTGCATGGATGGTGCGTAATGTCTCTCTATCTCTCACCGGTGAAAATATCTCCTTTTTGAGGCTGTGGAACTCTAAAACTTCTGGAAATTCTTTCTACTGTTTTTCAGCCCCTCCACGTAAAAAGGGAAAAAGTGCAGTATAATCACGAAAATACAGACATGTCAGATGACTGTATTACATAGACCAGATAGCCTCACATGAGACTTATGTTACTAGGGGCAATTTCATGTTTGCCAACATGTGTCACCATTCTTCTTTTAGTTCGGTAACGATATGAACAATGGAGTGCGATAGTGAGCATGATAGTAGAAACATAGTTATATGTTCTGGTATTCTCTGCAGATACGTGCATCACAAATTTGTGTATATATAGAATTTTAACTAGAATCTTTGACGAATTTTTTAAGCCAATATGGAACATGCTTGGAACACAAAATATGAAAACTAAAAACATATTCTTGATGTTCTCTATTGCAAGTAGGTGACAATCTCCTGACATCTAATTGTTCTCTTGTTCTCTTGTACCAAAGGTTTTCATGGTAAAAGATCAATGGCAAGAGCACATCAAAATTTTAGGACATGAAAATTTGTTATAGCATTTTGAGAAAAATAATATGTTATGATGACAATAAACAAACCAGGATAATGACAACTATAGAATCAGTTTTATCGACAATGGTTGTCAACCTGGTCAGTACGTTCAGTAATGATCCTCTAAAACCCTTGCACATACTAGTGTATGGAGACACGGGTGGTGAGTTTACTTTGCCATCGTGTGTGATCTTTGGATAATTTGGTCCGTGGAATTGCTTGTGTTAGTTTTAGTTTAAGGGTTTATTTTCTCTGTAGACATTATACATACATAGTTACAGGCACACACTTATGCATGCCCACATGCACGCATACACCTCACACACACATATATATGCGAGAGAGAGAGAGACAGTGAGATCTATAATACATAAGTAAAAAATATATAATCATGATCATCCTTATTACCTGGCATGATAAATTCTTCACAACTGAGGCGTTTGTAAAGGCTATGCAGCTTCCAAGACCAATTCAACCCTCCTCCAACCTGAGTGCTCTAATGGTTTGGATATGGGTTCGAGGTGTTGAATATGTTTTTTTACCATCTCTTTAGTTTATCCAACCCAAATGATTTACATCATCTTAATGTAGTGGAACCAATAGAACTATAAGTATAGCATATTTCTGAAGAGTAGAAATGCTGAAATTTCTGAAGAATGGGAATAGAAAACCAGGATGCTAAGAAAAAAGGCACAATAATCCTCCATAGCACCCATCTTGACCTATTTGCAGCTCACTGGACCATCTCTACTTGTTCAGATGTTTACAGGCTATAGGGTTGGGTTTCTTTTTGTCCATCTGATTTTTCATAGGGTTAGCATTGGGTCAATTTATCTGCCATGAGAAAACTGGTTGTACGCACTGAACATGCACATGGAATGATTTTGTGATGTATTTGGTGCTTAATGTCCAGCCTCGTGGATTTATTTAGTCATAATGATTCCACCCTGCAGGTTCTTTTGCATGAAGGTGGCACTCTTCTTGTTTGTCTGAATTCAGTGCGTGCTTTGAATGTCCCCACTTGGTCATGGAAACATGATTTGCAACTCATGCTGGATGGCCTTAAGGGTTTCGTTGCTGGTTTGCTGAAGGTGTCACCTACGTCAGCCAGTGTTGGCACAGCCTCATTGTAGATTTATCCCAAATTTGGAGTTGTATGGCGGTTGATTTTATGTACTGAGGACGTAATCACAGTGGAAGTGGCTGAAGCTGCCAGTCTTGAAAATTCATGTGAATGTAACAAAAACGTAACATCATCAACAGCTTATCATTGTAATTTTGTTAATTTGTAAGTAAGCTCAATATCTTCATTGATTCATCCACTAAGTTCGCTCATAAGCTTAAAGCTGCTATATGTTTTTTGTATCGCATTATGTGTGCACAAGACGGGGAAAGATTTTGCTGCACTTGATCGCTAACCCTTAACGGAAACTCTCAATGTAAAGGGTTCTTTGTGAAACTAATCATATGGGTGTCGTGTCTCGGCTCTGGACCATGCTCTTCCGATGTATGGATAAAGAATAATATGTGCTGAAGGTTAGAGGATTCATTTCTAAGGTCTTCCAGAATCCTTTTATACACATTAAAGGAAATGATTCGTGAATCGCTGGCTCAAACTTTTTGGTCATACTGGTTACACGTATTGCCTTAATGCAGTTGAAGTTCACCATAAAATACTTGCGTGTGTATTTCAACTTGCAAGCATCATCCTATATTTTCTCTGCTGTAAGTAGTTCTACTTCGGCGTTTCAACTTTGCAGCTGGAAATTACAGAATGTGCATTCAGTTCAGTTGGCCATCCGTTTAAAGGTCATATGATATACCTGCAATTATCAATGATTTCTCCGCCAACAGTTTCTCCATTCTTCATCTGTCAAATAGTTTACCCTGAACTGTGTCAAATCCTTCTTCCCACTCAATCGATATCGGTGCTCCAGCCAGTGAGAGATTGACCCGGCGCAGGCAATCCTCGGCCCATCCCGATCTGCCTGCAGTGCGTCAACCTCAGTTCGGATACTGCTGATACTGTTGCTATATAAATACAATATAAAAGTAGTTGAGGCATGGTGATCATGGTTAGTTTCCTGTTGGCTTTGGCATGTGACGAGGGATATGTGCAATCGATTGCAAGTCAGTATTGTCACCTAGACACGTGCAAAGGCCCTTTATTGGCAAGGGAAAACATATCTCTCAATAATTGAGATGCACCCGCCGAAGGTTAGGGAAAGTTGTCCATCTATTATCACACGGGACAGTGATGTCCATCTGTAGTTTGTCACGGGTGGGGACGCCTCATCCTGGTCCCCCTGTCTGAGACAAGGGAGCTGGTAAAGTTTTAATTTTTTTGCAGGTTCCCTATGCCGTGTAACTGCAAAGGAGCAAGGGCGGGTGGTCACCCACGGTCCAGGCGGCACCAGTACCGCACTGAGCGGTGGTCCTCCTCACCACACCATTTTCCAAAGAAAGAACGGCCGATCCTGCGGTGGAGCTTCAAGCAAGATTTGCAGGGAGGGAGCAGCTAAGATTGAGCAGCATACGAGAGTGGTGGATCTTCCTTCTTCAATACACGGACCCTCTTCAAATTTTTCAGGGGATCACAGAGGATAGAGCCAGCCAGATCATTATCTTCTGTCCAAGATCAGTAAGACGACGACAGGGTCCTGCAGATTTATGATGATGGGTGCAGTTGCAGGCCCTTGAATTTTAGTGGCAGCACTTTGCCCATGCCACTCGTGACGATGTACGGCTCAAAAGGTGATCTAAACTAAAGGGCCCTGATTCCACCACCACTCCAGTGTGGGCCTGCATGCCCACCATTCTTTTATTTGGAGGGGTACCCTAAAACTTATGTGGGCACCCCTTTGCTCTGATCCACTGATATTACGCTTCTTTGGTCCTGTATCTGATAGGCAGCTGGAGGTTTCCCAGCATGCGGCATTAAGAGGGAGGGACCCCTTCATCCTTATCCTCCCAAACTTCACAGCTGTGACTTTGGTTTGTACATCCCAAATGAATTGACCCTTTTGAATCATTTTGAAATAAAAGAAGCAGATATAATCTTAATCTTTCTTTTTTCTTGACGAATTACTTACGGTCTTCGTCTTCCTACGCGTTCTACAGTGTAATGAATGGCCCGCGAAGAATCTGCCCACACGGAGGTTTCGAGATGGGGAGACAGAGAATGAAGGGTATGAGTGGGGCCGCTTCTCATGCATTCGTCACTCCCAGCTGGTGCTGTGTACGAATCACTATTAGCCCGAGGCGGAGGTTGTCTCCGCTGGGGAGAGGGGGGAAGCTGAGAAATCATGATTCATCTACAGGAAACTTGATAAGATGTGACGCCTAAATCTTTCGATGTGCAGGAACGCAGAGTGTTGGTTGTTCCTACGAGTTACTGTATTAACTTGGTGAATTGAATATGGTTATGATGATGGGAGGTGAGAGGCGAGGGTAGAGAAGAGGTGAAATCTCAGAAGGAACGCAGTCAGGACCTTGGCGACAACCAGTTTGCATGATAGTGAAAGGAAGGGTAAAGTTGCTTCCAACGCATGAGTTGCGTTTGAACAAAAATGATTTGAAAGCTTGGATGCACCGGACTACTCAAGAGGGCCCGCCTACCCTTAAAAGACAAACCTAATGCCTAGCTCCCAAACAGTGTCAATGTCTTCCAACTGCAATCCTTCTCTCCCTTCCCAACTTTTGTCACGATGCAGTGATGTTTCTGAAAATCACCATGGTTTTTTTCTCTCTCCCTTCTTCAAGAATTTCAGAAGAACGATAAAAAGTAACTGCTAGTAGATGGCCCCACTCAAAGAGAGCTCTTCATTAAATTCCTTGGGCGTAAAAACTAAAAACTGGTTTTCTTTTCTCCCTCTCTCTCTCATTCTCAAAGAAAACAGAAAGCCATGGCAGAAAGTTTACTGTACTTTGAAGTGAAGCCATTGAAGAGTAAACGAGAAAGGAATGGTGCCCAATTGAAACGTTTTGCTTCTCTAATAAATTTGTTGGTTGGACAACAAGAAGGAAGGCAGTCTTGAGCACATGAAATTAATCTGAACCCTATCGAGAACAGCCCAGTGTCCCTAAAGCAGGGGTGGGTGTTTGCCATTAATTCTCTTTTTATTTCTTCTCAGACGTTGAACCTTCTGATTTCTCAAGTTGCAGAAGCTGCAGGGAAATAAACGCCCAAATGAATGGTGCATACCTAGAAGTGCGGATGTATCGGATGAATGAGCTATAGAGTAACATGCAGCATCTGGCGGGTGTGAAACATTTCGGTTTTGTGATTTTTCCTTTTTGAAATTTAATCATCGCTTCTAGGTGTCTCGGCCCAAGTTTGGTTTTCTTCCTGTGTCATACGATCGATCTGATTTTGAAGATCTGCATAAAGATAAAGGGATTACAGTCCTTCAACTCCGACTTTTTTCCTTTCCATTTTAAATACTAGTTACTGTCCGACTAATGAAAATATATCGATAAACAAAAATCTGTATTAGTTCCTGAACTTTAATTGTTTCTGGAGAAGATAGCCTCACAGTACTGTGAAGGAACACCATCCTGCCAATCCGCACGCCCTTAGAGTCAAAAGTAGTGAGCAGAGGAAAGAAGACAAGGGTATGGTGGGGGGGCGGCTCTAGAGAAAGGAAAAAGGACCTTTACATGGTTCTTTTAATTTACAGCTATCAGAAGGTTAAAAAAAAAAAAAAAAAGTAAACTCATATTCCTTCGAATCTGCAGATTTTGACTAGAGATCTTTAGACTCGAGATCGCTCGATCCCATGATCATCAAGCTGAAAAACTGTTTCCTGGCGAGCAGATTTCTAATTCGTCGACGTTTGTGTTCGAGTCCACATCAAAGATGAAGCGAAAGTAAGAACATGTCTACCTTCAAGATTAAATTTGATAAAGCAAAAAAAAAATTATTGTTGAAAAGCTGGATTTGTGATTCAGAAAAAGCCAGGTCGAAACAAACTCGCTGTCCTTGAAATGGAGTTTCTCTAGGAATCGAGTCTGCACTGCAGCGGCGACGTCAGCCGAGTCGGAGGAGCATTGGATTCCCCTGCAACGAGTCCCGAGTGGGAATTTAAAAAAAGGAACGTCATGCTCATAACGGTTGCGCCAACCACCGACCAGGCGGACGACGGCCCTGCAGTCAACGGCTCTCTTCTTTGCCCTTCCCCACCCTTCCCTCTTTCTTATTAATTTTTTATTTTTTATTCTTTCTGAAACCGGAAAAAAAGAAGAGAAAAAAGAAAAGGACGCGGGTACGTAAAAAATTCCCTGTCCGGGCGGTGCCCCCTGACTGTGATGAAGACGACATTGGGGCTTGACTTTTCAATTGACGAAAAGCCCCACTTTCACATTCTTTCCGTGCCCTGACCGGCTCTCTCAATTATTAGGCTGCTCGGAGCACTTTCTTTCTTTCTTTCTTTATTTTCCGGCAGACCGTTACTTCAAATATATTAACTTAAATTTGGGCTACACATATATAAGATTGGCATTCGATTTTTTTTTCATGGAAATTATGAAATCCAACAAACATGTTCAAATCAACCACACACACGTATATATATAAAGAATTGGACCATTTTTTTTTCTCTTCGACACAGAGGAGGAGCATAAAACGCCAAGGGATTGCAGATCCGAAGTCCCAATCAGCGCGGTCTCTTATGTCATCTCCTGCAAATAAGAAAGAGAAGAACTAACGATAAACATTAGAATACTACAAATTTGGTGGAACATTACAAGGCCGTTGATAGTCCCCTCCGCCTCATCAGGCGTTCGAATCCCCTGTCCCCAGTCCTAATAAACCCAAGATTCGGTTTTCCCCTTCTATTTTGGAGCACATTTTGCAACACCGTTGAGGCCCGGCATCCGACCGAACTAAGGCTCAATAAAGTTTGAGTTTGGGCGGCTGCAAAGTTCTTGTCGAAAGTTCAAGCCTTGTCAGCTTAGTTATCAAGTCAAACTTGGCCATCAACTTTATATTCATCGGCTACCCGGTTTGATCTCCAACCACATTTAAAACCTTTAACCTTTTATATTTTAATATTTAAAAGACCATTAACAACATGTCAAGAGTTTTTAAGGGTGTTATTGGCTTGGCGACACATAAAGAGTTTTTAAGTGAGTCATCAGTGATGCATCAAAAGTTTTTAAATGAGCCAATTAAAAGTGTCATATATGTATATGTAGAGAGAGCCAAGTCAGGCAGCCAAGACCTGGCTGGGCTAGCCCAGCCTTGGATTTTTTTTTTTTTAAATCGGGTTGGCTCAGGTGTCAAAGAAACAATCCAACCTAATCCATCACAGGCTGAGTACCCAACTACGCATTGAATACCTGAGCTTCATGGATAGGATAATATCCAAACTGTTTGGTAACAATCCGCGTTAAATTACTAAATACGAATCGAATTTAAGGTTCCGGCGAACACAAATAGTGCTGCAGGAAAGAAAAGAAAAATAGAGGGAGGGGGGACTCGAATATAAAAAAAAAAAACCTAAATGACCGTTTTCTGTGTATAGAATCGAGTTTGGAGCATGATGGTTTGGTTATTCTGAAGTGGGGTGCTTCTTTCTGGGGGCTTATATTAATATATTGGTGTTGGGGAAAGTAAGTAGGTTAAGATTCAGAGCAAATCCGCTCCATCTTCTGTTCTAGCAGCCCTATGAACATAAAATACATTAGAAGAAAGAGAGAGGGAAATGGGGCAAGTTGAGCGGATCTTTTTCTGAGCACAACGGAAAGTTGATTCCGGGGGTTAGATATTTTATAACCATAACCAAAAGAAAAGATGAGAAACGGAAAGAGGTTGATGGGCTTAATTTTTATTTTGAGAAAATGACGTAGCCGGATAGAGAGAGAGAGAGAGTGGTTGAGAGGGCGTTATCATCGTTGCTTTTTTGGGGGCAGCGGCTCAAAGTTGCCGCCGGCCCTACTCGCCCTGGCCGGTGGGGTCACCAACCCATCATTCATCGATTCGACGCGCTCCTTATATCTATCTTTTCTCCTTATGTATTGATATATTCGTATAAACGTCAAAACAGACGATTTTTGCATTCGAAAACGGTTATATGAATCAATCATCTTATATGGACGTTCCGTATTGCTTCCGATGGATGGTATGGAACTAAGATTGTTATTAATATGGGCACAGTCCCGGGGAAGGTCCTACCGGAGGAGGCCTTTTTTTTTTTTTCCGATGGTAACAAAAGTCAACGAGGGTATGGGGGCATCTCGGGGAGGGGAGGGTGGAATGGTAATTTTGCGCGGGAAGTATATGCTGTCAGCTGGGCTGCGGATCTCGAGGGTTGGAAAAAATAAAATAAGGGAAGGAGGAGATGCGTTTGTCGTGGAATTGGAAGAGTGGGGTTCAGGCTGGCAGCTTGATGACGTGGCCGCAACGGTTATGGTTTCGAGCGGAGGGGGAGGGGTGCCCCGCCGACGTGGCTCCATCGCTGGGCCCCACACCATCGGCCCCCCCCCCCACCCCCGCGGTCTCTGCTGGAGGTGGCAACCCCCTTCCCACGTGCATCGTATGACGTGGACTGTTATTCTTCTGCCACGTGTTCTCACATTTTTTCATTTCTTTTTGGACTCCTTCCGCTTCACGTTTTTCTCCTTCTCTCTCTCTCTCTCGATCTTTTTTGTTTTTTTTTTTTAATCTCCTTTTGTCTTTGTCTCTGTACCCTCTCGTTTTATCATTTTTTAATTAAAAAAATACCGTTGTTTATTAAAATAATTTCTTTTGGTCGAGGGCTGGACCCGACCTTTTTTTTTTCTTTTTCTTTTTCTTTTGCTCCCCCCCTCGTGTGGGCAGAGACCGACAGTGCCCACGTCCGAGTCCTTCCCTTTTCCCTTTCTATTTCTCTCTTGGCCAGCCAACCTCTATCTTGCGTTGCGGCTTCTTAGGCTTTTGAAGAAAAGGAATTTATATCTCTCAAACGCATCATCGGCTTTCCTTTTTCTGGGATGCTTTCTGTTTCCTTTTTCTTTGCGAGGGGAATCGTCGGTGCTTTCCTTTTCGTTGGAAGGGATTTCTAGACAAGTGTGGAAACTGCTATTCCCAGGCTTCCGTTTCCCCAAACAGTGGTTGAGAATTTCCAACAAACGGCCAAATGCGCTTCCATTCACGGTGGACATCTCTCTGCCGATTACTGTCGAGAGGTGGACTCGTTTGTCCCCATTCTTTTCGATATTATGGCGCGCATGGTCGTGTTTGGGTTCGTCGGGCGCGCAAGAAGACGACGGTGGTCCTCTGCATCCCCTCCACAAAAAGCCGCATCCTCATCCTTCCACCGGTTCTCCCTCCTCTACAACTACAAGTTGCAAATATCTAATTTCAAATCTCAAGTGTTTCGCTGCCCGTCATTTCTAATTACTATCAACGTTATATTAATGGAATACCAAACATGTGTTCTTCTCTCTTTCTTTTTAAAAAGATAGAGTCAGCCAAAGCACCCACCACCATTAAAATGGTGAAGGACGGAGCAGGGGCGACGACGAACACGAACACGAACACGAATCTGGTGGTGCTCACACAAAACAAAAAACGTTTTTGGCGGAGCTCGAAGAGGAAACAACGGTCATTTTCGCAAAAGATAGAGCCCGGACATGTACGCCGTTTCTTTTCCGGCGCTTGAGTTCCTTGGGGGTTGTTATGGACATTTAGCTTCAAGGAAAAAGAAAAAACGGAAAGGAAGTTGAGTGGAGAGAGACGATCGGTCAAAGCAGGAGAGTGAAGACAACGTGTACGTCAACAGGTGTCACTATACGTCCCACTTAACCGCTACACGTCGGAAGTACCTGCCCTCATCCCCTCCTCCACTCTTTTTTTCCGCCGTTTCCCCAAAGTTTTACTGCCGCCGCACCGACGAGGCAACCGGTCCGGCTATTCTCCGGTCACATTTTCCGTTGGAGCTGAAGCAGGAGCAATCTTCCTCTGTGAGATACTAAACCGTCCTTGGAAAACGTCGACGCAACGACGGTGCCCTGTTTTTCACTTTCTTTTCGAGAATAATCTGTTTCCGCTATTTCTTCTCGTCTCCGGAAGTCATGGTAAATGTGCATGCTCTTTTCCTTTATTAGGATTTAAGAGAACAATTATGACATGAACGAAGTTGAAGTTCGTGCAAATAAATGGATGTGTACGCCTTCCCGGATTCGTGGAATCTTTATCAAAAGATTATCTACCTTGGCTGGGCGGACAGTTTCGCCGGATTTCGAAGAATCTTTTCGGATTGCAGGAGAACTCGAACTCATCACATTGGGAGGCGTGCAACAAAAATTGCTCAAATATGATTAGTAGTAGAAGTTTTTTTGCTTCTTTTTTTTCTGTTTCGCTTTCTTCAACCGTACAAAAGTTTGAGCCTTAGAGCTGAAAAAATCAGCCAAAATCCAATCGGACCAGCCGGATCGCAAAATGTCTTGGACCACCACCCAGTTTTCGCAAGGAAAAACCAATCAGCGATTTATTTAATATTCATAATGTGCCGACAGTTTGCAAACGTTCTTTTTCTTTTCAAAATTTTCTGCGGTTGTGGATTGAGATTTCCTTCCTTCGTTCCTTTCCTTTTCTTTTCTTCTCGTTTTGTTTGTTGTTTCTCAACCAATGAGGTTGACACCGTTTATGGATGGCAGGAAAATTTGTCAGGTTCCTAACAAATGCGGACACTAAAAAACCATGACATTTCTCGAATCTATACTCGTTTTTGGATCTTACAAACAAACGGAATGGGAGAATCAATCAACCAAATCTTTTTCCATCGCCCCTTTTTTCTTACTTGTTTTACAAGATTCCTTGTCGTTTGAAAAAAAAAATCAAAACTTTTCCTCAGCTGCACACATACTGAAGTTGGAAAAGAAAAACGCACACTCACACACATCACCCGGCTTGACAGAACAAGGAGAGATCACGATCTCCCAGAGGAGAACCGGGGATTAACAGACAGAGTAACAGAGAAAGGGTTTCAACTTTTGCAGTTTTAACGGCCTTTTTCCGAAAGGGTAAAAGTACCGGTGGCTGGGCTCTGGATACGCACCTCCCGTCCTTCCTTTCGGGGCTCAGGACAGCCATATTATTATAGTCTGACCGGTAACGAAGGAGTTCCCGGTAATTCCAAAAGAAAAGGGGGGCTATTACGTTATTTTTAGATAATTTAGAAAAGGAAAAAAAAAAAGAGAGAGGAAGGTGGGAGGAAGGAGGGTGGGAAGTGGGCGTGGGAGTGCGGGAAGAAAGAAAAGAAGAGGAGGAAGTGGTGGCCGTTAGAGGGAGAGCAGGTTTACAGGCTGGCGCTTGACAGGAGGAGGCAGCAGCAGTAGTAATCAATAATAATAATAATCCCATCTCTGCAATTCGGCGACCGCTCTTGTCAGCTTCTCGCCAGCTCACACATCTCTCTTCTCCGCTTCCGTGCGCCCCCTTCCAAACGCCTCCATTTTGTTTTTTCTTTTTTTGTTTATCGAAACCTTCCTCCGGACGCTTCCTTTTGCGTAAATAAATACATAGAAATTTAAAAGAGGACGGATTCCGATAAGAAGATCGCCCCCGAAAATGCTATACAGCCTGGCTCGGTCAAATAAACAAAAAAAAAAAAAAGAAAAAGAAACATCTCCCTTCGCCTCCACCTCCCCCTTCTTGGTGCTCGCGTGAAAACGCGTGTCCAGTCATATAGACGGTTAACTGAGACTCGAGTGGCGGGCCCCACTACCGGTTCCCTTCTTCCCTCCCCCACCTGTCCTATTTAACCCCATCCCCACTCCCCCCGTTGCTAATGCATCGCCCACCAGACACCCGCTCCTGCAATCTCCAAAGAAAACCAGGGGATCGAGAGTAGTTAAGGTATGGCAGCGGCCGCAGGTGCTAGTAGTAGTAATGGTGGTGGTGGTGGTAGCAGCACTAGTAGTGGTCGGAAGGAGATGGATCGGATAAAGGGGCCGTGGAGCCCGGAAGAGGACGAGGCGCTGCAGAGGCTGGTCGAGAAGCACGGGCCCAGGAATTGGTCCCTTATCAGCAGGTCCATCCCCGGCAGGTCCGGCAAGTCTTGCAGGCTCCGGTGGTGCAACCAGCTCTCCCCTCAGGTGGAGCACCGAGCCTTCTCCCCCGAGGAGGACGCCACCATCATCGCCGCCCACGCCCAGTACGGCAACAAGTGGGCGACCATCGCCCGCCTCCTCTCTGGCCGCACCGACAACGCCATCAAGAACCACTGGAACTCCACCCTCAAGCGCAAGTGCTCCTCCCCCTCCGCCGACCCTTCCTCTTCCTCCGCCCCTTCCATTCCTCCCCCTGCCAAGCGCTCCAACAGCTCCGGCGCTTCTGCCGCCGTCCTCTGCCTGACTCCCGGAAGCCCGTCCGGTTCCGACGTCAGCGATTCCAGCCTCCCCCTCACCGCTCCTCCTCCTCCTCTTGCTCCTCCTCCTTCTCCATCTCCTCCTCCTCCCCCTTCCTCTAACGTTTTCCGTCCCGTGCCGAGGGCCGCCGTCCCGCCGCCTTTTCACCTGGAAGCGACCAGCTCCACCGACGACCCCGCCACCTCCCTCAGCCTCTCCCTCCCCGGTGCTCAGCCGGATTCCTGCGATTCGGCTTCTGCCGGGTCTCCTGTTCCGGCCCACCATCCGCTCCCGGCGGCGCCCCGCCGCCCGTGCGGCGGCAGCGGCGATCTCAGCGCCTTCGGAGCGGCTTCAGATAAGCCCTTCTCGTTCGGGCCGGATTTCGTGGCTCTGATGCAGGACATGATCGCGAAGGAGGTGCAGAAGTACATGTCCCTGATTCAGATCAACGGGGGAGGGTTCGATCCGGCGGGGTTTGGCTTGATGAACGCCGCCGTCAAGAGGATTGGCATCAGCAAGTTGGAGTGAGCAAGGTGGATTCGGAACAAAGTTGGGATCTTTTTTCATCGTTCTACAGTTTGGTTCTGTACAGCGAAGGACGTGGCGGTGAAGATGACGGAAGGTCGAGAACAAGAGATCCCCATTGTGGGGGGTCGGCAGCAAGATGCCGTACATAGATCCAGCCATCGTCACTCAAACATCACGCTCGAGCGTGATGGTTTTCAGTTTCTTTCGTTTACTTTTTCCTTGTTCTTTTTCTCCTTCCTTAATCATTCTGATAAGAGGAAAACCCCAGGCCTTTCATGGCAGTACAAAGAAGAAAAAATGATGAAAATTTTCCGAGCAGGAAAATCCCCAATAGATCCAAGAGAAAATAAAAGAGAAATTGATGCATGTTGGACAGTTTAGTTCTCCACCCACCCGCACGATGGCTGAATTTTTAACTTGAAAAACCATTAAGTATAGTACAGAGGATCAGGAGGATGGTACGACGCCGGTAGCCTTCTTCTTTTAAAACTCTTGAGAAATACTGGGGTATACGAAGAACAACGGAATGAATGCCGTTGATTATTATAAAAGTTCTGAACGTGAAGGGAAAAAGCAGAGAAACGGAATCGCATTTTTTCTATTCTAAAATTCGAATGGTACCTTGGTGTTTTCATTCACTAAAAATCCTCGAGCTAACTTTGCTCTTTTCAGATAGCCAACGAAATTGGAATTAAAGAACAGGAGCCATACCGTCATCAAAGGTTCTTTGTACCGATAAGTAGGATGGATGGGGAGACTTGACATCTCTATTAAGTCTCTCCTGGAAGGCCCAGAAGAAGGGAAAGAAAGCCTACAGAGGAAAGAAGCCGTTGAGTTCTCCAAACCGACGGTGAGGATTGTGTAGGGCTCACAACTTTTTTTTTTTTTTTGTCAGGTAAACTTGTTGCGGGAGAAGAAAGTGTCGAGCTCGAAGGGTTTACTTGTCTCGTCTCGTGTGGCAGCGGAAACTTTCGATCATGTCGCTGAATATAAAATTAGGAAGCTGACGAATGCGAATGGTGTTTTTGGTAGTCGTTGTATTGTTTTGCCGTTAGAAAGAGTGTCTTCTAAGCGCTAATTTTTTAATTGCAATCCTTATCTGCAACAGTCCTAAGAAGACGACGATGCTGATCCTTGGAAGAGTATTGAAAGCTAAGCTTGCAAACAGCAACTCCACCTACCAAGAGAATTTAAAAACCATTGAATTGTTAACTATATAATATGCACTCGAATTGGTGGTCATCAATGATGAAAGGGACGTCGAGGCCTACGATTCAACATCTCGGATCAATTGGGAGAGACCTACATAACACGGCTGGAAATTAACGCAGCCTGCTGGAACACTGAAGAAAGCAAGTTGGTCCAGCTTGAATGAGCCATCTTTAGGCAGCCTAGTTGGGTGAGTTTTAGTAAAGGTGAACATCGCGGTTGCAGTTCTTTCTTGTTGCTTTTCAGGTTTTCTGTTTTTGTTCGGCGGAAGAAGTTCATTGACAAGTTGAGTGGATTAAAGAAGAAAAAGTGGGGAGCGGTTAGCATATTCTCCTACAAATGCTTCCACCGGGAAAAGAGAGAAAATCATAAAGCCATCACCGTGAGGTCGACTGCTTTTAACTTTTGACTCGGTTCAGTTGAACGTGTGACTGAGCTCTTTTGATCGACAGTGGAAGGAGGCAGGACAAAAGCATATGCTGCTTTTTGATTTTTCTTGGTTCGTATTCGAGTCGAGAGAGTTGTAGTTGGGGGACCAGTTTACACCAGCAATGCGTAACACTGCATACATGGGCTCTTTACCAGTTTGCGCTTCAGAGAGCCAGCCCGTCGTTGGCTCGGCCGCCACAGCTGTTTTGGCTGACCTCATATATCCTCTAAACCCTAAATCACAACCACCCAAGATTGAACTCTTGACCTTCTTCAACTAAAAGGTCTTTGAGTCCAGATGGAACTCCTATTGTGACTCATTTCGCCAGGTTACTCTCATCACTTGAACGTGGTCGAAAACGTTTGATGTCGTCATTGCATAAGCCCCGAAACAGATGATCTTTCATGATTCTGGGCATACTCCAAGCAGGCCATAACTGGCTCAAAGGAAACACATGATATTCGAAAGCATTGTGATTACTTGTTGCGTTCTTCGTAGGGTTTTGTTTTGTAGCAATGATTGGCTGCTTCTCTTTTTCCAGTTCTAGGAAGAAATGATGGATCAACAAGAAATTCAACCTTCACTGCGCACCACGGGAAAAGCATTAAATCATATTTGAAGGCCTACTGATCTCATGACGTTCACCCCTTTGGATGGCCTGCACACGACCATTTTGTCTTTGAGGAAGGAATCTACTGGGAAGCATCAATGGTGGATTGAAGAACATCCAAAACAACCACCTGCCAGAAATATCCGTTTCCTTCTGCAAGTAGACTGAAAATGAACTTCTCTCTCTCTCAAGAGAAAGGATTGTTAATTTCTTGAGGAATCTTGAAGATATACCTAACAAGATTTGGCAGGAGATATTTGAACTGATAATGTTTGATAGTTGGTAAGATTCTACCACGGACTTGGTCGGTAACTTCAATACATCGGGCTGAAAATCCTGCGGTCAGTACCTCAAAGATGTAGCCTTGCATTCTCGAGTGCGCAGACAAGGATGCCCCTCCTCCTGCCTTTAGTTCGAATCTCCATGTGCCCTTTTCTGCAAAGGCAATAAGCAAATAAGTAGGTACGGTTTGCAAAGAAGTTAGATCTAAGACCGGCAGTCCGATTAAGAATCAAGATGGGATCTTGTATAGTAAGAGAAATGAGAAATCCCCCATGCATGCCAGAACTGGCCTATTTTTAACCATCACAGTATGAAAGATTTATGCAGCTGCCATGGCCACCATACCATTGTTTAGACATGCCTTACTAACTCAACACAGACAGTTCTCCATTCTCAGGTGTGATGGAAGCATGTGCTCCCTTAAGCAGAGAAAGAGGATTGTATAACTTGCGAAGAAGAAACTGAGAGAGAGACCATTAGGCACATGATCATTTGGATTCGAAAACTAACACAGTACTTCCTTATAGCTCTAAGTCTGAACATTGGACATTGCCTATGTTTAGAATCTCTTTTTCACCTCTTTTTAGGTGGGCCGCAGAGAAAAAGTAATTACTCCCTGGTATCTTTTTCCTTTTAAAGATGTTTTTCACCATTCTTTTCGTTGTGAATACAGACACCCTTCTATGGTTGCAGTCCCTCCATGTCGCCAGGGGGCAGCAGGGGCCATGGCCCCACCTCACATTTTGAGGAATTGAATTTACCCATTAAAATTTTTGAAAATGTTTGGCCCCTGTAAAACTTTTGAAAAATAGGTATTGGCCCCTCTGAATTTTTTTCTAAAATTATATTCAGTGTGTCCCATGATAGTTCGGCCCTCCCAAGGGCAAAATCCTGGCTCTGCTCCTGGTTGTAGGCACATGTTTCGCTTTAGGAGTCTAAAGCAAAGGCAGATAGCAGTATCATTTTTGTCTAAATGTTAAGAAGGTCAATTAAGATTGTTTTGGATGCCAATATGAGCGTACACCCAAAATTGGGCTGCCAATGTTAAACCATGACTGTGGACTAGCAGATGAAGCACATTCTTAAGATATTCGTAGAAGCTCTATTTCTTAGTGAGATCTTTAGACTGAGCTGGTGAGTTATATTTAACATTATTCTGTGCCAACAGCCCTTCTGCATATGCATTTGAAATTTTACAAAAAACTGTTCGAGTCCATATGAACCTAAACCAACTTGTCTATCTAAAGCTTGTACAGGAATATGAACATATCCTATATCATGCTTAATCCTGTGTGCATGGCATGTATTTATGTAACTGCAATTAAAGATCTCCAACTTTGATGAACAGTACAAATTTTCTTTTGATGAAATGTGACGAAGATTATTTTCCATAGAAAACGTGCAAACACTGTTCAATCGCTGGCAATGTTTCTGTAACATTCTGATCATGATAAGAAATTGAATGAAAGAGGAGGTTCCTTTCCATATTGTCTGATAGCAGGAATTAATTAATTTCCCTAGACGCCACCCAGCGTTTGCACCGTTCACATTCATGCCCATGTGAACCATGTGATAGGATATTTATACCTTTAAAAATGCCCATCTTTAAAAAGTTAGCCTTGCGAAATACGATTATGGATGGAACAGCCGAAAATCAAATGTTGGCTCATAGCTTCATTGTTCGGCCGACTAAACAGAAAGGGAAAAGTCTTTGTTTATAGAAAAACACTTTCTTGCTCCAATTGAAGTTTATTTTTTCTGGACTTGTCGATCCTGCAGACATCAGACAAAGGCAAAATCAATTATGACAAATGGCCATTGATCGATGACAAACGAACAGGAATCTTGAAAGACTCTTCTGTGTTGTTGAAACTTGGAACTTTTCTGACCATGTTGTTCGGGGATGGAGGCAAGAGACATAATTTAAGGGCTTGCTGTAGATGCATGCACTGTGAAAACAACAAAATCATAGTCGGTGATCCATTTCTTCTCATCTCCATTAATGATCCAGTGGTTTGGATCTGACGGAATCACGTGCACTCCCACAAAATCATGGCGACAAAAGAAAATTACAAGTCGGATCAAGTAAAGTGGTAAAACAAAAGAACACTTAATTTTCAAATCACCAGAGTAAAGGAGTACTTGTATATAGGTTTGATTCTTGAATAAGCTTTGCGTGTTGTGAAAGTTAAGCTGGCCGGTGTACTACTTGAACTCCGGGAAAAGTTGGGATGTTTTTTACCGGTTGAGATCAGGAGGTTTTAAACTGCAGAGAAAGGCGCCATCGTTCTCACAGGTTACAACAGATCATGGTGGTGATTCAAAACACAGTAGCTTTGTTACCGTCGATCACATAGATGGATTCATAACTTTGTGCAGCGAGAATCTGTTTTTACAGAAAGGATCTCGTGTTTGCCATCTTTACTTGCAGAAAGGACGATGGAACCTGTCGGCAGTGACATGCCAATTACTAGAAATCCCGCTACGAATAAGTGGTGTTCCTATCCGTAAGGTGCAGACAAGTGACGGTTAACCAAAAGAATAGGTGCGATATCAATAATCCAATAGTGACGTACGTACAAAAAAAGAAGGATTCACCGACTGTTTGTTTGTTAAACGGTCGGGATTGCAAATTAATTTTCAAACTTTAGGCACCAGATATTGGACTTTTTGACGTCCATAGACACAAAAAGCATTCAGAATTATCAAGTATTGGCACCTACACATGTTTTTAACAAGAAAAATCAGCTGTTCATTTTATTGATCCATTTTTTTCAAATTTTGTTTGAGTTGGGGTATAAAGATCTCATTTTTGTGAGTACAGTTTCTTTAGAACCCATTGTGAGCCTTGATCTCTTTGTTGGTTTCCTTTGTTCTTCGATTACAAACTCTGATTATCATTGCTCATCATCAATTCAAGTTTGTTGATTTGTGATTCGGATGAGACAATTCTCTCTATCGCTGCATTAGACATAATGAAACACTGTCTTTTTCGAATAAAAAAACTGGGTTTTGGGAAAGTGTACTGTTCCTTGAAATTGAGTAATGTTCTTCTTAGCCAAACCCCTTCTTATAAAACCACAAGAAGTGTCTTATAAGTTTCAAAGTTTTCTCTGTTGCATGTTTGCGACCACAATCCCCATGTGGTGCGTAGTTGGCTTCCTTTTTTTCTTTTGATTTTTATATGATCTCCCATGCGTATGTTTGTCATTCATTCTTTAATTAAAAAAAAAATACCTTAAGTAGTTATCACGCCATGATGCGTGACTGAGAAGAGCTATAGGTCCCCAAATTTGCATTAAGATGTGGCGACGAATTTAGCTCAGGTAGACAAAACAAGAAAACTCAAGTTGATGGCAAAGTGCTGAGCTCGAAATCTAAGGCCGACCACTATATTTTCCGAGGACAACATTATAGTAAAACTCGGGCTGTAAATGGGCAGGTTGAAACTTAATTAGAGTCTTCAACTTGATGCCCGTCTTAGTTCTTACCACCTGTGGTGAAAGTTCGAGGGCTGAGGTTTATGCAACTTTTACAAGAGAGCAAACGAGGAGCATCGCCATGTTCACTATGCAAAGAGAGACACAAGGTAATGGTAGTCTTACAGATGTTGGACATGGCTTTTGTCCAGATTGGGAGCTCAGTAATATCATGCTCACGTCTTCCCGTCTTGCAGTAAAGAATTGATATAGTTTAGATTGAACAAGTCTTGAGAGGGATGTAAGGGATTGTTTGGAAGCAGTGGCATTTCATAAGTATTTCAAGTATTTCATGATTAACGGAATACCAAAACTATTGTTTCAGGAATACCAAAATTATTGTTTCATGATTCTGCTCCAATCTTTAAAACATATTCACGACCTTTAAAAGGATCTTGTTAGGTTCTCAATCATTCTACTGCTTAGATGCATATTTATAGTATCCATAGAAATCAAATTACAGAGTCATTTTTCTGTAAGCTTTTACCTCGACCAGTTATGCTTTGAACAATGTTCAAATACTTGAATTATATTCAGAATTCTAAGTATAGATCTTCCGTCTGATTTAGTTTCGTATTCATGGACGTGATTGGTAATCAAAACACCTCCTAAAGAGACCGCATGAAAAATGATCCGAAACTCCAAAAGGTCCACTCCTTCAGCCGCGCGGACCAGATCCTGATGGAAGGATCCGGGAGGGGCTTTCTGGTAAAGTGAAAAATATTTCCCGCACCGCACTGAGGAAAACCTACCCTCTTCCCGTGCCACCCCTTTCCCGAACGCGGGGAGAGGCGTTCGGAAGTCGGTCGTCTCTTCGCGCGCTGGCGATGGCGGACGACCAGTCGTCTTCCTCCTCCGGGAACCCTACACTTGACCCCAACTCTAGGAAGTCCGTACACCAGTGTCTTGGTGGTGGATCAGGTTCCCTCCGTCTTCAGACGAGAACATTCTTATTTTGCATTCCTTGTGGTCTAGGGTCGGTCTGTCTTTTTATCGATTCGTTTGTTTTTATCATGCTTTGTTTCCCTTGCGGATTTTTTTGAGATCGAGCTAGTGAGTCTTTCCATGTTTTTGGGGTTAATCGGATGCTGACAAGGGTCGGGGTTTTCCTCCCGCGTAGTTGCTGATATCCTGCTATGGAGGAGTCGGAACGTCTGCATTATGATTCTTGTGGCTTCTTCCACCGTCTGGTTGCTCTTCGATAGGATGGGATACAGCTTCGTGTCGTTCATCTCGAACGTCCTCCTTCTCCTCGTTTCGATCCTCTTTTTCTGGGCGAAATCCGCGTCTCTTCTCAACAGGTGAATGTTTGGTTCTTGTTTTCATTGGTCTTAGTTTGCTCATTTTTTTCTTTCCTGAAACGGGAAATTTCGTGTCTGCTCAGGCCGCTTCCACCTCTTCCAAATCTCGAACTATCGGAAGATTGCGCGGTGAAGGCTTCTGATTTGGCAAGGTTCTATATTAACTCCGTGCTGGCGGTAGCGCGTGATATTACGACTAAGAAAGATGTGAAGCTTCTTCTTAAGGTAATCGCTGTTCTGAGCTTTGCACCACTCTGATTTCGATAAATTCAGATTCTTCTTTGTCGGTTTCTTCAATTGTTCCCTCGGTCTTCTTTGACCCTTGACGTGTGGAATTCGTTACTAGGTTGTTATTGGTTTGTGGCTTCTTTCTTACGTAGGAAGTTTGTTTAGCTTCCTGACATTTGTCTATATAGGTAAATCTTCTAATTTGCTTATGATTTCTATTATTTTTTCAATGTTCTCAACATTGATCTGCCTGTTACATTAGAAAGATAAAATAATAATTGTTTATTTTTTGCATGAAATTCTTTTCAGGAATTATTATATCTCTTTCGGCTCCAGTACCGTACGAAAAATATCAGGATCTAATTGATGAAAGATTGAGTGCGACCCACAGTGTTGTTCTAAAACGATACAGAGACGTCCAGGGAATGGTTCTTAGCAGAATTCCATTATCATCGATGAAGGAGAAGAAGACCCAGTAGAGATCAGGGTGGATACTTAGTTCTTGGCTTTGGGCCTTCGGCTTCCAAATGGCTATTTTGAAGAAAGGAGGTGCTTTCTGGTTGTAGAATCGTAGTTGCTAATGAATTTGTATCTCTTTCCGCTTACGCTTGCAATTGGTGTTTCTGCTTCTCCACTAAGCTGTCCAATAGTGTTCTCGAGACAAGGTAGTTAATCAAGCTGCAAATTTCTATTATCACTAGTGCACCTGCCTTTGAGTGAGATCCAATGTTATTGCTTAGCTTGAACATGTGTAGTACATTATCTATCATGAGCTTCTCTTCATCTGTCTGCATAACAGCTAGTCAAAATCATAGATTCTTTCTGATTGTTTTCTAAAAGCTTGAAAAAGGATAATGTGGTCTTGTACTTTTCCCAACATATTCAAAAAAGAATATTTCCACACCCTTGCATTTTTGGAGTGACTACGCAGTCCTTTGGAGCTGATGTCAAGAAAAATTTAATACTTTCAAAATTTGCTTCTTCTAAAAAAATAGTTATGGTGTGCTAAGAGACACCCTTTTGTTCGGTGATATATGCTTATATTTTATATACGCTGATATTGTTAAGGGCAAGATTTTACTGAGAATGATTTTTTTTTTTTTTTAAAAACTAGGGCCATGACTTAGTTTTTTTCCTACATTCAAATTGAATACCATGGGACCGTAGTCCTATTTGAATAGGAGGTGAATTAAATATTTTTTTTGCTGAAGTCCGACGGGTTGAATCTGCCATATATGTAAGAAGGGCAGAACTTTATGCACTTTTCTACTGCAGTCAGCGCTCTTACATGAGAAATATGGAATTGATTTGAGCTGTAGGAAGAATCATTTGAGGCCAAGTGTGGTAATGTCATGGGAGCTTTAAAACTATTTTTCTAGGTATTATTAGCAATCCTTTTCTTTTTCTTTGTAGGTGTAAGGCCCACGATTTTCTTTTTTCCTTTAATTATTGTGAAAACTGTAACATGAGGATGGATTATAAATGGTGGATTAAAAGGGCTGTTAAAAATAGTTGAAACTGCCAACTACATCATAAAGGGGGCAGTTAAGGAAAGGAATAAAGGGGTTATGGCTGAGAGGAGTAACTGAAAAGATTAAACGAAGGGTGGAAAAACTGAAAAAAAAAAACATATACTCTCTTATGAGAAACTGCAAAATTCGTAGGGCAGTTTTGGAGGCCTTAAGGAGGGCCTATTTAACCCTGTTTTACAGCAAAGAACCATTCCTTTTGTTGCAGTCTTAGATAGAGAGGTCCTCATTTCTGTTCTGTTTTTGTTGGGGATCATGGTCCGTGGCTGCGTGAAAGAATCACAAAGCATAAAAGGCTGCTGATGGAAACTAGTTTCAGACTTGACAGGTATGGAGATTTTCAGACCATATGTGCATCATGTAGTCCACGTAGATTTTATTGTGTTCATAGATATATGTGTATAGTTATGTGTAGTTTCATTTAGAACGATTTGGAGAAGATAAATTTTGTTTCGATTAGCCACACTATACCAACTTAACCACTCTTGCTTGAAAAAGGCACGTATTGCCTGTTTCAGTTCACTCTATCATGGACATTTGATTCGGCTTCACTGGGAGTGAATCTTGATTTTCTCGTAGATCTTACACCATTGACTTTCTTTCCCTGTCTATGTTCGTTTGGGAATCTTAGATGGAAGTGTAGATTGCGAATTGAGGAGCTTAGCTATTAGAATCTGCCATGAACCAGCTGTGGCGTGGGGGAATGATTATATTTCGTCTATCATAGACAAACAAATAAAAGAAGAATTCTATTGAAGAAGTAAGGCTAGGTATTTTTTGTGGCTTCGTTTTCGAATCACATCTACGTCAGACTATTGACCCAACCTCTTCTATGCAGAGAGTATTGATGGCGTAATCCTTGATCGATGTCTGAATAATACTATGTATGCATGTGGTTGTCATAAAATCTTCGCCTATGTTTCAGCATTTGGTGTAGGGAAACGACGATTGCTTTTAGATTTTTAGTTAATCAAATTTTAGGTCTGCAAGTAGCATGTAAGTTACATGTTTAGTCTCCCCTTTCTCCTAGTCATTGATGCCGTATCCAAAGGAAGCATATTTCGAAAAATTTGACATATGTCCCTTTTACTGGTACTGGTTAGTTTCATGGCTCCATGTGTCTAGTCTCGTATGCGCTGATAAAGAAATTATAATCCTTTTTGCTTCTGTTTGGATCATGAATAAGAGCATGACTCTCTAAATTATTTAAAGTTTATCCAACTTTTCAGTTGCTTTATTTATTAGAATGCGACTGGCTTCGTTTAGTGATTTGGACAAACTAATACATTTTGATGAGTAGCTCCTGCCTCCTAGTTTACTTCGATAATGTACACTAGAATGACTAAAGCATGAGGACCTAGCCTTGGTGGTAAAATTGAGTATTTGGTATTTGATGCTCCCCAATCATTGTTGATCGGACACTAGATCAGACTGTTATTTCCTTCATCCTATAGTGATATATGATGGGGGATGGACTAGTTCAGATGTGCTACTTCACACTAGTCATGAATTTGATCACTAGAAAAATTACACTCACAATAGTCCTTGTTGCCGGAGTCACAATAGGATGGTTAGAGATACTACCAAGTTTGATGCGATTTGGGCTTGAAATGAAGGAGGAAGATAAAATGAAAGGAGTCGGGTGTTCTGTTCCTGCGAGATCTAAACCTGTGCCGGATTCCGGCGACCGACGCTGTCAGTTCTGGTGTCGGAAAATGTTGAGTAAGGGCTCGTTGGATTTGTTTGCTTTTGAAGGTTCTTCATGTAAAATTTCATAATTTTTTGGAGCATCTGATGAAAAGATATTGATTTTTGAATGACTGCCTGTCGCTGGAATGCTGTCTGTGATGGAAAATCTGAAAACTACGTCAGATTCCAGCGACCGGCGTTGTTAGCTCCAGTGTCGAAAAAAATCGAGCAAGGGCTCATTGGATTTGTCTGCTCCTTAAGATTATTCCTGTAAAATTTCATAATTTTTGGGTGAGCGGTTGAGGAGATACGGATTTTTGAGTGATCGCCTGTCATTGGAATGCTTTCCCGTGAAACCAAAAACTAAACCAGATTCCGGCGACTGGCACTATCAGCTCCGTGTCGGAAAATGTCGAGTAAGGGCTCGTTGGATTCGTCTACTTCTGAAGATTATCCCTATAAAATTTCATAAATTTTGGAAAAACCGATGAAGAGATCGATTTTTGAATGACCGCCTATCATTGGAGTGCTTTCCGCGATGGTTGAAGAACCGACGACAGAACAACTGTCTCCTCTGCCTACCCTCGTCGAATTCAGTTGGTGGGCAGGTTTGGGATTTGATCCTAAGTTACTCGGGGTCCCTCCGACCAAAATTTATAATATTTGTAGCCTAAGGTTGGTTTTCGTGGGAGTTAGTGGATTATGTGGACTATGTTTTATGCAATGGTACATGCGAGTGCGAGTATGAGTTTTGGTCTAGTGGTTGGTTCCGTCTCGGGAGGTAGTGGTGCGCACGAGCTTACTGCAGTCGCACACTTCTCCGTCTGCACTGGATGACCCACAGGGTATTGAGCGGCACAAGGGTCTGGGATTTTGTTATGCTTTTGGTTGGAGAGCGATGAGTCTCTTGGTCCTTCAACCCGGGTGCCTAGAGGGGCCGGTCTACCACTTCGGGTAACATCGGTGGTTGGACCGCCGCTGCTGCAGCGGCGATCTGGGATATCTCAGGAGGCTTCACTGCAGGTTACTTTCGATCAGTTGGATCGCCTGGTGAAAATATCTTCTATGCTACCTGTGAGTTGTGCCCACATGGTTTTTTGTTGTTTGCTCGACGCGATGACCATAGCCATTGTTATGATAGACCACCATTGAAAGTGTATGAATATTTGAAGGTTATGTGTGCCTTGTCCAAGATAATAACATGTAACTCTAAAGTGCATTATCAAATTGAGAACTTATAAATGCTAACTATAAGGACTTCATATGACTTTTGTTTGACATGATTTAGTTTTGACACCATATTTTTTTTTTATATATATAATAGCGAAAGCAAAATGAGTCTTACTCCAAACAAACTTGAGCAATGACCAAAATGAAAAACAAATCAAACGCCAATCTGACATTTAACATTGTTTTAAAGGACACCCTCTTTAACTCCACACAAAACATTTAGACCAAACAACTAAAGTATCCACAAATCCCAGACTCGACGCAGTGTTCAGATTACCAATGCCAGTCCATCACAAGGTTTGAGGACGTCAATCTTGTAGCCACGATCACTCAATAACTTCCTGCAGAGATAGAAAGGTCAGATTTTCTGAGTATGGAAATATCCAGCCATGTATGGAACTTGACCCGAAAAAGTAAGTATATAATCATGTCAAACAAAAGAAGTCATATGAAGTCCTTATAGTCAGCATTTATAAGTTCTCAATTTTATAATGCACCTTAGAGTTACATGTTATTATCTTGGACAAGGTGCACATGATTTTCAAATATCATAGACTTTCAATGGTAGTCTATCATAACAATGGCTATGGTCATCGTGCCGAGCAAACAACAGAAAACCCCGTGGGCACAACTCATAGGTAGCACAAAAGATATGTTCACCAGGCGATCCAACTGATCGAGGGTAACCTGCAGTGAAGCCTCCTGAGATATCACAGATCATCGCAGCAGCAGCAGCAGAGTCCAACCACCGGTGTTACTGAAGTGGTAGACCGGCCTCTCTAGGCACCCTAGTAGAGGGACCAGGAGATGCGATGCCTCGCTCTCCAACCAAAAGTATAACAAAATCCCGGGCCCTTGTGCCGCCCAATACCCTGTGGGCCATCCAGTACAAACAGAGAAGTGTGCGACTGCAGTAAGCTCGTGCACACCACTACCTCCAGGACGGAACCAACCACTGGACCAAAATTCATACTCGCATGTACCATTGCATAAAACATTGTTCAAGTTTCATCTATGCATTCAAATGTGGGGTTTTACCATTATTATACATAGTTTTGTAACTCCCACGAAAGCCAACCTTAGGCTACAAATACTATGAATTTTGGTCGGAGGGGCCTTGATGGGCTTAGAATCAAATCCCAAACCTACCCACCAGCTGAATTTGACAAGGGTAGGCACAAGAGGCAACTGTTCTGCCGTCGGTTCTTTAGCCGTCGCAGAAAGCACTCTAGTGACATGTGGTCATTCAAAAATCAATATCTCTTCATCGGTTTTTTCAAAAATTATGAAATTTTATAGGGATAATCTTCAGAAGTAGACGAATCCAACGAGCCTTTAATGGACATTTTTCGACACGAAGCTGACAGTGCCGGTCGTCGGAATCTGGGTTAGTTTTTGGTTTCACAGGGAAGCATTCCAGCGACAGACGGTCACTCAAAAATGCGTATCTCCTCAACCGCTAACCCAAAAATTATGAAATTTTACAGGAGTAATCTTAAGTAGCAGACAAATCCAACGAGTGCTTACTTGACATTTTTCGACACCGGAGCTAACAACGCCGGTCGTCGGAAGCCGACGTAGTTTTTAGATTTTTCATCGCAGACAACACTCCAACGACAGATAGTCTTTCAAAAATCAATATCTTTTCATCGGATATTCCAAAAATTATGAAATTTTACAAGAAGAATCTTCAGAAGCAGACGAATCCAACGAGCCGTTACTCGACATTTTTTGACACCGGAGCTGACAGCGCCGGTCTTCGGAATTCGGCATAGTTTTAGATCTCGTAGGAACAGAACACCCGACCCCTTCTATCTTCGATTCCTCCTTCATTTCAAGTCCAAATCACATCATACTTGGTAGGGATCCTCCTGAGACTCAGGTGATCCTACTGAATCTCTAGCGATCCTATTATGACTCCGGCAATCCGACAACAAGGACTATTGTGAGTGTGATTTTTCTAGTGATCAAACTCATGATTAGTGTGAAGTAGCACTATTGAACTAGTCTATCCCTTAGTGTATATCACTATAGGACAGAGGAAATAACAGTCTGATCTAGTGTTCGATCAACAATGACTGGGGAGCATCAAGTACCAAATACTCAATTTTACCACCAAGGCTAGGTCCTCATGCTTTAGTCATTCTATTGTACATTAATCAAAGTAAACTAGGAGGCAGGAGTTACTTATCAAAATGTATTAGTTTGTCCAAATCACTAAACGAAGCCGGTCACATTCTAATAAATAAAACAACCAAAAAGTTGGATAAACTTTAAATAATTTAGGGAGTCATGCTCTTATTCATGATCCAAATAGAAGCAAAAGGGATTATAATTTCTTTATCAGCGCATATGAGACTCTTAATATGAGACACACGAAGGCGTGGAACTAACCAGTACCAGTAAAAGGGAATTATGTCAAATTTTCTGAAATATGCTTCCTTTGGATACGGCATCAATGACTGGGAGAAAGGGGAGACTAAACATGTAACTTACATGCTACTTGCAGTCCTCAAATTTGATTAACTAAAAATCTAAAAGCAATCGCTGTTTCCCTGCGCGAGATGCCCAAACATAGGCGAAGATTTTTTGACAATCAGGAGGCTGTATTGTAATGACTACTATCAAGACTGGAAGAGAACTAACCGCATGCATATATAGTATTATTCAGACATCGATCAAGGATTACGCCATCAATACTCTCTGCTTAGAAGAGGTTGGGTCAATAGTCTGACGTAGATGTGATTCGAAAACGAAGCCACAAAAAATACCTAGCCTTACTTCTTCAATAGAATTCTTCTTTTATTTGTTTGTCTATGATAGACGAAATATAATCATTCCCCCACGCCACAGCTGGTTCATGGCATATTCTAATAGCTAAGCTCCTAAATTCGCAGTCTACACTTCCATCTAAGATTCCCAAACGAACATAGACAGGGAAAGAAAGTCAATGGTGTAAGATCTACGAGAAAATCAAGATTCACTCCCAGTGAAGCCGGATCAAATGTCCATGATAGAGTGAACGGAAACAGCAAGAGTGGTTGAGTTTGCTCTATCATCGAACTATACCAAAACAGTGTGGCTAATCGAGACAAAATTTATCTTCTCCAAATCGTTCTAAATGAAACTACACATAAGTGTACATATATATCTATGAACACAATAAAATCTACGTGGACTACATGCTGCACATATGGTCTGAAAATCCCCATACCTGTCAAGTCTTAAACGAGTTTCTGTCAGCAGCCTTCTATGCTTTGTAAACGAGTTTTTGTCAGCAGCCTTCTATGCTTTGTGATTCTTTCACGCACCCACGAACCGCGATCCCCACCAAAAACGGAACAGAAATGAGGACCTCTCTCTCTTTTTCTCTCAAACTCTCTGTTGCTGGACCCTCTCCTCTAAGACTGCAGCAAAAGGAATGGTTCTTTGCTGTAAAACGGGGTTAAATAGGCCCTCCTTAAGGCCTTCAAAACTGCCCTACGAATTTTGCAGTTTCTCATAAGAGAGTAAATGTTTTTTTTTTTTTTCAGTTTTTCCCTCTTCCGTTTAATCTTTTCTGTTACTCCTCTCAGCCATAACCCCTTTCGTTAACTTTCCCCTTTATTTATGTAGTTGGCAGTTTCAACTATTTTTAACAGCCCTTTTAATCCACCATTTATAATCCATCCTCATGTTACAGTTTTCACAATAATTAAAGGAAAAAAGAAAATCGTGGGCCTTACAGTAGGTGGGTTGGGGTTTGGATGAGTAGCTATAGTTATGCTCATAGAAGAAAGCTACCTTGTGTGACTTTAACATCAACTTAAAGCCTTAAATGCTACTTTGTGAAAGATAATGGTGGATAAAGAGGGTATAGTACCATTCAAGTTTTCATTTTCATTGTGATTCAGGATATTTGGATTTGGTTTTATGTATTGACCTTTCTGTTCCTCCCAGATGTGTTTGCATTATTTGTTCGAGAAAGACAATGAGGTAGATAAGAAATTGGGAAAAGGAATTGCAGGAAACCCTAGCAGGGACTGGTTGCAGCAATCGGGTGACATGGAATTATCAAGAATTAGGAGAGGAGGAAACTGATTACACACTATAATCCACATGGTTCTTAGACTAAATTAATAACTCATGAATAGTAGTTCTAAATGCAAGCTCTTAGACAACAACTAAAAAATGACATAATAAGAAAAAAAAAAAAAAATCTAGTTATGATGTCCATGGTGCCAACTTAAAAGAAAAAATAATCACTCAAGTATGTCCACAAAGTGTCCTGATGTCTCTGAGTGAGGCATGGTGTCAATATAGGATGTACATGCTATGTTGGAGCGCCGGCCAAGAAAATCTATGAGCCTATTGGAGGTCCGTGTATAGGCCTGCATAATTTATAGTTAATAAAATGAGTTTGGGATTGGGTTAGTGCTATGTGGATTGTGGAGATGGTTTTTCCTGGCAGAGTTATTTTTCTTCAGAACCTTTTGCCAAATTGATTGATTACCTTACCTTAATATTTGGTGCATACGTACACCCGTCTCCTGGCCAACATCATGCTCCAAAAATGTATAAAACTGTGGAAGGTTGGGTGGCTGCCTTAGATGTGTTGTCCTCTAGCGGGGCGTACTCCACAAATTTCCTATATGCAAGAAACAATCCCTCAAAACGACCTAGAATTTCTTGCTTATGCTTTTGTTATTCTCCACTTTTATTCTCTTGAATTTAATTTTACTGTCAAGAATGTCTTTCAGCTTTGGTGGTTCCCGTTCTTTCACATACAGTTGCATTGCGCGAGTAGAGTGCTGTTATTAAGGATTTGAAACTTGCTCTCGTTTTACCTAAAAAGTTCAGACTGCATGTTTTTCTAGTGCATAAATTACAGCCACGAAGACAAATTTACAGGACGTAAATGTGACAAACAGAAGACGTTTGGCTACCCTACACAAACTTGTATATCTCCGCTGTGAAGTCAAACTTGCGGGAGACAGTTGGATAAAATAGTTGGCTCTTCTGGTCTCTCTAACTCATGGTTGCTGAATTTCAATGTGCTTGTGCTTTTCTTTCTCAACTCTTCATGCTAGTCGGCTGCCTTTGGTTTTAGTGAAGGTCGAAACTTCCCGTGATGTCCGAGTAAATAAGAAAAGACCAGAGGCAGGAGCAAAAAAAGCTGGGCAATTGGTCTTACCCATGGGCTAAGGTGTGGTTGTCGAAGTGTCATGAGCTCGTGATGCGTGTTAAGTTTTAATAAGTGGGAGCTGACGAATATTGACCTCGGACATGATCTGCATTACTTCTTGCTAGATTCTTGGCAATGGATGTTAATCTTCTTGGTTTCTTGTGCAGTTTGGCAGTTTCCCATCTGAGATAGATTACTCTAGATGGAGAACAAATTTTCGTCCCAATATCAGGGACTATTTTCCTGGCTGATGGAGTTTTAATTAAGTTAATCGTTGTTTACCCTTTTTTCCATATCACGGACATACGATCTTTGAATGATGTCCTGGATGGTACCGGTAGGTCTCCTATGCCATGAACGCCAAAAGATGGTCACAATCAAGATGGCACATATAACTTCTTAGCCGATATTGCGATGCTGTCCAATCCAATTGGTGTTTCTCCAAGAAAAACAAGAATACAAGGAAACCTGCCTATATTGCCTGGTGCATGTTACAGCTTTCAACAGTAACCGAAAGCATCATTAAGGAAGATTGTTGTGTCCGGGGGCTTAAAGCAGAAGAGTTCTACTTAGTAAAATACGACCGAGTACATTGCTTTGATTTATTTGATGATTCTTCTTGGTGTGGCTTTTGTGCATTCTGGTAAACGAATGTGTGGAACCGGTCAGAGGAACAAATTGTGCATGTGCATGCAACCACGGGTCCACAGGGTCGAGTTGCTTCTCAGGAAAGAAAGTTCTACTCACCAGGACACAACGATGGTTGTGCAATTTGGACGATCAAGTCTTCTGCTCACAACATTAAGTGATAAAAATTCACCGTCAGCTTTAGACTTTGTAAACCATGAATTTGGAGAAACCCTATATAGCCAAGTGTTACTAAATGCTATTTAGGCTGTCCTGGTATGTTGTTGCCAAAAGAAGAATCGCCCGTAAAAAGGATGGAATCTTTATACACTGAACATTATCACTAATCCCGCTTTTTGAGTAAAATGAGAAGCAGATGGTAAAAGATGAAACATTTCACGACCACTTGTCACAATAACATGCAGTTAAGAGATTGCAGATCTTGAACAATCTAACCCAAATATCTTCAGACATGGAGCGACCATGAAACTTTACGCATCCTGGTTGTAGCATTTATCCATCATCGACTGATCCCCTGTGGAAACTGTCACAGTTAAGGACAATATTGAAGTAATTAAAATTTTCACATAATCATTTTCATAAGATAATTAGGAAGCCTCACGCTCCAGACATTTTACAGACACCATTTGCCTGTTAGCAGTTAGAACATGTTTCCAATCAAAATCCCAATCAAATTAATAAATGCTGATGTTATTGACAGAAGTTCCTCATTGAACTTATGAGAATTACAGTAACTGCAATTGATGATAGATTAGTTTTCTTACCTGACAGCTAATGCATCTTCTTGCCAGCCAATTCACAGACAGCTATGCAACCTTAGGTATCACAACACCTTCAGCTGGTAAGGACACCGAACGTAGTAGTTCCAATGAGAAAAGGATCCCTAAGAAATGAGAAAGGATAGTGTTTGCAGAAGCCTGAAAAATGAAAAAGAAAACATAGATACCGTTCAGGAAGCATAGAAATTAATCACCAAATGAAACCTATAAAAACTGTAAGAAGAAAAACAAAGGTTGCTCAAAACAGTCCAACTCTTACCACTATATTAGCTAAATACAGTTTGTTGAACCACATATGAAACCCTTGCAATGTTCATTTAAGATTCAGACTAGAAAGAAGATGCTGCACATCAAATTTGCTATACTTTCGCAAACTCTGATTAAGAAGCTTTATAGAATTCAAGTCCTTGACATTATCAGCTCTTCCTTTCTCTCCGGTAGAGTGCCCATATCCAGGGAAAGAACAAATACAAGTAGAACAAATACAAGTACGGTTAACACCGACAAAGAATGGAGAGGTATGACAGAGTTTTAGGTGGAATTAACCATGTTGATTGTGGAGATGGGATACAAATATTTTCTGCCGTTTGTGTGAATATAAGGGAGGATGGTATATGGGCCACGCTGGAAGGGGGAATGGAGCATTATGTGATAAACCCTACGATATATGATATGAATGACCTCATTTAGTTTAAGGATATAGCATGTAAACCTCATGATTTTAGCTTGAAACATAAGCCTTGATGAAGTTGAGGACCTCTGTGTGTACAGCATAAGAACCCCTGCTGCTGGCTATTGTTCTTGGATAATTTAAATAGACATATAAGCCCAAGGAATAGGCTTCTCCACCAAGCTAATAACATTGCATATTTTTCACTGCCAAATATGAGTACTCTGGACAGCTAGCATCTATTATTGCCTTTTTCATCAGTCAATTCAGCAATAAAACAATACTTAGTAATTTTTACACATCATATGAGTCCAAATACACATCAAGCAACGTGGTCAACAGATTTAGCAGAGACCTATGATTTGAAGCTAATAAAAAAGCATGTCAAATATTACAAGAATATAAAATTTATGCATACAATAATGTTCAAAAGAATAATCTTTTTCACAGACAAGTGATGTGGATCTTTACCTGCACCAGAAAGACATCTAAGGCTAAAACAGGGCTAGAGCCTGGAGCGATCCCTTGGTAGTATGGATTCGTTGAGGACGTGAGTGCTTTAGCCACCAAAGTTCCAACAGTAGCTTGCATGCCAAGAATTGCCGCACCCATTCCTAGAAGATTTATGATTATACCATTTTTTAAGCTCCTGACCACTTCAACACGTGGAGGTGCCTAAAAAACGTGCAAGAAATTCAGTATTAAGACTCTTAAGAGAGCATGGATGAAAACTCCAATTTGAACAGAAGCATCAGCTTTCATCGTTAACATTGTATCAAAGAAAGGGAATTAGAACTGCAAACATCAATACATTGATCAGAAGTAGCCAAGATGAAGAGAAACACAGTTATCGCATTGCAGGTCCTCTTATGGACACATGAGAGAGATTGACTTCTTCAAATAAAAGGTCTAACATTCTACCCATCTGATCGCCAAAAAATAAAAAAATAAAGTCCAACTATAAGGTTAAAGGATATGAAGATTATATCACTTTTTGTTTCAGAAGCTCACATACATGCAAACTGCAAAGAGTCAAAGACATTTAATCATTGTTCAAGATTGTTTTTCTTATTCCTACTTTAAAGTTTTCTCGTAATTAATCAAAGAGCACGACCCATAAAGTTTAAACAATTGAAGAAGATGGTGGAAGCAAACAAAAGTTATATAATGATATCAGACGGCTGTTCATGTCAGCCAAGCCAAGGCTAGTGTATGTAGGAAGAGCCATGTAAATTTTCCACTTAACAAAGATATCATCATAGTGGGCAATATCCAACAGAAAAAGAGAGATCTGAAAAAACTTTACAAGAAAATTAGTTGAATACTATTTTTGGTAATTTAATCCACACAAAAGCAGGAAAAAAGCAAGGTTCTAAAACCCAGTGACTTGGGACTCGACTCGGAGTGAATTGACTCGTGACTTGCCGGTTCAACTCAATCACTGGGCCTGGTCTTGACAACTTAGTTTTTGCATAAAGTATATTTTCATATGTATAAAATAGTGCTTGTGATTCATTATAAGACCGATATATTACATGTAACATGCAAAACAATATTTATGCATATATATATATGCACGCACGTGTCTCTATGTGTGCATATATTTATATGTATTACACTGAAAATTTGATATAACATATGCCTTTGCTATCCCTTATAAATACATCTGTCAGTGTTGTACGTATCATATGATACGAGGCCGTATCGTTTACAAAATATGATACGATACGATACACTCCCTATATCGTAAATAGGGGTGTATATTGTATCGTGCCTGTATTGTACGATACGTACGATAAAGGCCCTCGTATCGTACGATACAGTGCGATATGCCCCGTATTGTACGATACGGGCTCATTTCAAAAAAGGGGGGCTCGAATCTCCCTTTTTCGTGTTTTCTGTTACGAGAGAGAGAGAGAGGCAGCAAAAAGTTATCTTGCATTACGTGACCCTAATCTCTATTAAGAGATTAGGGTTAGGGAAAATTACAAGAGAAGTCCACTAAAAGTAACAAAACATTTAAAGAGACCTTCCCTAACTTCCTAATATTTCAGAAAACCCCTTTTTTGTATCTTTAACACTCCCCCTCAAGCTGGAGCATATATGTCAATCATGCTCAGCTTGTTACAACATCTCAGGAAATCGCCTATGGGAAGAGCTTTAGTGAGAATATCTGCTGCCTGATCTTCTGAGGAGACATGAATAGTGCTAACAATTCCTCCTTGAACTAAGTCCCGAATATAGTGGCAATCCACTTCAATGTGTTTAGTCCGCTCATGGAAGACAGGATTGTTAGCGATATATGTAGCTGCCTTGTTGTCACAATACATCTTCATTGGGAGATTCACTGAGACATCCAACTCTACAAGTAGTGATCTAACCCATGACATTTCAGCCACAGTTTGAGCCATAGCCCTATATTCTGACTCAGCACTAGAACGAGCCACAACATTCTGCTTCTTGCTCCTCCAGGAAATAAGATTACCGCCCACAAAGACACAAAACCCGGTAGTAGACTTCCTATCATCTACAGATCCAGCATAATCAGCATCACTATACGCCTCGATGTCAACACATTCTCCTTTCTTGAACCATAGCCCCTTTCCCGGGGCTGATTTCAAGTATCTTACAATCATTAGAGCTGCATCCCAGTGAACTTTTCGGGGTTTTTCCATGAATTGGCTCAACTTATTCACAGCAAAGCTAATGTCGGGACGAGTGACAGTCAAATATAACAGTTTCCCTATCAGAGATCTGTAAGATCTAGAGTCAAACGGCTCTGAGTCATCATCATGTATATGAATGCGAGGATTCATGGGAAGTGTGGCAGGTTTAGCCCCCAATAGTCCTGTTTCCTGTAGAAGATCAAGAGCATATTTCCTTTGAGACACTACAACTCCTTTATTACTACGAGCCACCTCAATACCAAGAAAATAACGAAGTTGTCCAAGGTCTTTCGTAACAAAGTGTTGCTGTAAAAACTCCTTTGTTTGAGCTATCTCTTGATCATTTTCCCCTGTAAGAACAATATCATCCACGTAGACAATCAATATCACAAGTCCTGCTGAGCCTCGCTTGATAAACAATGAGTGATCAAGTTGGGATCGGCTAAATCCACACTTAGATAACACTTCAGTAAGCTTTTGGAACCATGCACGGGGACTCTGTTTGAGTCCATAAATAGCCTTCTTTAACTTGCATACCTTGGAACACTCCCCTTGTCGCTCAAAACCAGGTGGTTGCTGCATATAAACAATTTCAGAAAGGTCTCCATACAGAAAGGCATTTTTGACATCCAATTGAAAAAGAGGCCACTCTCGTTGGACAGCAAGAGAGATAATCAAGCGAATAGTGCCCAACCGGGCCACAGGCGAAAAGGTCTCAAAGAAGTCAACACCATAAGTCTGAGTATAACCTTTTGCGACAAGACGGGCCTTGAACCTTTCAACTGACCCATCAGAATGATACTTGATGGTGAATACCCATCGTGAGCCAACCACATCACAGCGTGTTGGGGGGTCTACCAAATCCCAAGTCTCCCGAGAAAGAAGAGCATCCATTTCCTCCTGCATAGCTTGTCGCCAACGTGGATCTAACAGGGCGTGATTGTGCGAGGACGGGATAACATGACTAGATAAAGCTTGATCAAATTGTACTAAGTGTGTACTCAGATGAGCAGTAGAGACCGAATTAGATATAGGATGTAAGGTACACTGTCGCTTGCCCTTGCGAATAGCAATAGGGAGATCTGCTGCAGAATAGTCATCACTTAAACCTGAGTCAGTCTTATCAGTAGAGCTTACCTCTTGAGACGATGCTGGTGGACGGTCGAGAGAGGGACCTAGACGACGAGTGTAAACCAACGGAGGCTCAAGAAAACGTTCATGTGACCTAGGTTGAGATGATGGAAATGACTCAAGTGACACTGGTGGAATAGGAAGAGGTATAGGTGCATGCATCTCAGATGAAGAGGGACTTGACGGAGGGAAATAAGGACGAGACTCAAAGAAGGTAACATCCGCACTGATAATGTCTTTCTTGGTCACGGGATCAAAGCATTTGTATCCCTTTTGATTAGCTGAATAGCCAATAAAGATACATTTGATAGCTTGGGCAGCCAGTTTGCTTTTGTTCGGGCCTAGGATATGTGCGAAGCAAGTGCATCCAAAAACTTTGGGAGGTAAATGAAATAATGAACGCCCTGGATATAGAATTTGAATTGGAATACGGTCTTGAATGGAGGAAGAGGGTAATCTATTAATGAGGTAACACGCAGTAAGGATAGCATCACCCCAAAAATAGGCAGGCATGTGAGAATGTAACATGAGGGTACGAGCTACGTTTAGGAGTTGCCGATGTTTGCGTTCGGCTACACCATTCTGTTGGGACGTATGTGGACAAGTATATTGAGGTCGAATTCCATGGTCGGCATAAAACTGAAGTAGAATGGAAGACTTGAATTCAAGAGCATTATCAGTGCGAATATTTTTGACAATGAATCCAAACTGAGTTTTTATTTCCTTGATAAATTTTTGAAGAATACATATGACTTCAGATCTTTCCCTTAACAAGAAAACCCAACTGACTCTAGTAAAATCATCAACTAGAACAAGATAATATCGAAAACATGATCGAAAAGGAACCCGACTAGGACCCCATACATCCACATGAATGAGATCAAAAGGACTCTGACTCGATGGACTCTGACTCGAAGGAAAGCTGCTCCGTGTATGCTTGCCCAACTGGCAGGCATCACATAAGAAGGACTCTGATGCAGGAATGTCTGGAAACATGCGACGAAGTTTTGGTACGGACGGATGACCCAATCTGAGATGCCATTGGAAGGGAGAAGGCTTGGAAGGGACTGAAGATGCAGCAACATCAACTGGGATTGACAAAAAATAAAGGCCCTCACGCTCATGGCCGCCACCAATCATCTTCCCAGTTGGTAAGTCCTGAAAAGAACAAGAGTCAGATTCAAAAATGACTTTACATTGTAAATCGATAGCTAGCTGCTTCACAGATATCAAATTAACAGGAAACTGAGGTGCATATAGCACATGTGTAATAGTGCCTAAATGTGGAAGATAAATATCACCGCTACCCAAAACAGGGGACAACTTGCCATCAGCCAGCTTAACATACTGTGGTGTAGAAAATCTGACAAATGATGAAAAATTTTGTGGTTGATTACAACAATGTCTAGAAGCGCCCGAGTCTATCATCCATGTCATACCTGGATCAGCAGTAGGAGCACCAACAGAGAATGCTGAATCTACAACAGCAGCATTGGTAGATGTAGAGGCAGATGTAGAGCCAGACCTCTGAGCAAGAACACGATCATATTCATCCTTACTTAGGTTAAGAGAATATGACATAGATATAGAAGGATCAGTAGAAGACTCAACCATAGATATTGTTGCCTTTGAATGAGTTGCCTGGGATGAAGAAGGACCTCTGCTTGTGGTGATTCTACCTCCACCACGTCCAGGGGAAACATTAGACCTGAGGTGAGGATGTTTGTCCCAACAACGGTCCTCTAGATGACCAATTTTGCCACAATAAGAGCACTGAAATCTGCCACGTCCAGCACCACGGCCCGTACCACGCCCCCTAGTGCCTCCAAAAGAACTAGGGCCCCGTCCTCCTGATATCACAAGTGCAGAGACTGGTATGTCATGCGTAGTCTGAGAAAGAGTGGCTGCAAAGCGACTCAGCCTATTATACGTGTCTGCTAAATCTGGAAGTTCACTGCCTGTTAGAATTTGAGACTTTGCCACAGAGTATTCTGAAGATAGGCCAGATAAGAACTTTGCCACCATACCAGTCTCAACGTGTGATGCATAACAATGCTGGCAAGGTGGGCGAAGAGCCTTTAACCGTTCATATGCAGCAGTCAAAGTAGCAAAATATTGAGATAGGTCCTGATCCCCTTGTCGAATGTTGCATAACTCCTCTTCTAGTTGTAGGATCTTGATTACATTAGTGGCATGCGAGTATGTCTTTCTCAAGAAAGACCACATATCCTTGGCCTTGGTATAATATGCAATAGTTGGGGCTATATGAGACTCCACACTATTCATAATCCAAGACATAACAATATAATTATCTTCATCCCACGCAGCATATATTCCTTTTTTCTCAATAGGTTCATCCTCCTCAAGAATATATTTCTTCCTATGACCAGCCACCGACATTATGAATACCCTAGACCATATTTCATAATTTGAGCCATTAAGTTTCATCGTGGTTCCATAAGAGAATGAATTCCCAGCCATCTTGTAGTCAGTAGACCCTTCAGATTTACTGTTTTCAGCCATAGTAAATAAAGAAGACCAGATTGACGCAAACGTTTAAAGAAGGAGGGCTAGGAAATTACTGTCACTTCAGATCTGATTTAGCCGATGACAAAAACAAGAATGAACTCCCAACGACTGAAGACTGTTGCTCCCAACGACTGAAGACTGCTGCCACTTATAACAGCAGCTAGTTCTCATAAAACTTCCTGTCCACGTGTCAAAGAAAGCCACGAAATCAAACAAAAACTTGTACTAAGGATCAGCAACAGTCCTCACGCAGCCTTTCTTTACTGAATTTGTATCCACGATCTATAGAAAAAAAAATCTGATCATATTCAAAAACCTGAATTTATAAGCAGCACATAGACTCCACAAAGCATCCACAACACCTCACGCAGCTTGACTTTACCGAAACTGTATTTACGATCATCACAAACCACAGCGTCACACGTCACGCTGCATCCACAATAGTCTCTTCATACGACCAATATGAGGATCTGATCACGCCTTCCACATAGGCGTGATCAGGTCCTCCTTCTCACGGCACGCCCAACCCCTATTCCCTCACTGTCTCCTTATTGGGTGATAAGAGGGAATAAGGAGTAGAGGTGACAAGGGAGAGAACGAGAGAAAAAAAAAAAGGAACGAACTCACTTGGCTGTTCGTCGGAGAAGATGGTGATCGCCGGAGAAGGTCACCGGAAAGTGCACTCTGCCGTCGACACCCACACCCGCTCTGATACCATGTTACGAGAGAGAGAGAGAGGCAGCAAAAAGTTATCTTGCATTACGTGACCCTAATCTCTATTAAGAGATTAGGGTTAGGGAAAATTACAAGAGAAGTCCACTAAAAGTAACAAAACATTTAAAGAGACCTTCCCTAACTTCCTAATATTTCAGAAAACCCCTTTTTTGTATCTTTAACATTTTCTTTATAAAAACCCGCCCTCTTTCCGTTGGGAGGGAAGAGGTTTTTTTAAATCGTGAAGATGAAAATGAAGAAGATGGTGATGAGGATGAGAATGAATATGATGAAGATTATGAATGAGAGTTGAGAGTGCTTTCATTTTATATGTATTTGACATTGAACATTTTCACAATTTCATTATCATCTTGTGATGTAATACATAACATCTAAAACTTGTTTTTTGATGTGGTATCTTATAGACTTATGGACCTTATGACTTATGAATCTATGGTTATGAAATTATGATATACGTTATACGTTATGTAATTGTTGACTTGTTGTGCTTTGTAGATTGATATTGTTATGAATTTTGATGTTTACGAATGATGAACCGTAACTTTATAGCAATAATAAGTCTATCATTTTGTAAAACATGTTTTTTATGAAGAACATATTATTCTTGATTTTTACTGAATTTTTCGATTTTTTTATTTTTTTTATTTAAAAAAAACGATACGGTTACGATACGTTACGATATTTTATGATATGGCGCATCTTAAAGTCAGACCGATACGGCTTACGATACGTTTTTTACAACATTGACATTTGTACATGTAATATGTACACTTTAATTATATCCATAGACCATTCACCAAAACTGAGATGACTTCGCCTGGTCATGACAATTCCTGAATTTCCATTTTTGACCCGGTTGAGGACAGAGTCACCGAGTCTACCAAGTTGAGTTGACTCAGCTGGGTTTCTAAATATTGGAAAAGAGAAGCTTCAGGTTCCAGAGTCAGCTCCAAATCATTTGTCAGACCAATCCATATATCACGACTTTTTTGTAAGTTTAACAATTTTGTTCTCTCTCTCTCTCTCTCTCTCTCTCTCTCTTCTCTTAGTGGAGCAACCTAATAAGGTCCCAGTTTTTCAGCTTGCGGCATCTCATATCAACCTGGCAGTAGTATAACAAAAGGCAGTAGTATAACAAAAGGCATGACCATCTAAAAGCATGGACTTTGATGGACCAAGAAAAGTTATCCCTGTTATGTTTCTTCTGTATCCTACCCAACACTCTGACTTCTGAGATTAACTTCTCTGAAAGGCTAATGTGAGGGCATATTAGCATCCCCATGAATGCCAACAAGGATTTTGTCTTATCCATGCTTCCCCCAAATGATTTTGTTTGTTGAAATAACTTCAGACAGGCGGTTATCCCTTACCAAAGCAAGTGATAAACATAAAGAAGCAAGTGGTTCATGGAAGTGAATGAAAGAAAAAAAATGGCATCATAAAAGATAAGGGGACATAGCAAGCAATGAGTTAGCAAAGAATTCCTACCATTAGTTTAAGATAATTAATCACATGGCTGTCCCAGATATTGTTGAAAGTCCATTATCAAAGAGGGGACAAGAATATCTGTAAGAGATCAACCAACCTTTGCAGGATCATTAGCTGCCCTACGGAGCCTGTCAGACAAACGAATATAGCCAAAGGACCAGAATACTGATAAAAAGGCTGCTGCCATGCCTCCCGCAGTAGCATAAAAGGTAGCTGGTGATGTAACCTTTCCCGTAATGACAACAGAGAATGCTAAAATCACAGCAGCTACAACAGTGCACACAAACTGCCCCCAGAAACCAAGATTGCCTAGCCTTTTGAAATACCGAGAAGTACTTTCCAGCCTCTTGGAAACCTGAATAAGTGAAATTACATTGGCTAATCAATCAGTCAAATCTTGCTTAGACGACAATTTTCACACGATGGCAACCAGATGCTTCACTAGTTTGGGCACTTGATGAAACTTGCACTTCGATCTAACATGTAATAATTATCTTTGATGATAATTCTTGTTGATGACAAAGACATGGAATCAGGGCTAAAGTCATTGCTTGTCAGTTCTCAAGGACGAAACTTTGTTACCAAAGCAAAGTGATGGAATAGTAAAAGGTATACATAATCTAACAAAAACATGGTTCTTTGCTATCAGTCAATCATATTCCCACACTAATAGTGTAGACTGTAAGGCTATTAAGATCAAACTCAAAAGGTGTCAGTAATGTAATTAGTTTAGTAACTTAGTTCCTACAAAAAAGGAAGTTATGTTTCTATTTAAATTGTGAAAGTGCGTTCTTCTTTTTAATCCTAGTAAGCCACCAGTAATCACTTAGAAGTCATGCTAATACAATTCGGTTGGTAACAGCAAGACTGACAATTCAAAAATCATCCCCATCTTGACGAAATGTAATAGAGCAATTTCAGATGGAACATGGCGGCACAATCAACACCGGCAAAACAAGATTAATATCACAAATCATGAGCAAATGGGGGAGGACATGAAGCTATAGGACATATGAACTTATATGTCCGAAGGGACTTATTTATCCAGGAAAATGACATAAGTTCAGCCATCATAAACTTTTCTTTTTCCTGCCAGATATATTCGACATGCTTCCAGTTCCAGGTTTTCAAGAATTAGTAGCTTCTCTCAGTCAATACCAACCTCTAGTTAAAATTAGAAATAGAGCTTTTTTCCGTTTATAAGACATTAGTAGCTTCTCTCCCGGTGTACATTCTAGGCGCTCTCTACGTGTATTTTGTAGCCACTCTTAGGTGCTTTCCCCGTGCATCTCGTACGCCCTCTAAGATAGGCGCTCTCCCGGTGCATCTTCCTAGCGAATTCAAACTATTTCAAGTGTACGTTTAAAAAAATCCACTTACCAGAAGGAGATCATACTTTCGACGGCATACCCATTATCAAGAGAAGAAGTAAACCCCCCAGTCTTAGGTATGCACGGAAAACATTACATGCAAATAAATAAAGGCAAGCAAAAGAAAAGAAAAGAGAGAAAGGGAAAGGGTACCTGTGCAAGTTTTGCCCTATCGGACTCTTCACCAGGCGAAGGGGATGGAACGGAAGAAGCGGAATCGGAAGAGGCATGAAGAGCAGAAGAGGAGCAACGGAAAGGGCGGAGAGGAGAAAAGGACAGGGTTGGTGTCATTGTTGTTGGGGCGCTAGCAAGATGAAAAGGAGGAGAGACGAAATGGGGAGCTCTTGGTATGTGAGAATGTCGAGCTGGAAGAGGAGAGGCAGCAATGGAAGGCCTTCCCGGCCATGAGAGCGCCCCCGCCAGCATCATTTGCCAACACCACCACTGTCTCCAAAGCAACTCACACAGGCAGAGAGACAAAGAGAGAGAGAGAAGTCACGACCCGAAATTGCTCAAGTGAAGTCCATACCCACAATTGGATCAAGCGAAGTCCATACCCACAATTGGAGCAAGTCTAAACCAAATAAACGTTCTGAGAATGGGGATGCACGGAACCGGCTGTGACGTGACGGTCCAGATTTTCCCACCACCCGATTCTCCCCTTCGAGACAGCCACGTGGACGGCTCTGGTTTCCGCTTTGGGGTGTTGATGTCTTTTTCCCGTATTTAGCTCAATTTAGATCTCGCTTCTTACGTACTTTGACTTTAGCCAAGTCCAGATCCGAACTTTCCCCTCTCGAATAGGAGAGCGAGCAAGAAGAGATCGACAGCTCGAATCGAGTAGCCATATCAATAACTCTTTTTTTTTTTCTTCTAAGTTCATATTCAGGGGAAAGAAAAGAGAAACAACTCAAAACTATGATGTACAAGTTGACACTTGAAAGAATCGAAAGATATGAATAATTTTTCTCTTCAATTTCAGAAAATTCTAACCATACCTCTCATATATAGAAAAGAATAGCGCGAGGAAATCAATAATGGTATGATGAATAAAAATCCAATACCGTAGTCCGTATCAGAACTGTATTTGCCATATATAACTCTAAAAGTATCTGTATTTTGTTTGATAGGCTAGCATTAGTTTGGACCCAGTTCTGTTTCTTAAAGCCAGTCACTATACGTGGGATTGCTGTCAACGGTTCCTGCGGAAACCAGATCCAGGTCTTTCTGCATTCAGCCAGAAAATGACCAGTTCAAATTCCACAATTCGCTTCAAAGTTCAAACTACATCGGCCAAGATCGAATTTCAAATCCCAGCCGTAAGGTCAAATTACACTAAAAAACATACTGGTCACATACTGTTCTATAAACCTGCCCTAAAAGTTATGATAGATTCATGAAATACTGTAGGTTATAGTATTTAACGAATCTGCCTAAAATTTTATGACATGTTCATCAAACCGTATGCAACTCTTCCATTAGGAACGGGAATAGTAACAAATTCTTCCGTGAATATGCTATGTAACAGTCTTCCATGAATTTATGGAACTTACTGTTCTCATTGCAAAGGACCCTTAAACCTACATGTAAAACTCGGGGGGTAAAAGAGGTCAGGTTAGATATTTTCTTCCAAATTGAGGTTCAAAAATTTTGTCCTGGTAAGTGGGATTCTGCTTCATCATCTTCAGTTTTCTGACAGTCGACTGCAGTCTTCATGAAGGGCCGGGATCCACTTGTTTTGCCTCATTAGATGTCCATTTTCCTTTGGTTTGCAGAGTTAAGACGGTAAGTAATAAAAACAGGCGCGGAGCAATATTTGAAGATTATTACATTAGTATTAGTTGATGGGATTCAAGAAAGGAATGTGAAGCGAAGACGAAGTCCAGAAATGGGACGCGAGTTTCCTGGTCGTTAACATGAGCTCAACTTGAGGTGGCACATGAGTTTCTTTAAATATACTTTTACCAGTTAGATTTTAGAAAAGTTTGTTTCGTATAATTGTTCATAATTTAGTATGGATGTATCATCTACAATTTAGCATAGCATTGATGCATCATGTACTGTTCTTTTTCTGGATCATTAGCATTTACATGTTGTCCAACTCTTCGTAAATCAGTATGTAGTCTAGAGATGCATTTGTATTAACTATTTTGTATAATCGTTAGTATAATATATCGAGCATTTCTTTCGAGAGTGTATAGATGTATTATGCAGCCAAGCAACCGCTTGATCGAGTTTAATTGTTGAGGGCACTACCCATTACCAAGTTAAAGCTATTTAGTACAACATCCCTTGATCGAGTTTAATTGTTGAGGGCACTATCCATTACCAAGTTAAAGCTATTTAGTACAACATCCCTTGATCGAGGTATGTAGACATCTGGTTTCTGTTTTCCAGGCGTAAAAGGTGAAGAATGTGAATTCACGAAGGATGGGAGCTTAGAAGCTCGTTCCAGTGATGATGGGCCTGGCAAACATTCCTTACAGCAAACGACCTCTGACTAAATGGGCTGGTTTTTTTTGGAGGTATGCCTGTCATTGACGAAGAAGGCACCCATGCACATGCCTTGCACTTTAGGATTGGACCATTCCTCAAAAAAAAAGAAGCAAATGCCTGGGGTCCTCCTTCTTCCCTTCGCCAAACCCCACCCAGCCTCTTCTCCTGCATTTAATAAACTGACAAGAAGCAACAAGATCTCAATGATTTAGATGGCTCTTAACTGATTCTTTTGTCATACTTCACTTAGTTTGGAGGAAGGAAATTATAATTCGTTTTGTTTTGTTTTGTTTTGTTCTTATTTCAATCACAGAATCTCTTCCTTGGCTGCAACAAGTTATAAATAACTACAGAAAGCAGAAAACTTTCAACGGCGGCTAAATAATTACAGCAGCATGTGATGATATGCTGGGAACGTGAATATCAGGAATCGACAAGAAGAAGCGGTTACAGCCATCAAGACAAACACGGCTTGGTTGGCAACCATTCACAGGGTATATAAAGGCTAGGGTTCTGAATTCTAAGCACCAACAAAAGCATCAAGTCAATTAGAACCAGAAAACACATTTTATAAAGCAAGAAAAGAGAACAAAAGATCCAGTTCCGAATCTCAAGCAGCATCAAGTAGATTAGATTCATAAAACACATTTTACAAAGCCAGCAAAGAGAACAAGAGATCCCGACGTCTAATACCCTTATGCACCAAGCCCATACATGGAGCAGTAGAAACGAACAAGACAAACGGAAATTTGTACAAACAAGAACATAGAAGGCCAGCCAACTTGATCACATGACAGACCAATATCAATTTACTAGACACCATCACAATTTACAATCCCATCCTCAGTCTCTTTCCTTCTCATGACCACCGCCAAGAACTGAGAGAGTTCCATTTGGAGGCCCAAAATGCACACTGGTCATCAGTAAGTCAACAACGGGCACGAAGGACAATGAGAAAAGAAAGTGGATGCTTTTCCCACCTCCTCGACCCCTTTGATCCATGGTTTGGATCCAACGGCAAAGAAAGAATCAGTAGTAAGAAGAGGAGGGGAGGAAAGAAGAGGAAGCGGGGATCCTCTCCAGCACCTGCACGACTTCCTTCATGGCCGGCCGCCTCTGTGGCGCCGGCGAAGCGCAGGCGAACCCCAGCCTAAGGCAGACTAACAGCACTTCCTCCTTCACCTCCAGCTCGGATCGGATCCCTGGGTCCACCATTTTCAAGGCCCGGTTCCGATCTTCGGCTCGCGCGCCGTGCTCCCAGAGCCTGACATCAGCCTCGGTTACGGGTCGGCCCGTGATGAGCTCCAGGAAGAGGACGCCGAAGGAGTAGACGTCCCACTTGCGGGTGGGCCTGAGGGTCTGGTGCGCCTCCGGCGCCTGGTAGTGGGAGGCGTAATTGGCAGAGGCGCCGGAATGTGGGCTACCGGCGCGGCAGGCATGCGGGAGGCTCTCTTGGGAGAGAGTCGACCGCCTGCTGCTGTTGAAGTAGGCGCTGGAGCCGCTGCCGATGCTGGCCTCCGCCCGGACCAGGCCATCCAGCCCAAAGTCGCCGATCCATGCGTCCATGTTCGGGCCCAGCAGCACGTTGCTGGGCTTCACGCTCCCGTGTGGATACTTCTTGTCGTGGAGGTAGGCGAGGCCGCGGGCCATGCCCCGGGCGACCCGCAGCCGGACGTCCCACTGCAGAGACGAACCCAGTTTTCCTGGTACACCAACAAACACGCATTTGTTTTCTTTCGAAGGGAGACAGAGAATCTACAGCTACAACTTGACTGAAAGTTTTTGAAGAAGAGAAAGTTTGTTGTTGGAGATCGAAAGCTGTTCTTTGTACATGAAATCCGATCAACTTCCTGAAGAAGAGGAAGAACTAAGATGGGGAGGGACCAAAGTGCAGAGGGGGGAGGATAGGAAGACTTACTGGAGTGGAAGAAGGCGGCGAGGCTTCCGTTGGGCGCGTAGTCGTAGATGAGGAGCTTCTCGTCGGGGCTCCAGTAGAAGGCCCTGAGGCGAGCCAGGTTCGCGTGCCTGAGCTTCGAGATGACTCTGATCCTGTTCTCGAAATCGCTCATCCGATACGGCGAGCTACTTCCAATACGGCGGACTGCCAGCGCCGTGCCGTCGTCCAACACCGCCTTGTACACGATTCCCGTCCCGCTGGACCCCAGAATGTAAGCCGACGCCTTCAGCAGCCGCTCCATCTCCAGCTCCGTCGTCTCGCCGTCCACCGCCACCAGGTGTCCCGGTTTCTGCTCCCGCGGCTCCTCTTCCGATTCCGATACGGAGCTCGTGCTCTCCGAGGCGCTTTCGTCATCTTCGTTGCCACTCCATGCGCCGCCGGCGCGCGCACAGCACCACCTCCCCCGGTTCTCCATTGGGTTCTTCTTCTTCTCGTCGCCTGGCATGTTCGCCAGCGCCCTTGACGTTTGGACCTCATTCATCCTTGCCTGGTACCCGTAGATGAAGAGCATGGAGGCAAGGCTCAGCAGGGCGAGGCCTCCGACCATCGCTCCGGCAATCTTCATCGGCGACAGGCCACCTCCACTCCGGTGCGGTGACTCCTTTGCCTGTCCGCTCCCGCCGCCCGTCGGCTGCTGCTGCTGTGGTAGAGTCTCCGGTATCGCAGCTATGGCTGGAGGCGACGTCCCGGCGTTCGCCTGGTTGGAGACATTGGCCGGATTAGGCGCATTCGTCGGGACGCTGCAGAGGATATTAAGCGGGCTGCCGCAGAGTCCCGGGTTCCCGAAGAAGCACTGTGGTTCCTGGTTCGGGAACGCCCCTATTTGCGGCACCGGGCCGGAGAAGTTGTTGTAGGCAAGGTCAAGCGTTGCGTTCATCGGGATGCTGCGGCCCAACTCCGGTGGTATAGGACCGGAGAGCCGGTTGGACGAGAGGTTGAGGTAGTGGACGGTCCCGATCTCGGACGGCAGCGAACCGCTGAGCTGGTTCAAGGACAGATCAAGCGCCTCCAGAGGCTGGGCATTCGTGCCGAAGCCCGCGGGAACCTCACCCGAGAAGTTATTCCTGCTCAGCGAAAGGAAGCGGAGAGCGGGAGCGGTTGTGAGCTCGACGGGAATGTCGCCGAGGAAGGCGTTGTCAGAGAGGTTGACGTGCTGCAGCTGCGGGAGGGAGCCAAGGCTGGAGGGGACGACGCTGGAGAACCCGTTGCTGGAGAGAGAAAGCATCCGGAGCTCGGTGGCATTAGAGAGCGAGGGGGGTAGAGGTCCGTTGAGAAGGTTGCGGGAGAGGTCGAGGTGGCGGAGGTGCTGGAGGGAGCCGAGCTGGTCGGAGATGGAGCCCTGGAGTTGGCTTCCAGGCATGACCAAGCCGACCACCCTCGGCTGAGAGTCGCCGCGTACGGCCGCGCAAACCACCCCGGTCCACCCACAGGGGCTAGAGTCGTTGTAATCCCAGCTCTCCAGCACTCCTAAGGGGTCGCTGACGACGGCGTACTTGAACGACAACAGCGCCAATCCGTCGGAATTCAGGCCTACCCCCAAGTTCACGAGGGCGAGGGCGAGAGCGAGAACCGCTACAGCGGCCGAAGACATCTCGGCAAAACGTAATGGGAAGAGGAGCTTGGTGGGCAGCTTTCTCACGACATGGCAACTCCGGGAGGATCACCCTCGAGTCCTTGACGCACGCAAATATGGAGAAGAGGAGAGTGGTTCACCCACTTCGTTCCCTTTGGTTTCGTTGGCTCACCTGTTCCAAGAAAAGAGAGGGGAGGGCGCGTTTCCTGAGAGTGGAGTGTGTTGTTAAAGAATATCCGGTGAGGTGATGGAGCAGTATTATTATATATTCTCTTCTCTACAGTCGATGAATCTTTTGCCCTCCCTTATAACGTGGTCCAAGGACTCGCCGGTAATTTCGGGAAATGCGCAGTTCTCAGAGGAAAGGTGAAAACAGAAAAAAGAAGTGGACGGTGAAGTGTTTTGAACTCTTCCCAAGAGAAAAGGATGGTAACAGTGGAAGAATGTGCTTTTCCTTGTGTGAAGTAGAACTGAAGTTTCCGTATCTCGGAGAATTTCGGATCTGAACGAGAGAAATGATTGTCTCGGCGAAAGAGGGTGGCCGAGAGAGACCACTCATGGCAGATTCACCCATCGGCGGGAGCCGCTTTTATTTATAAAGATTAATGGTCACAATCTTGACGTCCCATCACAGTGTCCTGGCAGTAGACAAACGAGCGGGTTAAGGTTATAGCTTCCGTTAAATATAAATAATATGCAGTCTTAGAATATATAACTGAGTAATGGATTTGGTTGGTGTTTCCCCTATAATAGAAGCAGATGCGTCCTTTTCTAAAGAACAGAACAAACTGCCTGTCCATCCACCCTTCTTGGTCAGAAGGTCTCTGGGTCTTTAACGCCCCCCGTTAGCAGAGCAGATGGCGATGTTTCATAGCCAAAATGAAGTGAAGCTTGGTTTAACAAGTGCTGGGAGACAGGTTCCGATGACCAGAGCTTCCCGGATGGACTGGGAAAGGTGCGTTTACAGGGAAGCATAGGTCATATGATTCGATCATCAAACGGCAGCCTAGAGTGGATTTCAGACTCTCCGTGCATTTGAATCTAGCATGATTTTTGCTATTGCCCTTTTCGAAGTTCTGCCCACGAAGTGACCCTTTTCTTTTTCTCTTATACTCAGCAAGATTGTGACGCTTGTCTGATTATCGTTAACTTTTTAGGCAACCTCGTGTTTGGTGCCAAACAAGAGCGCTCCTTACTAGAGGGTTAGACTTGGCTGGAAAAGGTTAAACAACTCCTCTAATTTATCATTCTATTTCAGAAATAATCTGTGCTAGATCATCAAACTTTGGTCTCGATTTTGATCACACTAGGGACTTAAAAGTGCACGGTGCATTACCTAACGCCACTTGCATGCACATAAACCCATCGTTTCAGCCCTAATCCTTACTCTTATTGATAAATACAAACACATGTTTTTGTTACTCTAACTTACTATTATCTATGGTAAAAAAGAATGTTCCATTGCCATTTGGGAAATGCTTACATGCCATTTAATTAATTCATTGCTCCCACACTTTCTTCAACGATGTTTATGCCCTCTCTCATTTTCAAAAGGGCTTAAATCCCCAAGAATTGAATCCCAGCACTCAACTGAAAAGCGAGAGTCAATTTGTCAGTGAAAATAAAGCAGAGATCAATTGAACCTGCCTACATGAACCAGAAATTTGAGGGGGAAAAAAAAAGGAGACAACCCCAGAAAAGCAAGTCTAAAGTGTACTATGTAAAATTTGCACGGCGGCAAAGTTCCGGTGCCTCCACCAGTCGGTCAAGAAAGAAAGAGGCCAGAAACTGACAACCCCCCGGCCTCGGCGGGGAAAATGATTGAGAGTATTTTAATCCCAGAACAGTAAGGAGTTGTTCTAAGTAAATTAAAACTGGAACGTGCCGATGAATCTTTTAGTTAAAGAAATTTAGATCAAAGAAGGACGCAGAAGCAAAATAGTTGCTCCTGCTCCATTTGGTGCCGCAGAAAAGACGGCTGACCCAGTTAAGCGCGATCATGCTCAGAGTGGGGGTAAGTATCGTCATTAGCCTGTACTTGCTGTTGCTGTTATTGACGGTCAGTCCCACAGCGGCATCGGCGGCTTTGGGTTGGGAAGGCAGGAAAGAAGAGAGCGAGAGAGAGATGGGCAGCTCCGGATCCAAGAGCGTACGCAGCGGCTGCGAGCCGTCGGCACCGCCACCGCCTACCGAGAAGAGCATTTTCATACTGTCCGGGCAGAGCAACATGTCCGGGAGAGGCGGAGTGGAGGGCAAGAAGTGGGACGGCGTAGTCCCTCCCGAGTGCCGCCCTTCCCCTGCCATCCTCCGCCTCAATGCTCACCTTCGTTGGGAAGAAGCGCGAGACCCGCTTCACGCCGACATCGACACGGCAAAGGTCTGCGGCATCGGCCCCGGCATGCCCTTCGCCAACGAGCTCCTCTCTCATCTGGGACCGCACCGGCCGAAGGGGCTCGTCATCGGCCTCGTGCCGTGCGCGGTGGGCGGGACGGCGATCAAGGAATGGGGGAGAGGATGCCACCTCTACGAGGATATGGTGAAGAGGGCTAAGCATTCGGTGGAGGAAGGCGGTAGCATCAAAGCTCTGCTCTGGTATCAGGGGGAGAGCGATACCACGTCTGACCAAGACGCACAATGCTACGGGAAGAGGATGGAGGAGTTGATACACAACGTTCGCTCCGATCTGCATCTTCCGGACCTGCCTGTGATACAGGTATTTGACCCACTCTTACTGGCATTCGTGGAATCGTGATTTGCCTTTTCTTTTCTCTCCTCTCCATGATTTTGTTATCGACCTGAGATTATCTTTGCAGGTGGCAATTGCAACGGGTGATGCTAATGGCATTGACAAGGTGAGAGAAGCACAGCTGGGAATGAAACTCCCCAGCGTCTATTGCGTGGATGCAAAAGGGTTGCCCCTTAAAAGTGATCATTTGCATCTTACCACCGAGGCTCAAGTCAGGCTAGGCAAAATGTTGGCCCACGAATACCTGAAGCATTACAGTCTCTGATGTACAATTGTAGTGCCTTTTGATCGATTTTTCTTCCTCGGACTCGTTTTCATTTGCTTATGTTGGTAATTCCAAGATTATGCCAATAAATTGATATGTTTAGCTAGACACTCATGTTTCTGGTTAATTCAAGCAAACCGCCTTCTACAACAATTAATTTTTATTGATACATAATCTCAAATGTGAGCTTGCCCATAGTTATACTACGCTTAATCTTAGCAAGAAACATCTTCACCATTGGATTTGGACTTGGATGACCTGGTCGGCACAAAATTTAAGAGATGGGGAGGACTCAAATTCCTGCCATAGAAATTGGTGATTCACTTTCAATTCCAAGTTGCCTAGAAGGTTAGGCGTATATGCTTCTGCAGGTTCCAGATCGATGAGATATGTCTATGCATTGGCTATCTGTATTTGCAGGTTACAATTTCCTTCTAGCAGCTTCCAAAGAATCCGTGAGTGAAATATACTTTAGCATCCTACTACATAAACTAACATGACAAAGCCCATAACACTGAGCAGTCCTACGGACTGAAAACTTCTTGTTCAATAGCTCCTGATATTTGGAGCGTTTGATGGTGATCTTACCACAACCAGCCTCAGTACCATCATGATAGCTATTTCCAACGGCTCTTTGTGAAGTCTACAGCACTCTAGGTGTTACACCGCAGTGAAAAATTCATACAGATGTACTTGCTTTCAACAAATAACTTGAACACTCAACATCCACTCCTTCCCATGGCATCTGATACTCGAAACCAGTCCTTTCCGTAAAATTTTCCAACAACTTTTCATTTGTGAGAATTATTTCCTTTCCTGCATCACCAAGGAAATGGGCCCAATGACATGCCAGAGCAACAGCCCTGAAACAGTTACAGACATTCTTGGTATGAGCGTTTCAGTAACATTCACACCCATCAAATGGAAACGGATCACAAGTGTTCTTGGTTGATCACATATTCCCATCAAGGCCACAAGTCGCTGAAAAAATTAGATCTGCAGAGGTAAACTTGTGATTCTTCAGAAGACCAAGTTGTACAAGTCAGATGGTAATGTACCACCAAACCAGCCACTGACGGAACTCCCTATGAGCCGGAAAGGAGCGGAACATGAGCCAGCGTTGCAGGAATTGATATGCCAAAGTTATGCAGTGCTAGATATGCAGCGATCCCAGACACATAGCCTGCCAGTGCAAACCCACTCACCTGCACATAAAAAAAATTGTTTTCATCCACAAGCTAGAGAATAAAGAAAATGTCCACAAATTCTTGCTGGTAATATTCTGAAGAAATTTCAGCTTGGTGATGCTTCACCGGAAGACAGTTTCATAATGAAATATGATGGATCTCCTTAAACTCATCAAGATCCTCAACATTTTGAAATATAGGGTATTCATCTCCAGTTGACTGGTTTTGGATTGCGAAAGCAGGGCAACCTTAGGTAGTCTGCTCAATATGGAAGTAAAACAAACGACTCAAAATTGACCGTGTCAAAATTACCTTTCTCATATACCAAAAGAAATCCACTTTTTCCATCCCCATGAAGGCAACCCCTGCGGCAGAGCCAATGACAAGCATTGATCCTCCAGTACCAGCACAAAATGCGACCAGCTGCCAAAACTCAGCATCCATTGGATAAGATGTAAGATCATACATTCCCATGGTAGCAGCAACAAGAGGTACATTGTCTATCACAGCAGACACAAAACCTATTGAGCTTGCAATCAGCTCAAGACTGGGAATGTTGGCGTCCAGGTAATTTGCCAATTCTCTCAGAATGCCCGCGGCCTCCAGACTGAAAAACAAGAAATGTTCAGCAAATAATGGATCTACTCCAATGCGAAGCATATGAGGACTGTGGAAGTAGAGTACTCTTAAGGTTGTAGATCACACACTAGGCATGCAGATGCTAGCTAAAGCTGAAGGATAGAAAACTTTGGATTGTAATTGCTTCAATAATTTAGCTACCACCCAGTTTACATTTCAAGGATGCTGTCCAATTGTCATATGATTGATTCCAAGGTACATGAGTATCAACCATCTCCTTCCCACCTTACAAGGACAAGTATGTGTGCACAAACACGTGCATAAATGATTTAACAGTGAAATGGCAGTAATATATCACTGCCCCTATTTACTGGAACTAATGCGGCGTTGAAGAGTGCATTCAAGTCATGAATGAATTATCTATTTCCTGAAGGCTCATGAAGACATGAACATCTTGAGTAAAAAATATCATCACAGAACCATGAGTGATTCTGGACTCCTGACAGTAAGAGATACTGGCAAGTTTGCCTTTAGCACTTGACAAAAAAGTCAAAATTAACCTGCAGAAGGTAGCAAATAAAGTGGATATCTAATGCATGAATGAGAATACCTGCTCACAGAGAGAAGAATTCCAAGGAAGAAGAGGATTCCTTGTGTGTCGATTCTAGATAAAGCTTGTGGTACTTTTAGACTTTGCCTTCCAGATTCGCCATAATGGATTGCATCGGTCAAAACCCAGAGGACTCCAAGACCAAGCAGCATACCCATGTAAGGAGGCAAGCCTGTTACAGCCTTAAACACAGGAACAAACACCAGAGCACCAACTCCAACAGCAAAAACAAGTTGCCCTCTAGGGGCCATTTGCTCTGATGCCAAAACAACTGGAGCTTTTTGTGCTTTACCATCAACTTCACTGCAGAGAAAGGACTGTGATTCTTATTCGATCCAACACATCAAAATCCAGGAAAAAGTATCCTACCAAAGTACCTTGTGAGGGACATTAGAGCTAGTGGAACAGCCAAAGAAATTGCCGATGGAATAATCAAATCCTGCACAATAAGGCCTTATTTTGAAATAAAAGCTAAAATCTTGCATTTGCTAAGAAAACTTCCTGTTAGTCCAACCTAATCAGGAAATGAAGTCTCTACTCATGTCCACAAGCAGTTCCAATTACATATGTTCATTTAATTTAACATTTGATCGCTTCTGGCAGTAATATTCTTATTGTGATGCCTTAAATCTTAACACATTGAAAAATTTCTCAGTTGCATGATCCTGCACAGTAGCTCATAGCCGCATACTGCATTCAGGGTAGAAACTAAAATATGTAAACTTTGCAAACCATCCACATATATAAGTTGCATGATTCTGTACATAAATAAATTCTAAATTTTAGAAAGTGCAACATATAATCCTTGCACACATATATCATTCCATGCTAAAATAAGAGACTACAGTTGTAAAGTACAGGACGGTAGTTCATCCTATGACTACTTTGCTAGTCTGATACATGAATCGGTCACATACATTTCTATGAGAACCATAAATGGGTCTGAACTCAAGCTGAAGAAAGCTGATCTCACCAGCTTGGTCAAGACTCATTATGGAAAAGTTAGGAAAGGTCAAGACTCATTTGTATGTCATCAGTACTCACCATACCGAAAAGAACTATATTAAAGGACAGCAAAACCATTAAGTCATGGGCATGATAGCTTGAACATGCAGATGCCATACTATTATCCACATTAGAGGGTCTCAACTTACAGCCTTTTAAAGTAGGCAAAAGAGCTAAATTATGTGCAAATATACCTTTATTGTTGGTAAGGTTGATATCTGACCATGAATCCACAACATGGTTGTCGTAACATCACCAATAGGTGTCCAAGCACCTCCAGAGTTTGCAGCAATAACAACAACAGCTCCAAGAAACCTATCAATTAATATATCCTTGCTTGTAATCATGTTGTTTTGAAGAATTATTTGAAACATGCCCCAGGCCCCCAAGGAATCACATGAATATGCAAGCTGACCCATGGTACATGTATTTATTGGATAGAAAATAGTACAAATGGCAACTTAACTAGAGGTCAATTTCTCACTTTAGAAGAGACATTTAAAGAAGGATTTTGATACAGGTGTTGCCTGTCAGTGGTGATAAAAGTTTAAGCCAATGAGCAGGAAGTTCAACAACAACCATGACGTGCAGATGTGCAATCTTTATAGACAGCTCATGCAGATCTTTAGATAAATAAACCCATGAATGACTGCTTTTGCAGGTATAACGAGAATTTTAGTCCTCTTTTACATTAAAAGTGATGAGTAGTTCATAACTGGATTTCCTAGTCACTACCCCTGTATAAATCATCACTAATCCCTTGGAGTTTCAGTTTTATGAAAAAATTAATCTTATGTCTATGGCATCAATCTTCAATCTCCAAGCATTTTGACATAATTTTAGCATAACCTAGCAACATGCTTGATATGTGAATAATCTCCAGTCCATGAAACTTTGGCCCAGGAAGAAAAAAAAAAACTTGCATCCACGATATTAATCAGTGAATCACTGACCTAACTTTGGTATAACTTGCTCACATGTTTGACAATAGGATCATGACTCCCTTGCTTTGACATTCTTCTGCATGGATCATCGAAACTTTAATGTAGAATAATATTTTCTTCCTTTTCCAATTATGGTTATTATGGACCTATATGACCAGTAAAGTCTAGAAAGAAAATGGAAAAGGCTAGCTAATGATTTCATTAACATAAGAAAAAAGTTCAAAATCTAGAACTTGTGCTTCACAATAACAATTAGTTTTCCTTCACAAGTAAAAGATATAGTTGTACGAGCAGAAAGATTGTTGAGTAATACATACTTTCTATATTCAGAAGGGGGCACCAGCTTTCGCAGTAGTGACACCATCACAATTGTGGATGTAAGATTGTCCAATACTGAACTTAGGAAGAAGGTGACAAACCCAACCTGCAAGATTACTTAGATCAGTACAAGTAGTTATTTAAAATTGGAGCCAGAAAAATATGGCACATAATTATGAGAAGTTTCATTTTATGTTAGAAAATAAAAAAGATCAAACTAACAAGCAAAAGTTCTGTTTATGTGTATGTATATACATTTACATATACAAACATACACACCACCTCCAATCTAGGATCATTAACGTCCACCTTAAATGGACAAGAAAAAGAGAACAGATGACAATTATGTGACTTATGTCTTCTGCAGTGGCCTCCTCCATATGTCAACAAAGGACTAGGAGACACAAGTGCAAGTAAGGCTCAAGCAGAAGAACAAAATTCAGAAAAGATAACCATAGATGATTTACCAAAGGAAACCCATTGCAAATGTGGTGTAATTAATTAATTAATTAATCAAAACTTTATGTCCAAGAAAGAATGTGGCAGTAATTTTTTGTCTCTTGAGGACATTAACAGTGATGGCAGTAACTAGCTTACCACCCAAAGAAGGGAACGAGGCTTTCGAGTGGTGATGTTGTCTGTTACCAATTTGAAGCCTTGATGTGCATCAACTATTTCAACAATGGTCATTGCACCAAGCAAGAAAAACACTATCTCACTAACTTCAGCAGATGCATGGGTTAATTCTGAAACAGCAATGTCTGTTGACGGTGCCTGAGAAGAAAAAGCAAGATGAATATTGTCATCATTCATACTGTGATATCATGCTTCAAAGGCCTATGCTTCATCAACTGACAAATGCTATATAGAAATTGAGAAAAAAAAAGGAGATGGTCATACCCCTATGCTCCGAATGACCCATAAGCAGACTGCCATCACAAGTCCCACACCACTTTTGTTAAATGCTAGAGACTCTTCAAAAATTATGCCAGCATAACCCAAAGCAAATACCAATGCCATAGAAAGGTCCTGCAGCAGAGAAAGTTGCAGCTAAATCTGCATATACTGTTATGGATAAATGTAGGAGGAATATATATATATATATATATATATATATATATATATATATATATATATATATATATATATATATATATATATATAAGCAAATTTACAAAAGACTCATGCCATTTTACTAATTCTCCGTGGACCTTAAAAAAAGAAAGCAATAATTTGGACAACAACCTGATTTGCGGCCACCCAAGAATGATTAATTGCAACTGCTCCTGCTGCAGATAATGCAAAGATTGAAAGAGCCTTAAGCAAATCTGTTTTTGGTTGGTAGTTAGCTTCAAAATCAAGAGAGCTCATTTCATCAACAGAGCACAAAGGATCACATGTTCCAGGTCTAGACAGGATTTCCTGGCAAAATATATAAAAGCTTCGATATGTGAATACAGCATTTAATCAAGATTAGTCAAACATATTGACCTAAAAAGTATGGGAAATTTCGAAACTTTGAGATGTGAAATATTCCAAGCAAGGTAGCACAAAGTTGAAAATATTCTAAATCAAAACCAACATAAAAGCTGATGCTGGATAAACATAAATAATTTGTCTAGCGATTGACTTGGATTAGTTCAAGAACAACAACCAAAGCACCTATGGTTGTGAAGTAGGTTCTCACTGAAGATGAGAAGTTGCATTGAAACAAAGAGGTTGACCATCTCACTGCATTGCATTGAATAGTATTTACTATTTACATCGGCAAAGGTATATTTTCCAGCAAATTCCATTTCATGCATGGCAAGGCGACAACATAATCAAAGGTTGCAGCAGAAAGTTCCATAAAAACTTAGGGCTTCCGTTTCAATAAAAGGCTTGATCATCTCACTATGTGCCGGCCGACGGGACAGTTTGACGTCATTGCATTTCCAAAATAGACTACCCAAGAAAAGACACTATCATAGAAAGATCATAAATTGTGAACGAAATGGTTAAAAGCAGAAAAAAGACACGTACAAGAGTAATTAGCAGAAAAACGGTGTTAAAAGAAACAAAACATGACAGCATGTGTGAAGAAGATGAAAAAAAAAACTGGATAAACTAACAAATAATTTTGAGAAATATATTAATAGACAGAAGAACTAAGAAAAAATCAGCATATAATTTCAAGTGCGTTGAGAGTAAAGTCATAAAACCCTAGCAAGCATTCATTCTAGCGGAACCATTCCCTTGCCACTTGATGCTTAGCACGTACCAGTAAATAAAAACCTTTAGCTTAGAAATTGCACCGAATGTTAAGGTTAAAACATGAAATAAACATGAAAGGTATGTAAAAGGGACCGATTCGGGCCTAAACATCGTAGGGAAATAAGGCAAAAGTCTGGAAAACAGAAAGGAGTAGTGCTTATTGGCAGTTCAGAGTATTCATGGAAGCCGGCCCCTCCCACTCTTCGATTTTGTGATGCTTACAAAGTATGTAAGCGATTTATTGGTCCTAATGAAAGGAAATTGCGCACTTAAAGTAGAGACAGGATGGATTCAGTCTCTTTGTTCTTACACGAGGAAAACAAGAATGAATGATACTTAACTAACCGAATGAGAAAGATAAACATATAACTAAGTATACTCGCCACGCAAGGGTCAACCCATAGTCAAATCAAGCGAGCAAGCATTTATAATAGCAATCCTCATTTCTCCAATCACTTATTTTGCTTCTGAACCTCTAAATCCAACGACAACACTAACGATTCAATTCTAATCAGATAAGGAACAGCGTACTATGTCTCGACGTAGTTGAGCAATCGCTAACCGGTAGGTCTCATAAAGCTAATGTTTAGAACTGGATTCCTCTATTGGATGCATTAGATGCTGTCAGAAACCAGCGGAGTCTACAGAATCACACCCATCTCAGATAAGAAGAACTGCGAAAATGGCAACCGAGATCCTACACTTACATCGTACTCCTCATCAACGTCGACGGTAGGAGGGGGCTGAATCGAGCTCTTCGCATTCTCCTCCGCCCGAACGATGAACCCTTCCTTCCACCTCCGTTGGGGGGTAGCCGTGCACAACCGAGAATCGCTCGAAGGCAGTCTCTGCACCAGAGTATGGCCATGAGAAACCGTGCACAGGGCTTCATGCCTTGGTAGAAGGGGAAACCGACTACATGGCGGGTTCCCAAGGAGAAGGGACGCCATGGGAGAGGGCGAGAGCGAGATTCTGCGCTGCTCCAACTTCCCTCCTATACCATCGCGAGCTGTATACTGATAAGGCGAAATACTAGTAATATATATTTTATTTACTTAAGATCAAACTATGTTTCGGTCGTGGTGATTTACTTTCCCATCCTTATAATATTACAGAACTTACATTCGAGATCTTGAAATCAGGATGAAAATTTAAATGTACAAAAGAAAAACTTTCGTAAATGTACAATCGACAGGCAAGTTTGGTGTGATTCGTGGAGACGCCAGGCTTGAAATTAATAAGTTGAAGGACGCCAAAAGTTTAGAACATCGATTCAAGTAAGAAGGAGGCCCACTGTCTGCAACTCATCGGGTTCTATTAGAAAAAGGGAAAATAGTTGGGGTACCATAAGGAAAGGCCAAAGGGAGGCCATCAACTTCTACGACTCTCTTTAATAAAATAATAATGACTTCACTAGCTTCCAGTTACTTAAACTCATGTGAACCAGTCTACATGTGCAGCCGTGTGAAGCAGTGTTTTTACTTTTACTTTTAAATTTTAAAATAATTTTACATTAATTTTAAAATTAAATATACAAAAAATGAATACTGTCCCGTTAGCATTGTTAATGTCTGCTTTTATACTATTTTGATCTACCAACTGATACGACGTTGGCCAATATGAATCCAATTGTATCGGGTTTTACTTTTTTTATTTAAAAATAAATAATAATAAGATTTTACAAAATTTAATGATAAAAAATGCTTGATATTTAATGATACGTCTTGATGAAGCCAATCCATTATGTTGTATCTTTCAATTTCGACTTTCCCACGCCTCCAACTCCTCAGCTACGTGCTCTATCTCTAGAAAATGACTCCAGTTTGAAGTGGTTGGTGCTACTTTTTTCCTATAAGCGAAAAACGGCTTCCACTAGAATATCATGGCCTTGTTTTGTTCAATGCTTCCTCCAACCAAAGCTTTTCCACTCAAATTTGTTCATCAAAAGTTAAGTTGGTTCGTAAGGCTGCTAGATTTTGTTCCCTTTCTTGCTTATAAATGTGGTGGGTACATACTTGTTCGAAAGAAATATAATTAGGTTGTGTTTGATAGTCTTGTATTTAAAGTTTGAATCTGCCTTAAAAAGATGTGCTTTTCAAGATCTTTCATTTGTTCGAGGATCTCTTTAACATAGATTTCAACATTACATGTTAATAATCGTGAATTTAAGGTCAACTTTAAATTTATGAATCTAAGATCCTGTCAGTGAAACAAATTAACCTGTCTGCGTGTTAGAAATCCTGTCCGGAAACCTTAAATTTAAGATGGCCTTTAAATATATTAAATATATGAATCTAAGATCCTGTCCGGAAAACCTTTTAACACACTTTGAGAGAGAAAATGGAGACGTGGACGGGCGGGCGAGGTAGGTTTTGTGGGCAGGCCGCCGGCCACCTGTCTGCGTGTTAGAGATGCAGAGGCTCCCAGCAGCATCCACGCATGCTTCTGTGTTGCTACGCGTGATCTTCTCCGTAAAGCCAGAAGAGGCCGTTTGAAGGAGAAACCCATTCCCCATCTCGCCCGCCCTCTCACAAGCGTATATATGTATGCGATGGAGGACTGTAGGAGTGATGGTGTTGCTGCAGTTCTTAATTGCAGAAGCTTTCGACCGCACTCAGTTTCATCTCTTGCTCATCTCATAATGGCCTCTACAAAGTTCAAGAAGGTAAGCATCTCGCGCTCTCTCGCTCTCTCGCGATCTGTTTCTTGCTTGGACTACCTGTTGATGGGGGCGTGCGTGGAGTGGTGCAGGGAGACGGAGAAGGGGACGTTGTGAAGGAGACGAGGGTGGAGACAGTGGATTTCCAGTCGCAGGCCGGCCAAGGGGGTACCACGAAGGAGCCCGTACAAGTGGTGCACCAGCATCACCCCAGCAGTGCTACTGGTGGCTCTACCGGAGGAGTTGTGATCAGCGCCGCCTCCGCGGTGGCCCGCTCTATAGAGTCTGCAAAGGAGATGCTCACCGGAAAAGGAGCCGGCGACGACGCTAATTGACCACGTCAGTACTGTCTTCAAGAAAGTAGGCTACTTTTTTCTTTGTTGAGATGTTAATTAGTGCCACAAGCAGATTACCTCCTCTCTGTCTCCAAGATTAACGTCGTTGCGTGGAGAGACTTATTACTTTTTAAGTGGATCTTAAGTTGTTCGAGATGGCACGAAGTCCATTATAAGATTATTTCTATACAAATTTCTCCGCATTTTCAGAGCGAGAGATTCTGTACAATTAGAGTTCGCATCAACGAGCCATTTCATCAGTAACTGGCCGATCAGTTACACCAAATTAACCCAAAGAAAATTCCCATTCCAATTTTCTTTGAATTTGATGGTGTGAAATTTCGATTCTAAATTAAAAATGACTTGTTTATGAAAAGAGAATTAAATTTCTAGAATTCATGAATTAGATAAAGTCTTTTTTTAGAATTCTAACATTTCCTAGAATCATAATTCCACTCCTTAGGATGAGATCGTCATTCAATGAAAAATTTTCAGAATACTGGAATCATAATTTCACCCTTTAGTGTAGGATCATCCTTCCTGCTGGAATTTTGCTTCTAAAATGAGTTTATAATTCTAAAATCAAATATTTTTGTTTGGTAATGCATTTCCTATTTTTAAAGAATGAGAATAATGATTTTAAAATTCGATCGATTCCAAGTAAGTCAATCACTTAAACAACTTCAAAAAAATTCAAAGTATATACATATATACACACAAACAAAAAAGAAAGAAAAAAAAAACTTTGAACAGCTCAAATGAGTTGTGACAGAAATGTTGGGTCTCTACGTGCACTTGGACATGCAATTAACAGTGGAATGTAATTAACGACGGACCCAAGTTTTGCAGAATATCATTCAACACCGATCGCCAGCAGCTGCGTCGGTAAAATAGAATCACGACAAAGTAACTTCGTTAATAAAATAGAATCATGATAAAATAAAATAGAATCACGACTAAAATTGAAAGTTTTAATTTATTAATAAAAACAACTTTTGGTTGGTGCCGATGGACTAGGCCGATTAGCCATTGAGCAGAGAAAAGGCAAAATTCCCCATAAGGAAGATGCGACAATGAAGACACGAAGTAGCAGAAAATGTTTGGCGAATCTTGTTCGCCTTGGGGGACCGTGCTTCAATTTTTCCACAGGCAGACGAGCTTTACCGGTCTGACTTTTACTTTTCTCAAAAGGAACTACATCAACTCTTCCAGGTTCTAAGAGCAACTAAAATAGACGAAGGCTCACTTATAGGTGCAAACGATGGGATTTGAATCATGGTCTTAACTCAACTATCTCTTCCATCTGTGTTCCTAAACATCGCATGCAAGTCCCCCAAAAATGAAAAGAACAGAAGAAAACTTCAAGACAGCAAAGGCTTTCTATCAAACTAGTATAGTTTCCTTTGCAACGAGAAGGAAAAAAAAAAAACAACAAATTAGTCAAAGCACGGGCAGGGAAAAGAGAACTGATTATTTGACAAGGCCAGTGGCGGAAATGGTGATTCACTGGACCAACTTGGTCCTTTAGCTGCATCCACCTTTAGACATCATGTCAACAAGCATGGAGGAGGAGTGGAGATCCTCCTTCAAGTAGAGGAAGGAATCGCCTTTATTCTTATATTCTCTCCTGCCACCTTTATTCTTCTTCATCCGCTGCAGATGAGATGAGATGATAAGGAGAGTAGTTGGGCTGCAATCAGAAGGGTCTTGTCTAATTTCTATAATTGTAGCTCTCATTCTGATCGACTCAGACTCAGAGGCATCTGCAGCTCTCGTTACAGTTTCCAGGTACGTGAACAAATCGGCCATCTTTTAGTTTTAGTTTCCGCTCACTTCTGCTTTAGTTGAATTGAACGATGCCTGTATCAACGGTGACGAACATTAATATCTCAAAGAAACTGGCGATCAGATTCTCGATCTTTTATAGGTAAGCAAGTCTTCTGTGTTTGAACGAGGGATATTGCAGGTGGGAGAGGCGGCATCGATCAGTAGCAGTGATGGGGATGACCTTGTCAAGGCTGATAAGGATGTTGTTTGCCAAGAGGGAGATGAGGATTCTGATGGTGGGTCTTGATGCTGCAGGGAAGACCACCATTCTCTACAAGCTCAAGCTCGGAGAGATCGTCACTACAATACCTACCATTGGTAATTAACAATCTATATCATCTTGTTCTTGTTTCTGAAAAGTCACCTGACGTCCCAAGGACTACAAATCAAACATCCACTCAAAAACCTCCGTCTCTTATTTTTTCTTCTAGTACTTTCAGAATTGGCTCGAACTCCATGGCTGATTTAAGAGTGCCACATCTCAATTTTTAGTTATTATAAGACAACACAACAGAGAACTGCAAAACAGAGCAAGTCGAGAGACTTGAGCGGGCAGAAAAAGCCTTACTGTCTATTGCTGATTTCTCTTCTTATTTTAGGAGGTACAATCAAATGTTCAGGAAGATTCGTAACAAATCAATGACTAATTACACAGAATACCATCATGCAACAGATTTACATCTGCTTGTTTTGGAAATTAATAGAATACACGCCAGCCACAGAAGATTACTGTAATAGACACAAAACAGAAAACAGAGTGGCCAAATCACAAGGTATTTGCTCCCTTACAGCGCCAGCGCAGCCTCATAATTTTTCAGCACAAATCTGATGAAACATCAGCATAAATCCTCTATCGAAATAATTAAAGCATTTTTTATTGTAGGCCGACTCAACCGATTCACTGGATCGGTAGCCCCGTAGATTTGGTTCTTAAACCTATTTTTACAACACTGATGCTACCTGTTCTCCACCTACACCAGACAAATTAAACACACACATATGTACGTTATTCCAACTGTCTGATCTTTTGATGTGCTTGAGGGCAGGATTTAATGTGGAGACTGTAGAGTATAAGAACGTCAGTTTCACTGTTTGGGATGTTGGAGGACAAGACAAGGTACTTACTTCGCGACTGGGTGTGCGTAATTACAGGGTGAAGATCATATGTTACTGCCATTTCTGGCAGATTAGTGTCGCCATCTCAAGGGGTTTTACCGGGGTTGTGCAATGGGCCGGGCTAGGCTTGACCCACTGTGGCCCGGCATAGCCTGAGGGAGCCCTTTGTTGATCCTTCGTGATAGTCGGTTTCATGTGATTATGGTTCTCCTTCTTATGACAGAGAAGCCTGATTCTGTGAATGTTGTGCTCAATACTAGATCAGGCCGCTGTGGAGGCACTACTTCCAGAACACGCAGGGTCTTATTTTCGTGGTGGACAGCAACGACAGAGAGCGTATTCTTGAAGCCAGAGAGGAACTTCACCGAATGCTAAGTGAGGTTAGCTCTGTTTCTGTCTCCAGCCTCTTAAGATCATAACTATTGTCTGTTGTTCTTAGCCCATACTTTGGATGTCTGACAGTAACAGGAACCTTCTTGAACTTCTTGGCAACCTGATTTCGAGAAATTCTAATTGAGAAGCACATTAAAGTTTGATCTCAACTGTAACCACAAGTTATTTGTATGAGATTGTAAACTGCTTTTACATAATAAAAAAAATGGTTCATTTTATTGTCCTGCTTATGAAGTTCGGTTTCTCTGTATTTGTTCCCTATACTAAGCTACATTTCTGATACTCAAAAGTTGAATATATTTACGAACTCAACCCCAGTACTGCAGAGGAACTTGAAATTTTGATCACTTGGTGTTACAATATGTTGTGCACAATTGTTCAGATGAAGCACTAATTCTTGTTGAAAGTTCTTTGATTTTTTTTTCCGATTCTTGCTAATGATCTTCAGGAGGAGTTGCGTGATGCAACATTACTCGTATTTGCAAACAAGCAAGATCTTCCAAATGCCTTGAATGTTTCAGAAATAACTGACAAGCTTGGACTACGATCTCTTCGTGAGCGCCGATGGTAAGATCAAATTTCTGCAAATTTGGTCATTCACAGTTTAACTGATTATGATAACAGAGTTAACGAACTTCAGCAGTAGTATGAAGAATTTAAGGCCATCTTAGTAAACAGGACATGTCTAAACAGGAAAGGAAGAAGCACCCCTGTTTATGCTGGCTTATAAGCACTCGCTGTACCAGAACTGCATGCACTACTTTGGAAAAACTGAGATTTGATTTTGTTACAACTCAGTAAAGTTCTTGTTATGGTTCTTGCAGAACAATGTTTCTTTGAATCAGGACATGCATTTGCAGAAAAGTAGCTTGTGATTTTATTTAAAATTCACTATTTTTTTCTAGACAAGGCATTAACATGCACTTGCGGGACAGCAGCTTGTGCTTTTATTTAAAATTCAGTTGCTATTTTTTCTAGACAAGCATTACCTTAAGATCTGAGGAACGTTGAGTTCCACACATCTGTCTTGATGGATGTAGAAGGCTTAGGCAGTCGCTTGTGAAGATCTGCCATGAGGAATGGCACAAATTAAAGGGCTTCTCAATGTTCTCATAGAATCCTCATTTTCTTAAAAACAGGTACATTCAGAGTACCTGCGCCACTTCAGGTGTTGGACTCTATGAAGGTTTAGATTGGTTATCCAACAATATACCTAAGGCAAGTCTCTCTCTTTCTCTCTCTCTCTCTCTCTCTCTCTGTGTGTGTGTGTGTGTGTGTGTGTGTTGGTAACCTGGTTTCTAAACTCATTGCAGGCATAGGAGACCCTATTGCTGATCCTGAAGTTTTCACTTGTGTATGCTGAACCTGTGTCACAGCAAGAGAATATGTTTGTGAATGGATTCATAATAAAGACCAAGTAAGCTATATATGATGATTATGATCTAATAAAGAGCTCATGTAGAGCTTCTGCCTGATATTACAGCGGCCATGCCGGTGGCAGTAGGCAAGTGCGCGCCAACGCTTCAGCTTACGAGAATCCCCTCTAAGTTTAGAAGAGAGCAGTTTTTCTCATAACCGTCATGTTTGTCTACACAGCATGAACAGAGATCAGGCCCTTGGCGTCATGTGCAACACCTCGAGGGGGCAAGTCACTCGTCTCTATCTCGCCTGACGATGCACTACTGATGCCACATCAACCAAAAACATGTGTGCTCTTGGTAGTCTTTTACGTTCATATATAAACCTTTTGCACCGAGAGACGCAGAGAGAGAGAGAGAAAGTTTCATCTATTAGCATTACTAGCCTCTTAACAAGGAGCTAAGAAGGCAAAAAATCGAATCAGTTCATTATATTGCCTTGCGTTTACCCTTGTTAAGTGTGTTAGATTTACACAGGTTCAGAGCCGGTTATATGCATAGGCTTGGGCACCTATGTACTATGCACAAGCCCATGTGCATGACAGATAACCTTTATGCACAAGCCCATGTGCATGACATATAACTCTTGTGAGCTGGCAGAGGAACACATGTCATGCACCGGAGGCCGTGCACATAACTACCCTTTGCGCAGGTCGCTCTGGTTGTCCAAGTATATCTCCTTCCTTCACCTAGAGTGACATTAGGATAAAATATTCCTCTCAGCTTACCCCCGAATACTATCGTAAAACATGATATACAGCATTGCACTTGAGCGACAGTAGGTTGTCTCTCAAGGCCTTTACCACTGTCTTCGAGACTATTGGGTCTGAACTGGAAATTTAGTGCCAAGGTCCTGACTCACATGCGACTCTTCTGCTGCTGCAGAAAAGTTGACCTTCAGAATCCCAGCATCGATCCATCTTTCCTGTTTCTTAAGGTCATTCATAAGGGTGGGATATTTGCCACAACAACTAATGAATTGTTATGCTCCAACACTTTTATTGTTTAACGGAGACAAGTCAATAGCCGATTAGGAGGATTCAAACATCCAGCAGATGAGAATGAAAAGGAAAACACGTAACAAACATCCAGCAGATGAGAATGAAAAGGAAAACACGTAATAGAAACCATCTCTTGCCATAATATGTCTCGAATCTGCCTGACCTATCTTGCCAATTAGAGAAGGAAGAAGATGAAAAAGAAGAAACTGCCACACGAGATGTCCACCTCGTCAGACATGACAGTTTCGCGTTCTCTTTACCAATTGAAAGTTCCCCCCATTATTAGTAGTCAGGATGTAGAGATTGGATTTTGGATTGGAGCTTCAAACACTGAAAAGAGTACTGCAAATCTAAAACTCTTTACATGTATACGGACACAGAGGGCAGTGGGTGTTCGGGGTCCAACACACATCCCATGTGTTCGGCCCACATAAGGACAAAAGAGAATGATAAAAAACAAAAGCAAAAAAATGATCTCCAATAAAAGGAAAAAGAAAAAATGCGCCTCTGCAGGTTAAACTTAAGAAGACGAGGGACGGTAGAGGAGGCACGCTAGCGACTATCAGATTGTCTGCTTGAAGAAATTAGACGATCGCCTGAGAATTTGGACCATTCATCAAGTCACTGGTGCTCCCATGATTAATGTTACCTTGGGCTCTCTCTTGAGTGGCTTACAGTACTGAATCGACTCGTCAAGTCACTCAAGTGGGACTTGAATCACCTGATATTGATAATTCTCAGCCCATTCGATCTACCAAACCAGCGTGCTTAATGAGAGCATTTCCAAGTTTAGGTTGCGTGCATCGGAGTGTTGGTGGTTCACTCATGAGGGCAAGCAAATTCGAAGGGCAGTACCTTCATCTTCATTGAAGAGAGAAAGATCAGGGAACAGAGAGAGAAAGCCAAGGCGGAGGCGTCTTTCAAAAGATGAGTGTCATCAGACTGCACTCTTTCTTTGACCATTTGGATGAGAAATGGGAAACAGTGGGGGCCCTCTTCAACTGTGGCCCTGTCGATCCATGATGCGGCTCTTCACTTTTTCTGATGGTGGCCGCGCAGACACGTATCTGCGCTTGAACGCACAACAATTCCTAAAATCATCGTCTGCTTTGATTTCACCATTTCTCAAACTATATATGAAATTTTAATGTTCAGAAATTATTATTTTACAACACCAACTGGAATTTCGCCTGTCAATTTCATGCAAGAATAAACCAGGCCCTGGGATCCATTTAATATTTGTGATTGCCTTTTAATTTAGGACGCATTTAGAATAGCAATTTTCTTTACTTACATTTAAACAAAGTTGAACCCACGAAACCTTTCCAGTCACTGTACACACTAGAATGGCCGGATTTAGGCTAGTAAAATCCTTCCTACCAACCAGTATGGTGTAAAGGTTGCGTGTGCTGTCTTTCGTGTACTAGTTTACGCACTCAGTAAAAGATGGGAGATATTTTCGTAATTTAAAAAAAAATATGTTTTTTATAGTCATTTTATTTTGTTTGATTTTCATTTTTATCTTACCAAGAACTTGTCTTTTTTTTTTCTTGTGTGAATGAAATGTATTTTTATCATTAACCATACTAGAACATAAAATTTAATTTCAACCACCAATATAATGCATATAACCAGCTTTGACAAGAAGTGAGCAGCATAAACCAAGGAGATTTATCACAGGAAAGAAAACCCAAACTGCCACCTTGTTCGACTTTAAAATACTGTGCATCACATGCACCTTACAAACTTGCTGAGCCACTCACTTTCTTTCAACAGTCCTTATGGATCACCTTTTTCAGTAACCAGCCACAGGATGAGCCGTTCACGTTACGTCCCATCGAGTTGGATGAATTTCACGAGAGATGTGATTACTTGCACTAGCGTGTATCGCGCACAGCCCTTTGTGCATTGACATCTGTTCCCTTATCTCAATTTTATTCGGCCCTTGCGCTACACCCGTGAGCATCTTTGCATTGTGAATCAGATTTCAACTCACGAGCCTAAGCATAGAGTAGGGAACCCTTCCACAAGGTAAGCCACGTGAATTTGCAGCTCCTCCGGCCTCAGGATGACCCACCCACCAAGTCGGCTAATCCCTCAAAGAGCGAAGGATTATGGCTAATATCGTATGCCCATTCAATTTCAATGCAATTCTCGACTCTTAGCCGCAAAGGGGTTATCATCGTTGATAGAAATGGCTCGAACGCTTGGCTGTCATTTACTCTCAGACACGCGTTCTACGATCTAAGTTACAGGTCTACAAGGAAAGCAAATAAAAACGCATGACCATGATCAAGTCATGCATCGATAATTTACATACATACAGCGTACACATGCACTACCATGCAACAACTTGCTTCAGCAGTGAATTGACTAGTTATATCATCAGAAGGTAGATGCTCTGAATCTTCCTTCTAGAAGCCGTTTCTGCGGATCTTGAGTCGCTTGGCGGACCGGACGAAGATGCTGCAAGCAAGCAGAAGACGGTCGTGATCAGTGAACAGAATCAATAATGGCAGATGCAGATCTTGTAAGACAAGTTCCTGAAACTAATTAATTCACCACCGTGCGTTGAGGTTCACGAACTGCATCGTACCATTATTAATGGTGGCGTTAGGTTGGCTGCCGCAATCGCGTTGGGGTGTTCCTGAGCTGGTCGGTTTCCAAGAGTTAATTTCATGAACGGGATGTTAACAGTTGGGTGGCGACGGGGAACAGGGGATTGTGGTGGCGTTCTACGGAGGGAAGTGGTTCCATCTGAACAGTTCATATGATGTGGACTGTCGTTGATTTTCTTTTCCCATCTTCCAGGTCAAATCTCCTCGATAGACCAGGTGCTTTGACCAGCGTGGTCTTTACGCCTCGCGGATCTCCCTCTCTTAATTAATATTATTCAAAAATGTAAACACAATATAGATAAGAGTATTTAAAAACGATTCAATCTTTGGAAATTTTAAAAGTATTTGTAGCTATTCGGTATCATGATTATTATAGGGTTTCTGGGTAATTATAACAATACAGTGGTCCAAGTAGTTAAATTATTTTATTTAATTATATATATATATATATATATATATATTTTCAAATATAGAATCAACATAAATATAAGTTCTGATTTATATATCTTGATGAAATAATCTAAAAACTAACTATCTACAAGTTTGTTTAAATAAAATACTATAGCATGTCCTTTTTTCTCTCTTTAATATGTAATACTAGAAAGTTTATTTTGTTAAATGAATGGGATATAAATTCATAAAATATTAAATAAATTATTTTTGTTTTTCTTTTAAATCGTTTATCATGTATAATCTTTTATAACGACCAAAAAATAATGAACATATTCATGTATTCAGATTAAGCCTGAAGCATGCCCATAACGTGGTACGTAGAATGGAACCTACCAGTGGACCGTCTTGGGTATAAATTGAATGGAACCTGCCAATTACTTATATCTAGTAGAAGAATGCCACAAATAACCGGAACACGCCTGCCATTTTATGTCTTGAATTACCGATCAGTATCATGAAAGCTCGTGTTTCTAAGAATTAATAGAATCGCTCCATAATTTCTTTGGACTATGTAAAACACATATAAGAAGAGATCTTACTCAATGTAATTGCACAAAAGTTGTGCAAATGCACTTTAGAACCTTTTAGGTACTTTTGTTTTTTTTCCAAAACTTCAACAATGTACGTGTGGCCTCATGGGATCAAGAGAGGGTCCATTCTCAAACCAGCTTATTTGATTGCATAAGGATCTAAAAATCGATAATTTAAAAGCTTTCAATTTTCGTAAGTTACAAAATATTATCCAAGCGTAGGTCCACAATAACTGATGTAAGAATATAATTCTCGGCTTCGATTATGATGATTATAATCATATGGTTTGAAATTCGGAACAAAAACAAAACCCCATTTGGTTGAGAATTTGTACAATTGTAAAAAATGCACCTAATTCTAAGTTTTTTTTTTAAAAAAAAAACTATTTTGGTAAACTCCTAAAGCTTTAGGGTTCGGGAAGAATTATGATATATCGTTTAACTTGAGTGTCATGTTTGTCATCATTAGCCGCACAAATTCAAAATTCAAGCTCGAGACTTGAGGCACGCTAGCATGCAAAACATGGCTATAGCCAGGGAACTGAAGAAGCGACGCAGTGGGCATGTAGCTTTAATGGCAGCTCCCACAGTTAGCAAATCTAGCTCCCATCAAACTATTCTTTTATCACGTAAGCCTTTGAATTTTACTCTTTTCTTTCTTTTGTGTGTGTGTATGAGGGAGAGCGGCGAAAAGCATGAAAATTTGATGTATACGTACTCCCATGGAACGTCCCCTACGAGCAACCAGTCGCCCTCCCCGTCTTTGTAGGTGAGCGTGTAGGTAGACTTCCAGCCGACGCCGTTCATCTGCTGCTTCCTGCATCTTTGCTCTGCAAAAACTTGGAACCTCCGTCAGGCCATCCATGGCTACGCTTACAGAGAGAGAAAGGCAGAGAAGAGAGAGAGAGAGTGCACCTTCGCCGAACATGTCGGCCAATGTGTTGAGAAGGGTGTGATAGCCCTGGTGAATGTTCAGGTCCACTTTCCTGCCAATGGCGACGCCTTCCATGTTCACCTTCACATACGTCGAACTCTCCTCCTCCCTCGGCTCAACCCATGAGCTGCAGACCGCCTCCTCCGGCGGCGAATTCATGCATGATTTTACGGGCGGCCAGCCTACGATCTGGCTTCTGCAACCAGCAATTTAATTCATGAATTAAACTTCATAATTCTCATATTTTTTCAATATTTCAAAGGAAATCAGCCGACCTTGTGGAACCATCTTCACAGACAAGCGGCAATGTCCTAGCTTCCGAGCAGGCTTCATCATCCATCGCTTCACGGGTGGCGTTTCTTTGGCTATAAGAGAACCCGTGACTCGAGCTTTCAAATTCGCACGTACAATTAAGATCAAGAAGGCTCTCTCCACCACACGAAGAGTCGCGCTTCCTGGAATTGCCTAAACCAGAAGTTCAAGAAGACAAGAAGAAACGAAACATACTTAATCATGGGGCTAAACGGAGATGGAGAGAGAGAGAAAGAACAACGTGAATGTGTACCTCTTTCGAAACCGACATGACTGGGAAGACCAAGGGCAAGTTCGAGCTCCATTTTCGAGGAAGATCATCAGATGAAGAGCGGGGGATGATGAGGGAGGTGAATGAATTTATGGAGGAGAGGGGACAAAGGGGACAAGGGTGAGAGGGGGATATGGGACAAAAGGTGAACAAAGGAAAGCACTAGGCTTTTGTGGGGAGGTAGGTGTGGCCTAATCAAGTTTGTCCGGCTTTTAGCCGACCCACCCTACCCGGCGGTCGGACCAAGCGGGCCCTTAATAGACCCACTCGCCATACCAGCACCGCCAGTCAACGGACCCCCGGACCAAGCCAAGATGTTTAATGCAACTTGTTGCAGCATGCGAATCATCAGCGTCTTGATGTTGAAAAGTTCCGGTCAGACTTTGAATGTTGATTGATGTATAATGCAAGGGCGCGGCTTGGCTGATGCAGAAACTGAGATCCTCAGAATTCAACATCTTGGACTTTGGGGATGCCCTCATCAGTTTCCGTCCATAAATATGACCATACAACATACTTCATCGGTTAGCTGGACGAATTTAATAAGTTCGAAAATTAGTTTTTGTTTTTTTCTTTGGTGAAAGACCCAAAACTGTGAATAACTAAGGGGGTTTGCTCCCTTAACAAAACCAGATTTTAATGCTTAATTATCAACCTTGATCTTTGTGCACTCTGGTGCCGGTAACATTTTATTTAGTTGCTGTATACATTTGCCATATAGAAATCAAGTGAGTGCTAGACCTGAGGGCAAATGGCATGCAGAAGGCGTTCATATCACGGGTGTTGCCATATCAACTTTATATTGGAAGGAAATCTGATGATGACTTGCTTTCGCTTCGTTTCTTCGAAAATGTCAGCTTTAAAGGCATGTGGAGAAGCTAATGGCGACGTCCCACCGGCACCGGCACCGGCAAGGCTCTCTGTCCTCGTGACATACCTACCTGTCCCTACCGAAAATAGCTCAATTCTTAGATATTGTCTTAAAACATTTTAAGAAAATGAAACGTCGCCGGGACCCCTGAATTGGTCACCAAGTCGGATCAGTTTGCCCACTTATTTTGATTCAAACAGGCTGATTTTGCCCAATTTTGATAATGCTGTTCTATAATATATATATATTGTCCTTATATATATATATATTAGGACAAAGCACCAACCTTTATTTATTTATTTATTTTTTGGTTTTGATATGTTTGATAGAAGTACCCTTTTTGAGTCGAAGCAGATCATTTTATGCTTCTCTTTAAATAAAATGTCCGTCTATATCTAATATTTTTCGACCCTTAAGCCTTGTTCTAGCCAGGGGTAACTGCCGCCCTTGGTATTGAGTTCCATACTTTGGACCTTTATGATATTGAGATCCTGGAATGGACCCGATCTTTCAGATGTCCCTTACTTAATTGTCATTTGAAATATAATTGCTAAAAAATATAAATTCATCATAAACAACCAAGTCTTCTCGTTCAAAAAATGAAAACTTATCAACCAGGGAGTGCCAAAAATAACGTATATTCGAAATGTTAACAATAATAATATATGTGAAAATCCGGAATGTTATTATTTTATTTTGAAGAATTATTGTGTACCACTGCACGTGTGAAAGATTAAATATATGGGCGACAAAGACATGAAATATTAAGTCCCCGAAGATGCCGAGGAGGACAAATCACCTCAATCCGTTTGTCCGCATGCAAGGATGAACGGCAAAGCCACAAAACAATGGAGACAAAATATTGATGCCCACAACGGCGGAATCTGTAATGCACAAGAAATCAAAAAATTTTTGTGTTCTCCCTTTTTAATCTTCAAATAAGTTCCCTTTAAAAGGGATGCTCGCCAGGAACAAATATATATATATGCAGAATTTCATGTCCATCTGAAAGTGGATATTCTTTTCCAAATCTAAACGGCAATTGTATGAGGTAACATGAATTTTTGTTGCTTTCATTTGGTTGGCTGATTCCTGATTATTTGCTCGACCAAGAAATTATTTTCAACGGGAAATAATATAACATGGAGTAACTTTGTACATTCAAAGTTTGGTTTGTGTATCTTGAGATCATATTCATAATCACATATTTCGATGAGAACATGTATTTAAACTCCAGTTTTTTAGCATAGATCAGTCTAACCCCATCTTAAATTTATTTATCTGATTGTGGGTGAGCGGGGTTTCTCATTGTCGAGGAGAAGATACAAGAAAAAATTAACCATCCAAGGATATGATATGAAGCAATTCATTACCACGTGTCATGGCGGGCAAACGCCCCGCAAGATAATGCAGTCAGGGAAGGGGAAGGGCATGACAACAACCATTCAAAGGGCAAGGGGGCGACATCAACAAGGGAAGGACCAGAGGCTCTCCCATGCATGTCTGTCCTCTCCCATGGCACAGTGAGAGTGAGAGTGAGAGAAAGAAAGAAGGAGGAGGTCATGTGAAGGTCATGTGAGGAGCACATGGGTGCACCCCGTGGGGCCTCATCACATTCTCATTCTACAGCAGCCGTCACATCCCACAATCGCCGGCCAAAGTGTTCCAGCTCCCCCATTCTCTTCCCATCACTCATCACTCACTCCATTTCTCTATCCATGCGTGCATTCAATCCCCGAGTTGGACGTGTCCTGAGCAAGTTACACAACATAGGACCACGGCGTTCCCGCTGGCTCCATGTGGATTGGGACAAACCTACAAGGACAGTTGGGTACCGTCGCCCCAACTCAGTACAGAAATTTTTTCTACGCTACTTTTTTAGAGTTTTCAGGCCATTAATTTAATTAACAGGTGTTCTGTTCTATACTTAATTAGATTCTGAAGCAGCTTTCAGCTTTAGGATAGGGAAAAGGGAGAGAAGCTTCTGCTTCTGTAGAATATCTCCCTTCCAGTCATCTCCAGTAGTTATGAACACAAACATTGAGAGTCTGAGTGTTGGATTTTCTTTAACCAGTGACCGGTAGAACCAGTGGTGAGGCCAAAACAAAGGAGAAAATCATATCAGTTTGCAAAACGAAGAAACTAAGAAACTTTGTAGGCTGCTGTGAGCAAGTGAGGGCACCAGTACATGTATGTGGCTTGCCACTGCATGGAACAGGACACCACGTTCCTTCTTTCGTGGTGGCAATCGTGGAGCATGTTCTTGGTGTTCCTTGTTTGGGTAGCTTGCAGGAATGCCGGGCCTCTAGGAACTACGAAGCCACTTGTCCCACCGGCCATAATCGGAGACAAGATAAAAATGTAAAAGTTATTGTCATTGTTTGTGAGTGCTAAGAGAATTGCTTAATTCTTCGATACTCTTTGTTCATGACAGACGAAGATACTGCCACTACCAACAACTCTGCTGCTCTCAATTAGGAAATTGCTAGCAGGAAAGATTGGAAATATGTCACTAATTGGCTTGTCTTTTAGAAGAGGGACAGCATGATGTGTTTGATACATGGGGAGACTTAAAGGGTCTTTGAATGTTATGCTTTGTTAATCATCCATTGCACCTGTCACACCTTGTCTCTCGATTTCTTTTAATTAACGACGCGGAAAAAACCGCAGTTTGCATTACAAAGATTAGCTTTAGTGATAGGGATTCAAGGATATACTTATTTTCGGCTTATCATTTGCTTATAATTTTTACTAAAACCCAACTTTTCCAATTTGATGCTTATTAACTTAAAGTGAAACATATGAGCCATCGATTTCAGAAAAAAAAAAGAGGGTGGAGATCAAGTTGCAAATGTTGAAACTAAGTTTTTTTTCTTAAAGAGTTGAAATGCCTTCAAAGAAGGAGAGAGACAAAGAGAAAGAAGGAAACAAATGAGTTTCCTTAAATCAAACTTCTTTTCTTCTTTGAATGGTATTTTGAACTCCTTAAAATCAATTTAGCTTCTCTATTTATAACTTAATCTCATTGATCTCCTTGGAATTGACTTCACAAATGTTTCCAATCAAAATTTTTTATATATATATATATATATACCTGACTTTAATAGAAATCATTCGGGTCAATGATTCTAAATAAATCATAGTTGAGATGAAATAGCAAAAAAAAAACTATTTTTTAGAAATCTGAAGTACCTTTCAATGAAGGAAAGAGAAAAAAATGAAACAAATGAGTTTCCACAAAGGAAACTCTTTATCTCTTTTTAGGGATATTTTAGACTCTTAACAAAACAATTTGATTTCTATATGTGCAATTTAATTTTCACAATATAATTTCATTGAAATCGACAAGTGTGGCATATGAGGGGTCTAGCAGTTAGTTAGCTATTCATTTTCCTTCACAATGTAATTTTGATTGTTTACCTAAAATAAATGTAAATTTTATAAGAAGAATCATAAAAATTCTTACAGTTTTAATAATATACGCAAAAAAATGAGCAAAAAAAAAGTGAAATTATTGCATCTGGACTAAGATTGGGCGATGGGTTGGGCCTAAAGGAAAGTTCAAACCTTAGGCCTATTTAAAACCCCTGTCTAGCTTTGCCTGTCCAATTTAACAGGCAGGGCCGGATCATGAGGCCATTAACACCCAATGGGGAACAATTTTTCAGAGTAATTTGAAAATTACTATGAAATAGAGCAACGAGTTGATACTTAAGTGGCTTGATTGTTAAAAAAGTATTATTAGTTTGGAAATTAACTGTGGATCCTACTCTATATCTGGAATAAATTTGTAGTTTTCTCCAATTGTGTCATCCTAGAATAATGGCTTGATTGTTAAAAAAGTATTATTAGTTTCGAAATTAACTATGGATCCTACTCTATATCTGGAATAAATTTGTAGTTTTCTCCAATTGTGTCATCCTAGAATAAAGATAAAGACATTTTTGGGTTGGTATTTGGTCCGTTTAATTTCAATCGGGTGCGAATGGCCTCCAAGGACCTATCTATTATTAAAGGGTTGATCAACATGCAGCTAGATATCATCCTCAAGGAGGTTGGTGCAACGGCCAGGGTGGGGGCTAGTAGGCGGTCAGTCTCTCTGTTCGATATTTCATGGTGTCAACCCTTGGCTGCAAAAGGAGCACACTGATATGTAAATAGTATATAGTGGGGCACATACCTTGAAGTACCACAAAGTTGCCTTGGACTTTGGGGGGATGAGGAGAAGGGTGGGCGAGGAATGCTTCAGCATTTACTTATGGTGGAATTAGCATCTCAGCTCATCTGAATGAATGTGCAGCTACATGTCCATCTCCCTGTTCTACATGAAATCTACGCTGATGGTGTGAAGTCCCCTATTGGTTTATTAAGTTTTGACAGAGTGCCACTGTTGATAGAATCACCGCCACTAGTTCTTGTCTGCGTCAATGAAAGTTTCAAAAATTTTCTTCCTCGCTAGTAAATATTGGGATTTCATGTTCTAGCACCACCCATGTAGCTGTGAAATGTTGAGAGAATAACAACCACCGCTGGCCATGGTTAATATTCTGATGCATGTTAAAAGATTAGACTTGTTTAGTTAACATTTCAAAACTTTTAATCAATGGAAGCTTAGGGAAAGATGTATTTAGCAAACCAATTAGCAATTAGATTATAATTCAATTTGCATTTTGAACCAGAGATGGAGCCTAGAACTATAGAGGCGTTGGGGGGCATGGATGGGAAGCATTTAATGCAAAAAATTATTTTTTATAAATGCTTTCAGTGCGCCCAAAAGGAAAAAAAAAAAAAACCAAAAAAAGTTGAACAGATTAAAAATAATATTTTCTTTTTAAATAATTTCCAAAATATGCCAACTCCCAACCTTTTCCCGGTGCTCACAACTCACTGTCGCCAGATTAGATGGGTGTAAGAGCACAAAGGCAGTAGATCGAGGCTGCAGATGCATTAAATGGTAGTTCACAAAGAAACAAGCCGTTTGCTACTGTCAGACGAGCGTAGGCCTTAGCAAAGGTACAGGACCGGTTCCTTGACCGAGTACGTCCTCTGCATGTGTTTGACTTGTCCCTGTAGCTGACAGGGTACATGGTTGTTCCCAATACCCATCTCCAACGGACACAAAACTATCAGGATGGCCTTAGTCAACATGCTCCTCAAGGTGAGCATGCATGTCCAAAGAGGAAGGGATGAACTTCTGAGAGTTGATTCTCTCACATTTCTCATGGAATGAAAGCTTTTTTTCATAACTAAGTTTTCCAAAAGCATCAGATCAATTATCCTTTTTACCCTATCTTTGTTTTATTTATTGTGACCAATCACCTACCCTTTGTGTATCCTGCTCAATATGGGCAACCCTAGTCGATGGCCCATCTTTGTAAAACAAACATAAAAATGAAATAAAATAAAAAATAGAACAAAGTATACTGACCCACCCACCAAAATCTTGGTTTCTTAGGGCCTGCTCTATCGTTCCGAGAATTTTACTATACATCACAGACAAATGCCCAAGTTTTAAACTTTGTCCTTGACCCGACCCGACTAAAAAATCCAGGGTTGCTCAACCCATGATACACTGGTAAAAAACCCATCCTACTCTGCCTATGATTTTTTACCTAGATTTTTACATCGAACCATCAAAGTTGTATATATATATATATATATAGATAGATAGAGAGAGAGAGAGAGAGAGAGAGAGAGGGAGGGAGAAAAAAAAAGAAAAGAAAATAAATGCCAGACCCTTAGATTCTAGATCCACAAGAATCATTTCAAACCATCGCAAGTATCTATTTCAGCTATTGAGCGAGAAAACAATATACAAAATAATGCTAATGGCCAAAATGCTTTATCTTTGTTTCTCTCCATCTTTCTTTCTCAATGGTCAATGAAGATACTGTTAATGATTGGAATTATATATGTATATATATAGGAAAGTTGAAATGAGCAGGCTGCGGGATGGCTAAATATTTAAATCAGCTGCTACAAAACACCATAAGCCTTTACTAAAAATACCATAAATCATAGATTGGTACGTACCAGAACCTTAAATGCTACACCTTATAAACTAATCTTAGTTGTTAAGAACTTAAGATAGATGACCGAAAGAAAAAAAAAAAGAATAAAAAGAAGATACGATATTTTAATCATGTAGCAATTATTTAATAACTTTTCTGGTTGTTTCTTTTTTTCATCAATTCATCTTAAAAGGATCAAGCGAACAATATGATGATTCCTTACGAATCTAGCACCTAAGGATTCATTTTAATATTAGAGCAACTTTTAATAACATGCAAGTTTATTTGCAAAAAAAAAGTACTAAAGTCAAGAATAAACTTATCAATCTCAATTTTGCCGGAACGGATTTGTAAGCTGCCGTAAAGCCAGAACTAGCATTTTAAAAAACTCTAAAATTCAGAAAAGTTCCATTGTCGTCTGAACGAAGTCCTGGTCTGAGTATTTTGCCAACAAATACAATGTTCCTAGTAGCAAAAGGCATTCATATTTAAAGAACTCGAAGCTTACTTACCTCTATCGACCAGTACGTACTAGTGTTCATCGGCCTGAGCATCACAAAGCTGACCAGTAGCTTCTGAACCGCCGGAGCTGCTGATTTCATGAATTGACTCGTTCAACGGAATCGGCTGCGAATGAAAAAAAAAAAAAAATTATTAAGATATTCAACAAAAGAGCGAAAGATAGTCTTTTCACGACCTGGATCGGTATCATAAAGATAGTCTTTTCAATCAATCTTTCTAAAGCTGAATTAGCCAACTGAGTGAGTGGTTCTGCCTAATCTCAATTGTAAAAAAAGAAAATACGGCAACATTCTCGGTCATACTTCTGATGTTGGACCCGATCCTTGTTCAGATCAAATCGAGCTCCAAGAATCCACCGTACGTCGACATAATCATGGGCCATTAGATCCGGATATAGGACTTGAGGACAGGATCCAAGGTGCGTCCTCTGGCTCATCCAACTGAAAAGAAGATGGTTTTTAATCTTTATTAACGCATGTTTCCAAAGGCACTCAGCACCAACTACTAGATGTTTAGTGATCATTTTCCCAAAGAGCGGTGACTCTAATCATGTCCTCATCACATAAAAAGAGTTGCTTGCTTCCCCATATGAAAATGAAAACGGTGACGGCCACAATTTCATTTACATTTACATGCGTAGATCAAGCTTCCATTCCAATGATGCATCTCATGTTCACAGTTTTTCGAAAACATATAAATACCCGATCCATGGTTTATTCGGATGGAGCTCTTCCTATGTTTTTTTTTGTTGTATTTGAATGTGATATGGATCCGGTACGTGTCCCAATGAGCGTGACCTATGAATTGACATGGTTTTGGATCCATAGGACCACATCCCAACACGCATTGCATTGCATTGGAAAGGCCAAATCGCAGTCAAACCAAATGACAGGCAGCAGGCGGCAATAGTAACTAACGGTCAGAACGCTTGTTCAAACTGCTTAAGCTGGTAGGGTTCGGAGCTGTGGATACGCCCGCTATGATCTTCATGTTTTGAATTACTTTTTCCTAGCACCAGTCAGTACCTCAACTCCAACTCCAAGTTCTTTCAAAGCCTCGGGAGTGCCAATACGGTGGCTTAGGGGGCGCCGGCAGGGGGGGGGGGGGGTTTTGGTCCATTTAAGAAAATTTGTTAATATAATATATATATATATATATATAATAAAAAAGTTCCATGGATCGTATATAAAAAATTTGAAAAATGATATTTAAGTTGAAACCAGCTTTCATAAAAAATTTCTAATTCTGCTACTACATTAAGCAAGTCTAATACTAACTTGCATGTGCAACTACCCACACAGACCTACTACATATCAATATCTTTTAAATTCCACATTTAAATTTCATATTTTTGAAGACTCTAACATTAGGTTCACCGTATATATTAGTACCCCTTGACTCAAAAAAGTCTTTAGCTCCGCTGGTGCTTGGGCAGGCAATTTTCTAAACCTCCAGGCCTTTCTCACTCTTTTCAATCCTGCGGCTACTGAAAGATGCGGGCCTGCTGGCGGTGGACCTGGTGGGGCAGCCGGAGGTGGGCCTCGAGCAAAGAGTACCGGTGGTAGCCGTCAGGGTCTGCCGGTCCATGGCCACGACCGACCTGTGCCTCTGGCAGCAGCAGCGGTAGCAGACTGGGGTCGTCTTAACTTCCCAAGAGAAGGACAAGCGGAAGATGGTCGCATTCCTCTCAAGTTGAACGAGCAAGCAGTCTTTGCTTCCCACATGGCGAGAGGGTAGTTTTGAAAGGTCGGTTTGAAGCTGTTGGGTCCTGTCCTACGAAATAGCAGCTGACCCGTTAGCAGCGAAACGAGAAGCGGACACCGAAAAAGAGAAAAAAGAAAGAAAGGAAAGCCATTGAGGCTGAGGAAGGTTGAAGAAGCCATTTGTAGGCGGAGGAAGGATGGTGAACGAAAGGGAAAAGACTGATATTCGTTCGTTGTTTTGTTATCTTAATCGTGGTTTGCAATTCTAAACAAACGATCCATTTTTTGCTTTCTTTTCAATGGTACTGGTTCGACTGAAAGGAAAATACTTTTAGTCGACTGCTCGAGGACAACCTTGAAGCGATTAAGCGTAAGGCGAAGATGGATTTACCGATACCGTGGGCGCATGGTCAAGTTCGGGTACAAAAAACCTGCGCCATGATCTTTCTTGCATTGCGAAATATAGCAGTAGCGGTGAAGATGATTGACACGAACCATGTGAACGAGTACTTTAGTTTTCTCCATTTCGCCCTCTTTAAGAATCCGAAATTGGATTGAAGTTAAAAGAAATCATCTGACTCCGACCCCATCGGGCCTCAGCTTGTCGGGTTCGTATGTCATTCGCTGATCAGACACCAGAATCAAATTAATCTACTTTGCTCATACTAGTCCTTGTTGTTCTTTTGTTCTCTACCCTCCACCGGCCTCTTGATCACGACTGTGACTTCATCTTTTCAACCTGATCATTAGCTTTTCGCATGATCCTCCTTGGGTGTATTGAAAAACATAAAAAACAGAGACAAGAACAAACAATTTAACGTGGCTGGAGTAATGTATTTATAGACCGCCGGAACCCCACCGTCGATAAATGTATCTCCTTACGTCAACAAGCCGTTAAAGCATAACCATTTAATTAGTCAAAGGATTTTACAGCATTACACGACCAATTTTACTTTTCAAATGATAGCTAGCTAAGTTTATTCTTGAGATTCTCTCCTTGATCTTAACGATCGTCCAAAGTTTTGATGACATGCTGTTTTCGATGTGCCATGATCTTCTATCGCATTGGGCCAGCATACTTATCGTTTTCAGGGCCATGTTAGTAATTCGTTGGCCTTGATTCACTGAATTTTTTGAAGTCGCTGAATTCTGTTTGGATTTTAGCAAATCCCAAAGTCAACTTCTTTGGCGCAATACGAGCTGCATGCCAAAATTAGTCTGTAACACAATTCTGGAACCCAATATCCCTTCCCTTTTTTTTCTCGTAACTGCAAACATGTAGGCCCTTCTGTTAGACAGCCGTGGGACTTAGCATGGTTGGTTATCATCGGCCATAGTGGAATACTACTGTGGTTCTGGTTTCTATATGCATCCTCATTCAAAACTAAATGAGGAAGAACGCATTTAATCGTAAGCCTGCTGCAGTGGTTAAGCAAAAAAAGTATATGGTGATTCAATTTTGGTAGAAACATGTCGTAAATGCCATCGAAGCGGAAACCATCTTGTTTGGAAACCTAGATACTTTGAAAGCTGTTTCTGCAATTATGTAATTAGTTTTTTGTTGTTTTTAAATATAAAACAGAACAGATAGAGCAGCTTGGCCTGATAAATATATATATATATATATATATAGACACACACACACATATGCAGGTTAGTATGAGCCAATTCGCCATATCATTCATGGGTTACGATATGGACAACATTGACATATGTAAAGCCAGCTCAGACCGCTGATGCATCTCTATCTTAGGCATCTACTAGGGCGATCTCTGAAAGGAATAGAAAGAAAGGACAAGAGAAGAAAAAAGAGGATCTAATCTTTAGTAAAGGAGCTGTCGCCCGTACCAGTATGATGCTGAATCTATGTCAAAGTCCCAATATCAAAGCAATGATAAAAGGAAGAAGGCCTCTGATACTGTTCCTTTTCTTTTCTTTCTTTCGAATTTTTAATGGTTTCTTATGTTGAACATCAATTCTTTTAGAAAACATTCACTGCGCAGAAAAATATTCCAAGTTATATAGCGACCATTAATTTATTTTTCGGCTCCATATTCAGAGATGCCTCTACCCACTCGTCTAACGAATACATTTCAAATGTTATCATGCGCAATGTTGAGAAGCCTCATCTTCGTACAACACCATGGAAAAGCTCAAGTAACAGATTCAGTTACAGTTCAAAATTAATGCAGTGTCTTCAACTTGAAACCTTCCACATTCTTCTGATCCTACGTTACAGTAGTATGATCATTTAATGCAACACGAAGCATGTAAGCATGATCATTTAATGCAACACGAAGCATGGAAGCATGATCATTTACTGCAACACGAAGCATATATCGATCTGATCCCGCCACAAATTGTCAGTGTACTTCCTAATGAAGGGTTTCTGTGGTTGAACAACCTCGTAAGGTGAAATGGGCAGTGACCTGATCCTCTCTAACTCGTATAATACACTCTCCTCTCTGGGTTTCTAAAAACAATATAACTTGGTGTTGGTTTCCCTGTTCCTATTTGGGCGAGGGGTGAAGGTGGAATTTGAAATTGTCTGAATAATCCTGTGCTGATGACGATGTGTTGGAACACTTGCAGATGCCTTTGCCGTGGGCAGAGGGGCAGCCTTCGGTATAGGTTCAGATCCAGATCCAAAAACAGTTTCGGAATTTGTCGGATGTCAGTATAAAAAAATGCAAATGCTTTGCAACTTTGACAGTAGGTGTATCACCTTGACGCCTTTTTCAATTTTGCGGATGGCCAAGAAGCGCGAACAAGTTTTTTGTAGAAATTTGAAGCAACAGCCAGCGTACGGAAAACTTCATTGAAGATCGAAAACCCTTTTTCAGCAGTATATATGGGTTCAAAGCTTTTTCTCCTTGTAAAAGATCTATATTGTACGATCCAATGCACCTAAGAGCGTTAATATTTAATCAAAGATTTCCTAAAAGCATGACTTTTTGTTGGAGAATATAGTAAGGAGGGCAATGTGCATGCGCGTATATCAGTATAGGAGATGAACCGTTTTATAAAAAGGAGAGGCGTAAACAGTCTGTCTAAGTACAGGTGAATGAGTGCAAGTTGGTCCCAAGAAACATTATTAAAAATTTTAAGACCTTTTTAGGATAAGCAAGCCGGTGTTAGGCAGACCTTTTACGAAATTATGCTAATGAAAAGCAGGCTTCATCATTGAACTCTATATCTTAAAGTGAAAAACTCGTGAAAGGCTGCATGAGGCAGCTTCACCAACCTATGATACACTTAGGTGGCTCTTTCTCTTGGCCTTTGCTTTGATCTAGTAAAGGACCGTAACACTTTTGTTGTGTGTAAGCCTCTTTTTTCTTTCCTTTTTCCTTTTCTCCCCCTCAACAATAGCATGATCAAGAAGCATTTACCATGTGCTGCCCATGCATAAGAGGCCAGATATTTGCTTCAATTCCGATTGAAGCAATCAGTGCAAATGTGACGGAAGTGCTTAATAGATTCCACAGTAGCTAGCACAGGCCATCGGGCGTGAACTAGCTTTTGTTGTGGTTTCTTGTTTTCTTTTCTCTGTCCTTCAGTTCAATATACTAACAAAAAACGTTACAGAGGAGGTTTGGGGTTTTCCTTTCTCTGCTGGGCTACCCATTTTCTTGTCTTAAAGAAATGGGATGACTCCTTAGGATTATAGGACAAAGCTTCACAGTTGTTCACATATACCAGACTTTCACCTACTTGTCTACTCGATGTAGACAACCTAACGAGTGCTTGAACTAGAGATTCTGCCATATCCAATATGGCCGGTTACAGAAGTGATCATCAAGTGACATGGAAAGTTGATCTGCCCTATGGTACAGTGCCTGTTCTGTTTCGGGGAAACCATGAACATTCATCTTTGATCAAAGGCTGTTGTGTGGCGAGTACCAATGTGGGGGAGATCTGACAAATTCCGACCCTTACCGGCCCCACCTATCCAATAGTACTGCTGCCCATCAGTGTGTGCACACCAGTTAGGAATCTTGACAAGGCATGTCCAGAAAACTCCAAGAAATAATAATGATGAAATAAAATAAAGAGACACTTAATTGGTCCAAGATTTGGTGCGAGAGTTGATAGATCTGTGTGTTCAGCTATTTCTAATTCCCATCAGTAACGACAGATCATTGTCTGATAGCTCAGGCATCGGGGCCATGTGCAACTTTCATGAGGGCCACACCCTCCTCGTGTTGAAAGCTGTTTACTGAGGAGTTGCTAGGATATCAGCTTTCTTGATTTTTCATGCTAGGATTCGTATATAAAATAGTCTAGCTGTTTGGCTCATAAAATAGTCTAGCAAGGCTGCAGGATTCATGTTTATAAAGCTTTTACACAATATCATAATAATTTTTTTATGAAATGTACGTCATATGTGATCTAGGAAAAATAGAATTGCAGTAGAAATCTAATTGGTTCCAAAGTTCAACCAGTAATCAATCCTTCCCCACAAACATAACTGAAGCATTATAATTTTTTTATGAAATGTACGTCATATGTGATCTAGGAAAAATAGAATTGCAGTAAAAATCTAATTGGTTCCAAAGTTCAACCAGTAATCAATCCTTCCCCACAAACATAACTGAAGCATCAGTGGGACGACGGACTTGTTGGTCAATTAGTTTGTCGACATACATACACAGTTGTCAAGAGGATGCTTGATCATATTACCTTTAAACCAAGTAAAATATGTTGGAGTGAACTGGCAACTCAAACTTAATTATATGATCGAGCTTTGGTTGGCCTGTCACAAGAATGAACTAAGCTCGATTCTCTCGAGTAGTTCATTTTCCAGCTTGGCCGCATGGCGATTAATGTGGAGAAAGTACTGGTAGCGGTTGATTTGTAGGTAGACCCGAGCAAGGGAACTCGCCGTCTGCGTAGTACATGCTTTGGTGCTCTTGGGGTAGGTTTCTCCACGAGTTCCTACCTCCTCTACACAATATTTTGCAACTACTAGACCCGTCCTCCTTCACACACAACCCATGTCTGGTACTGTAAGTGGCAGGGATGCAACACCCCGGCAGAGAAAAAGATGGCAATTATTGAAAAAGAAGGAAGCACTCCTTTTCCGATTATGCCTTTTGCTGATTTTCATCCCTCCTTTTTTTCTTATGAGCATTATTAGTCCAAGAAACAGAAAGTAGAAAGCAGAAAATGATAATTTTCTACACCCCTTTTTGCTTTCGTTTCCCACTCTAGTGACCGGCAAAGACATTAATAAGAAAAATCCAGGGGATTGCCAATCTCTATTCCTCACGTTTTTGCTCCCTCTCGATACCACTCGCTCTTGAGACTGATGATCCCCTTCTTGGGGAAAAAGGGTGCTCGGTATCACACCCTTCAAATCCAAAGAAAAGAAAGTAGGGGGAGTTTCTTTTGCTTAGTGGAAGCTGAAGAATCTTAGTGTAAAGTGTTCTTCGAGGCAGCTTTGCCGTACCTACACGTGCGACTCACACAAGAGTTGGCACTGGAAAAAGTTTGCAAGTTTTCTTGACGCGGGCCCGTTTAGCCTTTTTGCAGCCTTGTGCTTGTGCAAAGAAAGTTGTAAGAATAATTCCTCTCTCTCTCTCTCTCTCTCTCTTACTTTCCACTGCATCCATATCGCTTGGTTGAAACTCGAAATAAAACAAGTTGAGGGAGCAGCTGAATGGTCTGGTTAAAGGAAATGAAGAGGTCTTAGACATCATGGCCTCCAGCAATCTTGGTCCAAGCAAGCAATGATCCCACGGATGCCCACGTCTCCAAGATTTTACAGATTGCTAACCCCCTCAGGAAGATGACAACATTTTTCAACTTTACGCTGATATGGTACGATCAGTCTATTACAAAAAACATCTCTTTAAACATCTACATGAATCAACTAATTAAAGTGTTTAGATGAGTAGACATCTCTCTCTCTTACACATTGAACCATTGTCGACCTATTTCAAAATTATGTGGGCTGCGAAGCGCACAAGTCTACAAAAAGTAGTAAGAATACCACCTTCGACTCCTTTTTAATGCTTAAGCAACAGCGACGAATGTGGCTGCTCTTCACGTGATATGGGTTCCGGTCTTGCAGTCCACCCACCTTCCAAAAGCAAATTTCCAGCATCGAACGCCACCAACGAAACCCTCCTGGGGTTCGAGATACGGGAAGGGCACTGGGCGTGGCAGTGCATTCAACAGCAAGGCCTGTAGATTTGTGCTTATAGCGCTCTTCATACTAACTCAAACAGGCATTTCATTTGATGAGGGCTTTCCTCCATTCTACCTTAAGCACGTATGCCAGGTGATTGGACGATCAAGAAATAACAAAGTAGAACATTTGATATAAATTTTTTCTGTAATCATGACAGCGATGATATATAAGTTAAGGGTACATTCCGTGGCAAAATCATCCGGACTACCGGACAGTCGAATCTTATCATCCTGTCAATAATTAATGGAGTGCTCAGACAAGGCGCTAGAGGGGATGAAGAGGCGCCTACTCTTTTGTGGAACAGTTTCGCTGGGGAGGCAGTGGCACCTCACAGGCACCAACTTCAAGGAGTCTGGCACAGGAAGTCTGGGTCTCGAACAAACAAACTGTGATTGCAGTTCAAAAAGTATTATATGATTGGTTGGTATTGGTTTCCCTTGCGGTTTGTGGTCCGCACAATGTGATGAAAAAAGCATTAATTATTTTCAGAAAACATCTCATTAGGTTGTCTTGTTGGCTAGCTGTATATAAAGTCCTTCTTGTCACTTCCGGTGCTTGAGGATATTCATTCGAAATTCCCTTTTGGAATAGGTGAGTGTGATAGGCATTGGGAGGTGCAGGCATGGTGGGTGTGGAAAAGAAAGAGAACGCCAAGAAGGAGCTTAACAAAGGGCCCTGGAAAGCTGAAGAGGACAGGCTTCTAATGAAGTACGTTGAGGCTCATGGGGAAGGGAAGTGGGCGACCGTCTCCAAGAGATCAGGTGTAGTTTCTGAAGACTCAAAACGCCATAGAAATTGCTCTCCTAACCTCTGAGTACTTACTCAACCAAAATAGCTGTGTTTCCATTGCGAATCGTTAGGGCTCTGTTCCAACGAGGAGATCTTAAGCTTCCTGCCACCTCACATGGACACTCTTTTTGGATGTTCTCGATCCAGACTTTGAATAATATTAGCCATTTCAATGCTGAGACAGATTCGAGTTGACAAGTGTTCAGTTACTGAAGGTCCTCATGGAGTCAGCAAATGAATCACCTTCTCACGAAGAACCGCGCGCACTCTTATGTGCTTTTGCCATGAACTCCGCTTTCCTCTCGCAGGAGCGGAGCATAACGATACATCTGTCTGTTTTCTTGTTGCATGATAGCTTTATGATGCATCTTCGTTTACGCAAGTGCGTGAAATTAAGTACGATGTAAGTGTATTCCGCGGTTTCCGCCCTAACTGTTCATGATACTTGTGCGTTTGCAATATATATTGGAACGCAAACATTTAGGGTCTCCCCTCTACTGCCATCAACGCTAACAAGGTTGTAGGTAAAAATGGACTCAGTTCATCCTTTCTGACAGGTACAGTTCAATGAGATATTGAACTCTATCTGTCGCTTGTGCTAGCAACTTTTTTAGAGTGGTCATGCTTTCCGAATAAGCATTTCATTTTCTACTCCATTTACATCACTAAATTAGCGTGCTCTGCAGGACTATTGCGAGGAGGAAAAAGCTGCAGGTTAAGATGGATGAATCACCTAAGACCAAACCTGAAGCATGGTGGAATGTCTGAGGAGGAAGAAGATCTAATCATCCGATTGCATAAGCTGCTAGGCAATAGGTAAATCAATATCGTTTCTTTTCTTTCTGATACAGAACCGCATGTTGTCAGGTGTTCATTTTAATCTTAACTCTGCATGCATCAAAATCGCAAGGTGGTCATTGATTGCTGGTCGTCTTCCCGGCCGGACTGATAATGATGTCAAGAACCACTGGAACACTCGTTTGAGCAAGAAGCTAGGGACAAGAAAGACTTCCTTTAAGCCCGCGTGGACCTCCGTTCGAACTCACCAAGGCAAGGGAAAGAGGCAGCTGAGTGCAGCCAAGGAGTCCAGTCCAGAACCAATGGCGGCACAAGAACCATTATTCATGGAAGAGGTCAAGGAAGAGGTCTTGCATGGAGACCTCAATCCCATATTCAGTAATAATCACAACGAGATCACGAAGGATGAAGGCGCCAACGACAAAGGGAACGACCAGAACAACAATGTGATAAATACCGAAAACGATAACAATGGTGATGATAAGGACAATGAATGGAGTTCGTATGTGGAATGTGATGCAGTGTTGCTTCATGAGCCATACCTTCCAGCCTTGGACTCCATGGATTTGCTGGAGCCCTTTGGTTACGGCATGGAATATATGCCTTGGGATTTCACTGATCAGTATGACCTTGGTAACTTCTCCCATTACGTTAATGACGACAACTTCAGTGGCTTGGGCCTGCATAGGTTCTATGACAATACATGATCAGAACGGGAGGCTTCTCTCTGATTGTTCTTTCTTTGTGGTCTTTTTCTTTGTTGGTGTTCTCTTTTATTTTACCCGTGGAGTTGTAAATCCAGAGTCGACCGGTGAAGCTACTGCTCTAATATAAATGCAATAGCTTCTTTCTTTTCTTTTTTTCTTTTCTTTAGGGAGTTGTTGCGAGTCCATTGAAGCTACTGCTGCTTTAGAAAATGCAATAGCTGATCGTAAGAACCGAGCTAGATGGTCCTGTCATTTGTTGTGTTTGCATGTTAATCAATCGGTCAATCTCCATTAAGCCGAAGAAAAAGGCAGTCTATTTGTGTAAGGCCAAGTAGACCCTTCGTCAAAGGAGGGCAGATTCTGGTTTCTTGAAATATTAACTTGGGAACTGTGATTCTGCTGCGACGTACTATACTTTGGGACAACTGTTCTCTTTAGGAAAAGTGCCTTTTCTTTCTTCCGGCCGCCTGCTAAAGCGATATTAAAAAGGAAGAGGGTTAATTTAACTCAAATCGTGTAACTTTTTTCAGGAAATTCTTCTCATGGGATGTTCCTTTCTCAGTCGTATTGGCTTGCATGCACAGAACTTGAATTCAACAACCATATGCCATAGGACCATCTTTCTCTTTGTTCGATAGCTTCTTTGGAGATAGAAATATGGTTTCTATGCACTTTGTAAAGCATTATATATCGTGGGGTTGCAAGCCCTACAAGTTGTTCCGAACCTCCTCTTGGCCGTTTTCAGGTGGCATTGGGCACAAGCAGAAAAATGATGCTTGAGGGCTATTTCTTCCCCCTTCTTGGAAAGTAGAGAAACCATGTTAGCAACTGTCCTGCCCATGGCTTCCTACGGCGGATAAGGTGGTCGCTAGAATGGAGTTTCTGTGGTACCAAATGCGCCTACGGGACGTGTTGGAAATTAGCGCTCCCCACGGCGTACATTTCTTTTAACGGGATACAAAAGGCTTGCAGCAAACAAGGTGTAGATGGTCCTGTCCAGCGTTAGGCAAAGCCTGGCACCATAGCTGGTTAAGCACTATACGAAAATCGGGGAATAGGAGACGACGCATTATACAAACCGAGGATTCGTTTTGGTTCAAGGAGCCTATGGTAATTAGAAAAGCCAAAAATCGCAGGACACTAGTTGGGACATTATGGCAGCTTTCACACAAAGGAGAATCATTACCATGCATATCGTACAAATCTTGATTATCACTGTCAATAATGACTCATCTCGAATGCTCTAGATTAAAAGCTTTTCTGCATTAGAGTTTGGGGTCTCTTCAGGGTGAAGACTTACTCGGATCTGATTTAGGTGGGCCAAAAAGACATGGGGATGATAGCCCTGGCCTTTTTCCGTTCGCAGAGTTACATACAGACAAGGCAAGTATAAAAGGAATTAGGAAGTCTTTGAACATACGTAACTTTGAGCCTACATGGAGCGTCTGCCATGTATCTACTTTCTTTCACACTTGATGGAGCTTAACCATGTCACAACAAAAGCAAAAAAAAGTTCCGTTTGGTGCATGTCTCTCTCCTCTCTTTCTCTTGTCGAGAGGGGAAAAAAAGAAACTGAAGAACTTTAATCATTCTCTGAAAAGTAGATCCTGCTTGGCAAATTTTCCATCGGATAAGCTTTTAAGACCTGTCTCCTTTACTGTCTTTTCCTTTTTTCTCCCTTTTCCTGCTGGCAGTGGGATCTGCTTCAGTGAAGAAATACATATACACAAAATTAGGAATAGATTGTCATTGACGCAGTTTTCATTGGCAGGTGCCAGTTGTGACGCCAAGATTTTTTTTTTATTACGAACGGCAATTGGCCACTCAATCATCCGCATGTCAATTCCTAATTATTCCTTGTTACTGCATATAGAATCAAGTGCTAATAAAACAGAATCATGGTGTCCTCTGAGAAGTTGTTTGATTGAGGAAACGCAACGTTGTTTGGACGCTGGTATGCTGCACATCGTGGGGTCACTGTAACGCACAAGCGATGGAGGCGGTGCAGCAGCAGACATGGCCGAAAGCTCGCCTCCCATGTGATCCGAATTTATCAAATCCAATGCTTCACACAAATGGGTGGAACAACTGAATCAGAGAGCGACAGAGAGAGAGAGAGAGAGAGAGAGGGCCGGCCTGTCCATAGGCCACTTTAGCAAACAGAAGCCAGTCCAATAATTGTGTCTTTGAAATGCCATTATACGTACAGCCATTCATAGAAAACCTTTCCTGGTATTCCAGGACAGCTACCAAACAGCATCCCAGGTCTGCACCCAAGATCTGAAGTCCTTTGCTTGAATCAGCCAACCTCTCCATCAAGTATGGTATGCTAAGCCTGTCGCTTAGTGCAGGCAACTCAAATTCAAATGCCCATCACATCATCTGAGGGAGAACGGTGAACCCCGATGTAAACAAATTTCAAAGCCCCATGCCCTTGAAGAGGGGTTTCTCTGTGCTATACTTCAGAGACACCAATCTAAAACCATAAATTTGCATGTTGGAACCTAGGTCTAAGGTCCATTTATATCTGGCAGCCCCACGAGACTCTCATCACTGCCCCAAAGTCAATTGTAAATTTGTTAACTATGTATTTAACATTCAATGGAACAAAAATTATGGTTTCGTCACTAGGCTATAGGCAACCACCAAAACGAGACTTGCCCGTTATGTGGCTTCCGCACAAACATTTTTGAAGGATAAACAATTCTTGGTTGTTGGTATGACCGACCGGATCCCCCACCTCCTGTCTTCCTTAAACGCGGCTCTTCCTCATGGGTTCAAGATATCTGCGATTGACATGCGGTCGGTGGGAAGGATAAACAATTCTTGCTTGTTGATCTAGCCATGAGCTCCTTGCATCCATCAAGAGAGAGAGATTTCCATAGAATAACGGGAGACCAAGATACTGGGTGGAAGAGAAGCCCTTACTGGTCTAAGACTGATCTTATTCTAACAATGAGAACCTCATCCTGGTGGGGAGGAATAATTGTATATTTGTGGTGGTTGATTTTAAGCCTCGCATGCTGGCACAAGCCATCAAAGAAGTTAGCAATTTCCCGAAAGAAGGAACACTGGCTTTGTTAAAAGGGAGAACATCAGTCTGCAAAAGCAAGCATGCCAAGACTTCTACCTCCTATAGTGAAACAGGAGTGACAATCCTCTTCTGTCGCTGCCTGAGAGGGTCTTCATGGTGGAGGCCTCCCTTGATATCTGATATCAAAGAAGGAGCCAATTCTACCGTTAATCATAACTACGGCTGAGGCAGTAGGGACACAATTGTCACACTCGGCCTTCAAGACTCCTACGCACTTCCTCTTCCCCGGAGGGCCTCCAATCGAAGGGTCACCATAGCGCTCATTTGAGATCTCCCGCAGAGGACAACATCCTAGGATCCCCACCCATCGCTCAGCCCACGCACCATCCACTCCTGCCTTTGGAGCGTCGACCTCTGCTGCTACTGGCCCCACCATCCTTTCTCCCCATCTGCTGCTCCTGTTCTCTTACTCTGAAAGTGAAGTCGGAGGCACCTCATCCACCGTCTCAATCTTGCATGTAAATTCTAAGAAAGGATTTGTTGAACTGCTCTAGTTTTTTCCCCCGAGCTATCTTCCTTGAAATGGATTGCACCCCTGGCTCCGCCTGAACGACTGAAGGCCTCCTTAATTCTGCCCGTTTGGTCCTCGCAACGTTTCTCAATCTGAAGAGGAGACCTATCTTTTGTCTCCCACATTTTGGGCTTCTTCCAACAGCAATACCAATTTATTTTAAGATTGAACATGTTGAATAGTTCTGGTCATGTTCAAAGTCAACCTAGCCTCGTCGGCATCCTCCCTAGTGAATGTTTTCTTTCTCAACATTCTGGCTGTTTAGTGCAATAAGAGGGCAGGATTTGACAGATACGAATTTACACCGCATTGCCTGCAGAAACGCATGCAGCTTTCGTAAATGACAGTGTGGGCGAGGACCAGGTCTTTGCCCAACACAAGATCCACCTCAAGCTGACAGGAGCGTCTACGCATATACGGGCAAAACCTTTCCTCTCGATTTTCTTCGTTGGGACATCAACCTCTAATAGCCCCCCTGAAGGCTTGCAATCACGGCCTGGAAAACCTTGTTGTTCCAAAACTCCAACTCCAGCTTCAAATCAAGCAGCTGGACCCAAAAGAATGGGCTGACTACTGGATCAAGGGAGAATGGTTGCCTAGCAACCATCTCTTTGCAAGCAAAGGCTCCCTTCGATAAACCAGGTCTGTTTCTTCAAAAGCAACGAGAGCTCGAACTTTCAGCTGATTCTAACCAAAAAGTCCCCTTTGCCTAGGAACTGGTCGTCGATCACCCCCTCCCAAATCGCACCCAGCTTTCTGAATACCTCCAGATAGTTGATTCTTGCTTTGCCTTTGAGACCCAAGATGCCCATGGCTACCCACTGAAATGGGCGCTTCATCTACTCATATTCATCTTTAGGAATGAAGATTCCCATCGCCCATCGACTTCTTCAACCTTGCGCGGCACCTCCTCAAGATTCTGATCTTTCTGCTCTCCAGCCACGCAATGGAGGAAAGTCCTCCCTGAATTCAATGTCCATACCCCTCCTTCCGTCTCAGGCATCAAATCTTCCCTCCCCTACCGGGAGCTCCCATTTCAGCCATAACACGGTCACGACATAGAAACACTAGCAGAGAGAGTTTTCGACATCCCCAATCCAGTGCCTCAAACAAGTCGTTCTAAAGATGATTTTTTGAATAAGAAAGCGTCTCAATTTAGCAAAGATTTTAATGTAAGGAAATGTGTCTACCCGTTTAAAGGAGATTTTCATCCACAATAAGGATAACTTCCATAACTAGAAAAGCACGCAGTTTTGTTTGTAGGCGTGCTAGCAACTTGCACATATACATGGACACTAGCAGCATAGCTGCTCAATTACGTTAGCATGAATAAAAAAAATTACCCAAAAATAGAAAGAACTTTACATGAAAATTCAAATCGTCATACCATCAGCAAGATGCATCAAATAGGCCACTTTCAACAGGCAAGGAAGGTGGTGTCCCGGGGGAATACAGGCGGCCCCATTTTCTCCAGCACAAATACATAAAGCTTCTGCATCTCTAAGAGTTCTCTCAAGGTTAATGTGGCAACTGAGTTCATTGATGAACTTCAGCAGCGTGTCAAAATCCATCTGTTCATCTACGATTTTCTTGCGGTATCTTTTAAGAATGGCAACACATATGTACAAGTGAAAGTGTTCAGACAAGTAATGTGTCCACAAGACCTCCCACAAGCGCATTGTTTCTTCATACTCAAATTCCCTGGTGTGAAACACGGAGAAAAAGAAGATTAGTTCATGGATAAAGGAACCAATTCACGTATAGATTTACTTCTCCAAATTGGTCAAACAACCAAGAATAAAATAAATAGAATGGCATTACTGACAAATGGTGACACTACTGCAATATGTATTTGAAATCGTTCTCAGCAATGCCTCATAGAAACAAGATACCTGAAGATTATAGGATGTGCACAAGTGGATCTCATGTTTCCCGCCTACCAAATGACACTTGGTGAACTAGGTCCTGGCCAGTGGCAGTGCTATGCTGCAATTATAGGAGCTAAGCTATATCATATGGGTACAAGTACGGGTGTGGGTATGGGCACAAAAAACTTCAAAAACTTGGGTACAGGGACATGGTTGTCCATTTATATATATATATATATATATATATATATATATTATAAGATCTAAATAAATAAACACATCAAATTAATTTTTTATATTCATATAATAATATATATTACTGAACAAAAAAAAATACTAAAATATGCCAAAGTACAAAAACTAACACTGCTGATCTCCCATTCCCCGTAACTAATTAGCTGTGTCCATGTTCACATAGGAACTCAGATAATACGGCTTTTTCTGCTTTCTAATGAAAAGTTCTACATCATGCATTGTATATAAGTCTCTCCTATATACGTCAGTCTTTTGAACAACAATAGCACCCCCTATGAAGCATATCATCGAATTGGAGTGAAAGCAGATCCTTGTGCACATATAATACCGATGATATGCTACTTTTAATACTTTAGCGTCACAATTACACGTTATGACATATGAAAAGACAGACAGAACTGGCAGAAAAACATAAAGCACATATAATCTATAAACCACCACGACACTTCAAATCTGTACATATCTGCTTCCATTATATGGCAAAGGAATATAAAACATTGCAAACAGAATTTTCTGCATTTTGTCAATTTTTAGGTTCTTGAGATGCTCACCTTTTGAACTGAATTAGGATCCACCGGAAACAAAAGAAGTAGTTTAAGCAATCCGCTTGCTTCAAGTAACTGTGTAAAGGTCCATCTAGGAGCTCTACCAGCTACGCAAAGAATCAAAAAAGTTAATTTTACTGAAAAAACAAAAGCAACAGATAAGGAAAGTTAAAGAAAAGATACTCCACACACATGCACGCAAGTTTACTACTTTATTTACATAACATGATTGTAACAGTTGAAGAAAGTTAAAGAAAAGACTCCCCGCACAGATGCACAAACTCACATAAAGAAAGACTAAACCATGATCCCAAGAGGATAATAATAAATGCACTAGTAGAAAGCAAACAAGATCAACCAAAAATAATGTGCAAACAGACAAGTGTTCCGCATGCAGTCCAGATGTGTCAGGAATAGAAGTGGAAACACCTCATTCATTTACAAACTGAAAACCTAGTTGCAAGGGAGCTAGAGCTAAGGAATATTTATAAAGAAAAAGAGCAATCTAGATCTTTCCTTTCATTTTAAGGGGAAAAAAAATCAATTTCATGGAGATGTCTCAGTAACAAAGGAAGCATCCAGACAATCATCTTAGATAAAAAGAGATTTGCGGAAAAATAACTTTTTGGTACAACCATGAACTAATGACTTTGAACATGAGAACAGATGAATTTCTTGACTAGGTATCACATGCTTGAAATATACTGGCATTAGCTTCATAATAAGTTAAAAAAGTATATATTGGTTAACTATCTTCCCGACCAGTCCTAAACAATCTTATTAAGACAATGTCTTGTACCTTGTAATTTCCACAACATTGGCTTCTACATTTCACCTAAGCATATTCTCATCTAAGGTATACTTGGTGGACCTAATCACCTAAATACATACAGCAGGGGTATTCTGATGCAGCAACATTCTATTAAGCTTGGATCTGTTTCTGGGTTCACTTTGACATTTTGATCCACTTTGTCATTTAGAACCCTTTTATGTATTATTGCTACACCTCATTTGCATCCAATATCCAACCTCATCAGTTTGGCAGCCTATTTAAAGGGCATGTTCATTCTTTGGAAAGTCAATTAAAGTGATTAAATTTCTGTTTGCCCTAATTTTCCTTTGCCATACCTTTTACTTTGTGTTGTTCAATTTATTTTAATTTGATCTCAATTTGTCCTTCCTCAAGGATTAGAGTGAGGACCTCTACTCACTGTGTCATCTAAAGTTTTAAGGCATATCAATCCAAAGTCTGAACTATTCAGTGTCAAAGATCTTCTTGAAGATGTCAACAGCCAATGATGCTTGTCCAACTCAGCTTTGGTCAATGCCTCGCATTTATGACATTCTGAGTGTTCCTTAACTTCTCGAGGAGCCTATTTTGAACATTTGAGAATATTCTAAACTGTGTTACCTTTGAGAGTGCCAAAAGTTGAGAATGCATTCCATTCTGATCACGGTTGAAATTTGGACCTAAACGATCCATCAAGGCAACAAAGCACCAAAATGATTCTGATTCGTCTTCCATAATGTACAGTATCGGAGATAAGAAATCACTCATACCCTGCCATCATAAACAGATACATGGTAAAGAACTTAAAGAGGTGAGGTGACCAAATTCAAGTGCTTTTCTGTTCTCAGGGGATCGTGAATGACCAAATTTATTACCATTTACCACTTGAACCAGAAAAAAAGTCAACTGAGAAATTGAATTTGTCAAAGCAATGTACGTTTTTCAAGATATTGTATAAAAAGATGGGCATTAGTCTGTTGTGTATTGGGTGTATAACTATAAACTATAAAACCAGCTTAATGAGGAAAAAACCATGATGCCACATGGCTGCATGTTATTCACTGGTGTCCTTTCCTTTTACAAATCTCGTTATCATATCAATTGCTACTTAACTTCGTAGTTCATATATGATGATTTAGAACTGTTGTTTGGGGGTGGGGTGGGGTTAGGGTGTGGAGTGTGAGAGAGAAAGCTGCCTCTCCAGATCCAGGTAATGCATTGCCAAAACTAGGCCTGCTTCTGACAGCTGCAACAATCTCCAAATACCTGATTACTTTAAATAAGTTTAAAAATTACATGTAATTCCAAGTCCAACTATTTGTGTAGTCAGGAGATCTTATTAGAGTTTGCATGGTAAATGATACAGTAAGGGGGGACAAGTGCCCATATCCAATCTCCAACCTACCTGTTCCTTCAGGACACTGGAACAGCATGACAGAAACCTCATTCTTTGATGTGTTAACAATCATAACCATTAAAGTAACATAACGTCAGTGAATATAGAACTCAACATGAAGAAAAGAGGAGAACATGGCCATACACGCATGTTTGATTTGATATCCATTAAGGAGAATGGCTGAAGTGCAATTCTGGCCTGAAAATTAAGGCCATGAATGCCTGCATGACTTGTTCAGCTGCTAGGACATACTGATGGCAACTCCAAAAAATGTTATTTTGGCAGTCTGCAACTATGTTTTTTGATAGATTCTTGGGCAAGTCTAAAGTTGGCCTCTCATACCCAACCAGATAACACTTCAACCCCAAGAAGATGTTCAAAAGACATATAACTCAAACCAATAAGATACTCCATTTTCAATTTTGAAGCAATAAGATCAACACATAGAACTAGCTTTCAGGGAAGAAATCATGCAAAGATTGATATAACATTATACCACAGCATAACTTATTCTCTAAGAATAGACAGACACATAATGAGCCTTCATCCATTTGCATCAATTTCCTTTTATCTTTATGCATTTTAAAACCATGAGCCTGGCTGATATTTTGATGATCTATTTTCATTACATGTCTAGATGGATATATTCAACATAATAGGTCCATCAAGTGGAAGAATGGAAAGCAATTGTGCCTAGCACAAGCACAAGCTATTATACCAGTAGCTTCTGTGGCGATCGCTTAATGCCAGTGGACAAATGCTGCCTTAGATTTAGTGAAAAGCATCAGATTGATATCTAGTTCTTGATAAACTCCTGTATGTGGCTACTAACAGACATTTAAAGTTCAAATAGCCAAGCACCTAGTTCCATGAGTTTATCAAACTAGTAAAATCAAAACCACCATGCCAAGGAGTACATTTTCTTCCTCGTAGTATGACAGTTCTGGAGAAAAGTATAAGCAAGTACATCAAATATTTAAATCAGGTTTACTACAAAGATGCCATTACCTGACAGTAACCAAGATCGAAATTATAGAATGAGTAGGTCAACAAGATATCCCTTAATAGAGAGACATTTGGATTATCATCTCCATCATAAAATGAGCTTGTTCTATCGGTTCGTACCTGTAAAAGGTTCAAAACAGACATGAATCAGCACTTGTAGAACAAACAGCAGCACATATGTTGCAAAAGATGCATATTACTTGAAAGTCGTGCTACTTACCACATCCTTCTCAATAAGGCTTTTGCGTTCCCTATACTTGGTGAATCTTTTTGCTTGTGCAGGAGATATACTCTACATATAAAAAGGCAATACATCAAAAGATAACTTTCCAGCATCACATAATTTTCTCATGCTACGTTTACTTAAAGATAGTGTAATTTGATGCATATAAAGATTTAAGGTAAGAAGTTTTTAAGAATGTACAAGAACCTACATAACTCCAACACAAAAACGAGTCAACTTACAGATCTGAAAGATACTGGAAAATAAAGATGACAGTCAAAAAAACCAAAAATGCTCAAGCTTTGGTTGATTGGTTTCTTTATAAACGACACGCTTATATCTGATTATAAATTTGACAAGCTCAGTCTGTCCCAGTGTAAGCTTATCTACTGTTGCATTAAGTTTCCTTTTGCTATATGTGATTATTTATAAGAAGACATGACAACTCCTTGATATAGAAGTTTTTACTATCCTTACAGAAGAGCATCCATTGGTTCACGTCCCCCTCTCCTTTCATGTGTCAAGAAGACGACAGTAAACTATTTTTAAAAAAATTAGGCCTTGCCAAGCTCAAACAGCCTCAGGCACAAGCACAGCTTGGCACTTGCAATGTTCAAGCAAAGCTCAAACAAATGGTTTGGGGTTGAGGTCAGTTGACTAACCAGCAGACCCATGTTGTAACTGATAAGGAAATTTTGAAAATGAAATGGGGATACATATAGGCCAACAAGGCATCAATTATCACCAGCATAAAATGTACAACCTACTATGAACACTTTGAAGTCCATGGCATGCATCCATAGCTAACGAACTAACGAAGTCAATGGTTTGGGTGTGCGTAGAAGCTACGTCACATGGGTACGTAAAGGCGTACCCATGCCATATGGGTATGGTACCGGTGTGCCAAGGGATACATCCCCAGTATGGTCAATGTACCCAGGACCATATCAGTCCTTTTTTGAACTCAGTCAATGTCGACCAAGTCCATTTTTGTCCAAAAATTAAGGTTTTCTTTTTTCCTTTTTAGCATGTTTGTTACTTCCATTCTTTGTTCATTAGTTTCTTCTTCATAGTCTATAAATCTTGAACCATGAACATGTTATTTTGCTTGTTTGAATTCTTATTTTTTGTTACGTATATAAAGTCGTACCCCCATACTCAAGTTTTTTGAAAATGGTTCATACCCATACCTATGTGACATAGGATAGAAGTAATGTTGTAAATGTTGATTCCTGAACCGAATCAGCAGTGCTGCCGATTCAGTCAATCTATATATATATATATATATATATATATATATATAAATTAGAAATGCAAGAAAACGTAAAATATTTTGAAAGTAGTTAAAAGCTGACACATGCACCCTCAATCAGCCACCAAATCAAATAGGTTGTCAGTTGTCACTGATTCGAGACAAATTGGCCAATTATGATAACATTGAGTAAAAAACAAGGCTAAAATTGAAACGTTTTAGTTGGCCTAAAAGAAATACGCTCAAGCTTACAATCAATTTGCTTCAAACTGGATTTTTGTATATTTCTGTACAACACCTGAATTTGATAAATATTCAAATGCAAATGCACGTAAAACTATGTCAGATGGACAAGCCTAAAAGGCAAAAGCACCTGTGTCAGCAAAGCAGAATAGGCCCGGATGTGGACACAGTCAAAGCCTTGTTGGAAGAACTTGATGCATCATGCGCCCTTTCCAGTTCATTTTGACACAAACCTCTAATAATTTTTTGGTTTTACTTTTTATTTGGTCATTATATTATGCTTTTGCTTAACAATTTAACAGCTGTACATGGTTTTAGAGAGAGAGAGAGAGCCCTTGAGACAGTTTACTTAATTAGTAAGTCATCTCATTATTTGCCTCTTTGAAAACTTCAATCTCTTTTACATGCTCATTTACTCCGAATAGTGCAAGTCTCACTCTTTGATAGGTCCTCCAAGAGAGAGAGATACCTTTATGCATTTTTACTTAATAATGATCCCATTAATCCTTTGTTAAACTTAAACGTCTTTCCATTACTTTGTTGTCATTCATAGAAAAAAAATGCTACCTTCTCTTTCCAACCAACAATTCAATGGCTCACCCAATGCTATTCACTTTTGTAAAAACTCATTTAAATTCAATTTAATGGCCAAAAAAGTAGAGTACATACACCAAGGGCACCCTCTGGCTATCATCAGCCATGTTCCTGCACCCAATTTTTTTTTAATTGCTTTCCACCTTACCATCATACACCACCTATGTGATATAGAAGTAAAGGTTGATCAGATCCAGAAAAATAGCTTTACCCATTACTACCTCAATCAGACTTCCACGAGGAAATGCCCGATTACTTCACTAAAAGGTCATAACTAACCAAGCTGTGGTACATCTTGTGCGAAATGGCACAAGCCCTTGGCCTGCATTCATGACAGAGCTCCTTCACATATAATAAGCTCCGCAAGCTGAATAGAAACAAATGATGTGTTCAGCAGCTCATGAAGTAGTTAAGAATTAACTTATTTGTAGTTTGTACCAAAAAATCCAGTTTTGACAAAAACAGCTAAGGTGCTTGGCTTGCACAGGACATGAAGTCCAAACCCTGCAATGCTTTTCGTTCTTCCACCAATGTGAACCAATTTGAGCATTAGCTCAGTAGTTCATCAAGCTGCTTCCAGTTTGTAATGATCTTTTTTTCCTTATAGACAAGAAAGCTTGTTGAGCTCATTTTTGATATGCCCTACCACTCAACCCACAAATTGAACACCTAAGCTGAGTTCCATTTTCTCATTCATCTTGGCTAGCCATGCAGAATAGCACTAGTTCTAACTGACGTCAGAATGTCAGTCCAATTTAATACGGACTATGAAACTACAGATGGACCTCATAGGACTAGTTTGAACCTATGTCACAGTGGTACGTGGGATATGCCCACGTACAAGTACCAGTATGGCGGTACTCTGGTACTGGTACGTCGTACGTTTGGATCAGTTCTAGGTCAGAACTGATCCAAACCTTTTTTTCATTTTTTCTTACATTTTAACCACAATTTTGTTAGTTTGTTTATTTTATGAGATTATATGTAAAAATGATGAAAGAAACTATTAAAAATTGTCTTAATAATATGTTGTGTGTGTGTGTGTGTGTATAAACATGCACACTTTTGTTTTCCGTACCCCCGTACCAAGATTTCTAAAATTGCCGTACCCATACCCCCTTCCCCATACCTGTACGTGTACCTATGTGGCATAGGTTTGGACTAATTGAGACTGTGGCACCAACGTTCCAGGAGAAATGTGATGCTTAAAGGACAAACAGATTAGATATACCTATTTTCAAACTGATGTTGAGCCTTATGTATCTGGAAGAAACCAGATTAGACCAAAATTAAATGTGCATCAGGCCTTCAGTTTAGCATTTCCATGTGTATTTGGGGCTTAATAGGCCTACATATAAGCTGAATCCTACGTATTCGAGAGGTAAAAGTTGGATTCCTGTAAGGATTAGCACCCAACAAAAACTTATAAACCCAAGCAAGTAAACATTGTTTGTGCCTCATGATGACACCATCGTGGCTTTATTTATATTCTGTCATGATCAGCAAACACAAAAGCAGTAGATCATAGAACAACCTTCTATTTTTCAATTGAATTACACTCATCAAAATTGACAGTAGCCAGACAATAAAAAGATCTCTTCTGACACACAAAGATACAGACATCATTTACGCTTAAAGTATAACAATCACATTGGATGGTACAAAAAAATTAATGGAGAACCTAGATCATAAATTAAGTGGGAACAGATAGCCCACAACTTTCTTGAACATGTATACCTAAATAAGAAAGGGGGAAAAAAACTCAAATCGCAAACCTGCCACTGGCCTTTAATTTTTTCATACTCTGACTTCTTCATGGCAGCAAGATATTCACGCTCAGCATATGTTGAATCATACTCATGGTATCCTAATAAAAGTTTCCAAACCTGCATGCAGTACATATTCTTAGTTTGATCTTAGAAACCATCAAATATGAAGCAAAAATTTATTTTGTCAAAAAAAGAACACATTGATGTGACTTCAATTCTGAGACCTCTTTACGTAAATTCTTCTCCATTCCTCCATAAAAAATCCGTTTCCTTAAAGCTTTTGAATCCACTATCCGCCCTTCAGAGTCCAAGAATGTCATCCACTGTGATAACATTTGAAGAGTAAACATATACATTTAGAAAAAGTGAACTAATGATCTCTAGATTCTTAAACAAGCAAAACCACAGAATGAACGTTAATTATTTTTTAACAATGGAAACATTGAAAATGATACCTAAAGTAGCTTTTTTTTTTCAACTCTTAAATGGGGCAATATGATGAGGGGAACCAGAAATCCACAACTAAACAACAGAATATAAGATACCTGGATAATGCACCACTACAAGGAGAAAAAACATTAGCAAGAAAAAAAACAAGTTTGAAAAGAGAGATTTCATAATGCCAAAAATTCTTTTAGAAGAACTCTAGTTTTGAGATCCAAATTATCCACCAGAACATGTACTTGTCTATATTCCTAATATCCTGTCAGAAGACTTGTTTTAATGGTTTGCACATGTATTACTAAGTCAACCTTGTTTTCTCTCCTGTCTGTTGTGCATGGTGTATATATGTTAGTAAAGACATCTACTACCGATTACCTTAAGAAGAGTCACTTAAGCAAAAGTTTGAACATCAATTAGAATACTGTTGTCATACTGACATTTTATCACTCTTACAAGAATTGTTTCTTTTTTTAAGAAAAAAAAGAATAAAATCATTGAGTTGGTACTATATGGTCTCAACCTGAATGTCTTCTTATTTCACACTCCCAATGGGCAGCCTTTAGACCCAGCAAAGAGGAACCTTTTTTTCCTACTCCCTAAAAGAGATGGAATTTCATAATAGACTCTTTGTGCCATGCAGCTTCAAACCAGTGTTTCAAAACTCATTTAGGCAACTCATTGACTTTTTGACTCAACCCTTACCAGGTCACTGCAGTGGGGGGACTCAATTTATGTCTTGAACTCGGATTGGACTCAGCATAATCTGGTGCTAAACTTTGCATTTTGTACACAATGTTTCTAATTGATTGGAACATAAGAAATTTAAAATTACTGTTTACTTACTTAATAAAAGTCAAAGCTGATTAGGCTTGACTTCAGGTGTGGGTGTTTATTTCTTTCAATTTTTAGAATATTCGGCTCTTTTGGATTTTTAGTTTTAGATAATGTACACATACATGTTGAGTTTGTTAACTGTTGGATAGTCGTAACTTGTAAATGTTAATCATATTGATTTTAATTTTTTTTTTTGTTGACTTATTTTTTATTGATATATTGATACTTGACACTCAGTTATGAAGAAGTATGCAACTATAGAGTAGCAGAGTAGCTTAATTGTCCAGGTTATTGTTATTAAATGAGTAAATATAACTTGGATACTACTTGATGTTAAACTTATTTCTGAATTGTACAAGTTGTCAGGTTGCTCTACAACTTTTATGTTTAAATGACAAGTTACATATTGTTTTCATTCAAAAACAATAATTAACCCAACCTGACTCAAGTCCCTGAGTTGACCTCCTTAGTCATTGAGTTGACCAGCCAATTCACGAATTGGGAATGGACAAGTTGAGTCCTGAATCACTGGGTTTTAAACATTACTTCACAGTTCGAACACTGAAATATCATAACAACAAGAACAATCCTGTGACAGTTTTACCAAGTTCCCATCCTGAGTGCCAAGCACTTTGTTTTCTCTGTGCCCTTTCACAAGATAATCCATGGTTCTCAACATAATTTATAGGCTAAAGGGCTGCAAGAGAAACTACATCCTACAAATATTTTATCCGGGACATACAACAATCTAGGGCTTGATTACAAATGCATAACTACTTGGTATGATATTAAGGAGGCATCTTTTTTTACCTCAGATCTGAGATCCAAGATTAACTTTTTTTTTTTTTTTTGGGGGGGTGGGGGGGGGGGGGGGACGCGGTGTGTTGTTGAACTCCTTGTTTCTACGTAGTGGTGAAATCAACTATTTGTTTACCTCTGTGGGTCCCACACAAAAGGGATCTCAGTTCAACCTCAGATCTCACCCTAAGAGATCATTAACTAAGAAAAGAAATTAATATAATCTCATCCTCATGTATCAAACGCATAAGGACTTCCACTCTACACAAACAAGATTCTCCATCAGGTCAAATGTTGCAACATCAATTCAATAAATTACAGAATATGGCAAAAATTTGCTGGATCTACTTGCAATAATTCTTTAAATACATATATTTCACAAGTTCTACCTCTTCAGATCCCAGAGGAGGCAGCCTAGGCTTACCCCAAACTAGTGATAATTCATTAATCTGCGAATCACAAAGAGCAAATTAGGAAATGTCAAATACCAAAAGTTTTGGAGTTAGACAGCCAATACTACATAATGTGTGCAACTGGAAAATAGTGAAATACATATAGTAGAATATAGAGAGTATACCGAATATACCCTTCCCAATCAGGTAACTTTTCAACCTACTAGCAGTAAAAAGGTAATAAGAGACTATATGAAACCAGATAAACATGCAGGCAGCAGATTGTGCACAACACCTCAGTATAAGTTCTTCAGTCACGCATACATCCAACAAAAATAGGAACACTTAGAAAACAAAATAGAAATAAAAGTAGAAATATAGAAGCATCATCTGAGCGTCATAAATGGCCAAGTACTGAAGAAAATGGAACACAATTATTCAAACAAGAAAATGGAACAGAAAAAGAAAAAGTTCAAGATGTATAAGCTAAACCTGACAAAACACACAGATTCAGGCCTACATAGTTATTGAAGCTTGCGTCATTGCCTTACCAGAATCGCTTTATAATATCTCCCTACAGCCACATTATTTAGATTTAAACTTTTTGGTGCTTCTTCAGGAGAACAGAATCAATCAAAGATTATGCATCAAGCAGGAAAATTGGACGCTTCTCCTAGAACGCTTTGAGCCACTGGATCAAACAGGTAGACAAGAGGGCCTATGTGGGCACCAAACAATCCTAATTGGCAAGAAAAAATGCAAAAAAAAAAAAGTAATAAAGAGAAAAATGAAAAGTTTTGAAATTCCCTACTCCGATACACCAAAAACAAAAACAAAAATTTACCGTTTCAGTGGTAAAAATTGAAAAGCATATTTCTTTAGTTGGGACACATATAGATCACGAACCAAGACTTTAGACGGCCTAGGCAGGAAGTTATGTCACATGGGTGCGGGATGTGGGCGCTAGAGCCAGTGCGGTTGCCGGTGTGAGATGCGGCAAGTTCCAAAACATATATATATATATATATATATATATATATATATATATATATGTGTGTGTGTGTGTGTGTGTGTGTGTGTGTGTGTGTGTGTGTGTGTGTGTGTGTGTTATCTGTTATATGAGTAATTCGGTTTGTCAATATTTTTAAACTTTGTTTTATCAAGGTTACCTTGAATCGATATATCAATAAAAACTCGGCTAAAACATTTTCAAAACGGCCAAAACTCATTTCTGCCATGTCAGGCAGCACCAGCACCCACACCGATGCGGGTGCGGGTGTGCCACCATTGTTGGACTTGGCGCACCCGTGTGACTTAGGTAGGAACCAACTATAAAGTTGGTCCCAAATCCCAATTATTCAAATGACAAAAACTTATGCATTGATTGCAAGACGTTGGAATCTCTAAACAGTGTTACTGTTAACACAAACTTGAGAAACAATTTGTCCAATAAGGTTTCCAAAACAGCAATCATGAAAGTTGAAATAATGTGACCAACTTGTCATGAAAAGTCTTCATTGAAACTAACAAATATCAAGCGGAGATACAAAGGCACTTTATCTACAAATTAGCTCTCTTGCACAGATGGTCCTTGCAAAAGAATTTTGGGAAATGTATAGAAGAAACTTAGAACGGATAAACAAAATGATATAAAGGTGAACTTTTTAAGCAAAGAACCAATCGCTCAGATAAAGGGGGAAATCTATTAGTTTCTTCAACTTATCTTGAACACAATTAAAAGGGTAGAAATATCTTCCACAATTGAAAAGGGAGAAATATTTTCGCTAGGTGGGGGTGCAGGTGCCGAAGTGGCACATCCCCAAAAATTTAGGTGCAACGGTGCAGTGAGAGTATTTATTATTATTGTTTTTATTATTATAATATATATATATATATATATATATATATACAATAAGAATTAAGAAATTAAGAGTATACACTCCACACTACACACTTTATGGGTAAATTATATATGAATATTATATATTATATACTTATAAGTTATAATGTATTGCATATATGAATGTAAAGTATTAAGCATTAACATGCTTACAAAGTACAAACATTAAACAAGTAAACAAAAAACAGCAAAAACAGGACAGAACACAGAAATGGAAAAAAAATGCTAAACAAGAAATAGCAGTCGTTGCAGCAAAACACAAAACTTAGAAAGTGAAAAAACTAACAGTCAAATATATGAACATTTACTGATTCAAGCATAAAAATAGAAGCACTTGTGTTGTGAGTTGTTAGTTGAACCGGTGACACAACAAAGTGAAATACAAACTCAAGAGTGCAATGAGGATGTGCAGATGGCAGAATCAAGCCAGAGACAGATAGAAAAACAATTGTTTTGCCGGAGATAGGGTTGAGAAAGATACAGACGACAATACTACTGAAATAGGGCAGAGAAGTCTTCTGTTCCACTCAAGACCCATCACACGTCACTGCCGGCCGTCATTCAACCCCCACCGTCAAAGGAAATGGCTTTCCATTCCGCTGGATGCATCAACGAAACCAGCAAAACCAACGCAAGGGAGGAGCACATGGGAGGAGAGGAAGAAGGTATACGATCGTGCCCCAAAACCTTCCTTTTAACGTTCAAAAAATTTAAAATAAAAAATAGCGAAAAAGGCAACAATAGGCTTGACATGGTTTGACCGCACCCAACTCGAGTCAAATGCAAGTCGGGTGCATGTCCAAAATGGACGAAAACGATCAGGTGCGGTCAGCCGCATCTGACTCTTGTTGACTTGTGCTGGGTGCGAATCCAGGCAACACCTGTGTCCGCACGCACACCCGAGTGGTGTGGACACGGGTGCAGCAGCCATTTTGCAGAGTCCGTGTGACTTAGCTTCTGTGTGCATGCTCAGACATAAATGAAGGCAGATGCATGCACACACATGGTCACTACCCAAGAGGTCAGTCCAAATTGATCCCGAGTCCCTGACACATTTGCCACCACCAAATCTAATTGTTCCTCTTAGCTATGCATTTTCTTAAAAGATGATAACAACAGATAACCACCAAAGAGAAAAGGCCATATTCTGGTTTATGTTAGATAGGGTGTTTGTATAACCACCAAAACAAAGTTTGGTCGAAGCATCCACCCTTGATCTGTCAACACGTCTACACACAGGAATCCAGACTCAAGGCCTTACTGATTCAATCATCAAAAAAAGCATAAGATGATCTTAAATTAGTCAACCCTAAGTCAATTTAAACCAGTTCAACTCATTCTACATCTCCAATGGCAGTGTGATAGTATTGATTCTGCTGGTTTCATGACAAGATGTTGGTATAAAACCATTTTCAATTTCTTACTGCAATAGGAAGACTAAGCCACACGGTCACCATTACTTTTAAGAAACAATTAAAATAGGTGGATCAAGGGAATTCATTTTGAAATTACTCCATGAGCCTTTAGTGCCAGCAACACAGGATCAAGACTCAACAGATTCTTTTTTTCTTCAAAGTCATCTTCACTTAATTTATAGGGGAAAAAGACATAGGATAGAAAGAGTATCTACAATCACAAGGCCGTCCACACATAGGTCCACCATTGAAGAGAAAAATTAAAAATATACAAAGAGATACATGTTTTGAAGTTACAGCAGCAGAAAGGCTCTATGCTTGTCCCAAGTATTTTTAACATGAAAAACAACAAACAGTAGTACATTAACACAAATTGCTCAAGGACATTCATTCAATCCGCTATAATGTTGAGGCAGTAGAGCAGTTGCAGAAGGTGTGGTTCTCCAACAATTTATTTTTCTAAAGAATGCATAGAAATAAAACTTGACAGTTCAACACTGAGCCACAAACATATTTATCTGGATAATGTGATATATGCTCCATATTGTCAAAAAGGCAAGACCTTATAAGCATTGGATTGACTGTAACTAGTCTGTGGAGCTTACAAATTACAATGTGAATTCATTTCTGGGTTTCATTTATTTTCAGCAAAATACTTTTGGTTGCATTGAATACATTAATTATCACAAAAATGGCATGAATCCACTTTGTTATTTATTATCACTAAAAATTCATGGCCAACAAATTGGCTTTGTCATAACAACTTTTTCTCAACAAATGAAGGGAGCAATAAACAAAGCAAGAATAAGTAAAAATATATTAAGTGGTAGCCATGGGATATATAATGAAGAGTATCACATGCTTACATCAGATGGCTCTGAATTCAATGTAAGATCACCATAAATCTTAGGATCCTCGGCAAGATTTCCTGTGCCACTGGGTGCAACAGAAGTGGTAACAGGAGTAGGCTGGTTTAACTGTGGTCTTTGATAATCACCACCATCAAGAAATTGACTTTCACGAAACAAATGAGACGTTGTGTCACGTGCAAACTTTGTGACGAGAGAAAATTTCTCCAAAACTTGAATTGAAAGATCACGAGCAGGATCACGATTCTTTTGATGTAGGACTCGAGTGTCTTCTGAGGTAAAGACATTCCCTTCATTGCTGCCCAGACTGGTGGTCTCCTTTGCATGTTCAACTGAATTAACCAAGTTAAGTGCAGATGCTCCCTTTGTAACTGTAACAATCCTTGGGAGTTCCAAAGAAGAAAGGCTTCGCTGCAATGACAGTTTAAGCCATCCAAAATTTGAGAAACAATATAAAAGGCACATCACTGATGGTTCAGTTTCATTTGTAACACCAAAAAGCAGTTTACTCAATGCAAATAAACCAACATTACAAGGAAAAGAACACAGTACTCCAATTTACAAGTTCCAGAATGCAAAAGTTCCCTACCTGAAAAGGGTCCTGAAAATCATTTACAAGGAAAACATTTGCATCATCTGCAGACCTGCAAAAACCAGTTTCACATATTAGTTATCCAATGAAACTCTGAAAGACAGGCATACAAGATTATCATAATTTTGAAAAAAACAGGCAATTATTTGCCAAATGAATAATCTGTCAAAAAGGCAAACATAACCATGATCCTCTTAAAGAATTCATCAACTTCAGGACAGCCTTCTTCAAACTCAAAAAAGTAGATACAGATGGCTAAAGTTCCAGGCTGCATGTTTGCGCAAAATAAACCCGGTGTGACACATAGCCTCACTCTTACATATGCCAGAAGAAGGCTGGAAATATGGGCTTACCAGCTCAGATCATTGTTCAGACACAAAAACCATCTGTCTTATTTGCAACCCAAGACTCAAAGCTAGTTCTTACTTCATTGTAAGCAATGATCCAGGTATCACCTAACCTAGACGTTCAGTTTTTTTGCATACAGAAGTTATGTCACCAATCTACAGTTCCACTGCACATATGCTTGAACTAAGTACAGAAAAGGGAAACAATCAAGAGAAAAAAAGTGACTTTTTTTCTTGTTCAGGTTTAGGAATTTAGACAACAACTTCCCCTTAACAGAATTGTACACAAGCCTAAGACTCTAAACAGGTCATCTAGACTTTCAAATCAAACTTTCAGGAGGGAAGAGGTGTCAACTATTTATCCACCAAGAGATGAATAGACTAGAAGCACCTCCAGGGCTTTAGGTTCTCTAGAGTATATACCAATACATCTTCAAGCATGGTAATGTCTACCCTTTGGGGCACAAAGAAATAAGAGGAAGACCTCCTTTCGATATAGATTCCGTTTGTGAAATGAAAAACTTTAAGCTTTCCTTATTAAGGGTTTTAATCCAGGCATGTCCATGGTGCCACCAAGTCATCAAATTACTGTCACCCAGATTTCAAATATAAAAGGCACAAGAGATCATATTATTTAAAGCATCAGTATTAGAGATATAATCTTCATAGGCACATAAAATATGGTGTTAGTTAAGCATTATCAAGGAAAAAGCTTAGACATGGAAGATATCAAAGCAAACGAGAACAAACCTAGCAAGAAAGACATGCTGCTTTAAAGCCCCAAGAAATTCACGCACACCTCCATTGTAGAAGTACAGATTTGGATATGCAACGCCTGAGGATATGAAATTTTCATAGGAACACTTCAATAATCAGAAGTCAGACAGATCATCTAGTAAAAGAACCTAATATTAACTTGAAAATGTCAGTATGATTTTTAAAAAGAGGGTTGGAAATCACACTGCAACCCTTCTTCTAGGAATTCCTTAGATGGATGACAGAAAGAATAGAAGAAAAAAAAAAAAGGTTCCTCCCACAAGGAAAATATCTTCCATCTGTCCAACCTAGAAACAGCAACGAAGGCTCTTAAATTTAATCAGGCTCTCCATGACTGCCAAAAGAAGGCCCAGAGAAAGCTGTTACATGGAAACTATACATGGACAATCAACAAAGTCCATAAAATATGGGAAAAATACAGAAAGCCAACGTCAGACAACCCAAGCTAAGAAGAACATGTAGATTCCATTAGTTAAAAATTGGACAAAGGTCAAAGTAAAAGAGTCCTTTATCATCCACATAATATTACTGTAAAATCAGACTCCAAAAAAAAAAAAAAATTATGGTTGTCATTGTTTATATAGGACCTTGAAAGAGGGCAACTTCATGTAGCAGGTTGTAATGTACTCATATATTGCACAACTACAACCTCATCTGGGCATTTATGCAAACCAGATACAGTTTAAACTTGCTTTTTCAGAACCCTCCAGACCTGTAACTCCCTCACGCATATTCTGATATGACATTTCCTTGCTAGGATTTTTCTCTTTCAGTTGCGGGAAGTCGGAACAAGCAGTGTAGGAAGCATTACAGCCCCCCTTTCTAAAAGCTAAGCAATTTGAATGATTGCTACAAGTTGATTAAAACAGACATCCAGTAGGAAAGTCAACTTGGCAAATAAAAATGGAACTCAAAGCAAATTGCTACTTTTTGCAAATGAAAGCTAAACATTATGGTACAAAAATGACAAAACCAAACAAAATGGGGAAAAAAGAAAAACAAACCAATAACTTACTATGTGCTCAGTTTACTGCAAGATCATTGAACTCTCAAACACAAATCATCAAATAAATGACAAGCCTTCAAAGTCTCCAAGATATCACAAAACAGCAGCGAAAGAATGACGAAGAAATTTTACCAGATTTCAATACCACAATAATGTATTGCCAGCCAAAGGTTGGAGTATGCCGACGAATAGATCTAACATCTGTTAGTGGGACTGCCTTGATAGTATAAAGATTTCTATCTGTCAGGCATGCAATCAATAAGATAAGATGCAAGTTTTATAGTATTAAAAATAGAAAAAAAAGGAAAAGGAAAATGTGCATAACACTACAAAATATATAACCTTTCTCTAGTTTCCTGGTGCTGGTGCCCTGCTTTATAGAAGGGAGACCACTGGTGCTCAGCTTGTAGGGAATCCATGTCTGGAAAAAGGTTGCATGCAACTTAGCTTTTAACAGAAATCAGAACAAGCCTTCTGATACTGGCTAATACTAATGGAAAGAAAATCAATTATAAAGTTACATGTACTTCAAGGCTAAATTGTCTTTCTAGAGAAATAGAAATACCATGAACAAGGAAGAACCTCGCTTGATTAGACGTAATCGCCCACTTATCCGATCAGATGCATACTGGGTTGGATGGATAGTGACATTATCCTTCAAATAAACCACTTCAGCTCCATTTGGGTCACCCAGATCATCATTTGTCTGCTGGTTATTCATGGAAGACTGCTGCATGCAAGAGAAAATTAATAGGTAATTGAAAGGATCAAGTGTATTTGCTCCAAACAATTGAATAATGGAAGCAGATGCAGATTTTCCAGTTCTAACAAACTTAAAACAATTCAAGTTGTCAAAAATGCAAAGATGTACAGCTAAGATCATTTTAAATTGGAGGCACTTTAATCAATTCTTCACACAGTTGTGCAGCATTTAAAGAATTGGGGTGTTAACAAAAGACATCTTGTATAACAATCGAAAGGGACATCAGTATAACAGCTATAGGAAGTAAAATAAGGAAAGAAGGACAACCCAGGCAAAAATAATAATAATAATAATAATCTATCATTCCAAGTAGAAAAAAACACAGTCAAAAACCTATAAATAAATGAGATGCAAAGGAACAAGCTCTTAGCAGCGAAGCTTATGATATCAATTATTTTTGTTCCATAAATGTGCAATATAAATCATCTAAATAATGAGTAAAATAACCTCGGAATACTAAAAAGATACATGTCAGTTGAAGGAGGATTTCTCAGTCCAAGAAGTTTTAGAGGATGTTAAACGAACAAAGGCTTAGAACACTACAAAACCAAATTAACCTGCAGAATTCAATTTAGTGACGTCTAACAAGATGTTAGAGTTTTGGCAATTTAGGCATCCTGCCACTGGAGATCATGCATTTTCAACTTTGAGAGGAGCTGATCTAAGGAGACCACATTTAGATGCGCACTAAGTCATAATTTAGCACCAGGCCCAGGAAATATATGAAAAAAGGGCCAGATGTTAGCTTTCAGTGTTCCAAGAAATGCGGTACTTTCCAGAGAAAGCAGCATCCAACTACGGAGACAGGTTACCAGACAAGGCTCCGCCGGTTAGATCACTAAAAGCATTATTTCCGTTGGAATACAGACAAACATATCCCAAAAGAACATTAAGGATAACACTTCTGAAACTCTTCATAACAAGGAATACCTACATGACACATCACTGGACTTCGATAGGATTATGCGTCCGTAAGTTAGATTTGGGGCTCCGACTTTCTAAAGACAACAAAATTAAAATCAAGAAAGACAACAATGAAAAATAAAGTCAAGGAACATAGTGCAACGACCAAAATTAAAATAACTGCAAGCCAATTATCTAAAACGATGTTCACCACGCAAAAATTCTTGAACCTTCCTGGTTCCTCGTCTACATCCGCATCCACTATTTCATAACGACTACACAAATTCTCCGATAGAAATGATCTAGCAAGTTCTGGACGGAAATCCGAAACAACAAATAGAAAAGCAAAAAAAAAAAAGGATGATCGAAGCAGCCAAAGCGGCAAGAACCCTAACCTGTTCTTGCAAGGCTGCGTAGTCGGAATCGTCAGAAAGATCGTGCGATTCCGCCTCTTGCATGTCAATCGAAGAAGCCAATCCGATCGGCTAGATGATTTCGAGAAGAATTATTGGAATGGGACCCGATTGGCGGATAGTTGGTGATCGTTTCTTCTCGGGGAAGCAACCTAACAGTTTAGCGAACGAATACGCTATAACGCGGTTTCGGCGGGTTGCTTCGCGGGTCGAGGGAAATATACGGCATATCACCGAAGTGACGCAAGAGCCACCACAGCAGCATATAAGGAACTAAACTGCTTAGTTAGAGACCACCTGCGTAAGGGATGAAAAACGAGGCCTCCCATATTTTTTGTTAAAAGTATATCCCAAACAAAATATCAACATTTATAAACATGACTTAACATAAAATATGTCATAATTTAAATTGTTTTTATGTTTTTTTTCTTTCTAGTGAAATTTTGACCACGTTATAAGAGCTGTTCATTTTTATTATGATAAATGACTGATTGGCTTGAAAAATATTAAATTAATATGTGTTTTTCATTAAAGAATCTTTAAATTATATTAACATGTTGGACTGTTAAAAAAAAGTATCTAAATAATCAAGTTTGAGGTGTTTGATTTTTATCCCTAATCTAGTCTTCACAGTTCTATCAATTATTATTATTATCTGTATCACTATTCTATGTGCACCCTGACATAATACATGCCTTTTTTGTTGACTCAATAGAAAATTGTATGTTGATGGTCGAAATGTTGGTGATACATAGAAGGGTGCCCAGTATGTTGCACCTCAACAAAAAAAGTTACCTGTTGCCTTATTCAACATAGCGATCGTCACTCGTGGCTAACATGACAACTCCATACCAGAATCTTATGACTAGTGCTGTGTTATAACATTCTTAATAAGGCCAACACTTTTAACTTTCCATGCAGCTAAGAACCTTTTGTGACCAAATCCAAACACCAGTCCTCCTTTGTCTTGCCTTGGAACAATGGAACGCTTAAATTATTTCAAAGGGAATAAGTCCACTCCTCAACCAAGAACGTCCCACAAACTATATAACAGTATATATATATATATATATAACCAATACAACCAACCACTTAACGTGTTATTTATAAGTCCTAAAATTCTTTATAATTTTAAACACATGAATAAACTTTTCAAAATGGGGCATTACAGTCCACCTTGTTTAAGGTACATATGTCTGGAACCGAGGTATGAGTGTTGAAGCGGTTTTGATACCACAATAAAAATTTGAACTACTCTTATATAAAGCTTGGGCCTCTAGTTGATGGAACATAATTGTTATTGTTTCATGAATCACATATTTCTTATTCAAGTCACACTTGCTATTTGGGTCACCCTGTATGAAGATTTGACTCCTTTCTACTGTCAATTGACCCATCCAAGATAAAAAAAAAAAAAAAAAAGTTACGCATTTGGGGTCGAACACAATAATCATATGTTTGGACTTGAAAAGGCTAAAATGCTCACTAGTTAAGAAGGACCCCCTACATAAGCAGAAATAAATCAAAGTTGGGAAAGGTTTCTCTTCTTAAGCTTTTTTATAAATTAAAATAATGAATAATTAGTTCAACACTCAGACTTGAGGCCCTACAAGTGATGATGCATGTAACTAAATGGGGTGAATTGTAACACCTCACTTTTAAAAGTTTCATGATATATATCTATAGGAACAATATTAGGGGACTTAGTAAAGGGGTTAATAAGTGGTTAGTTATTTTAGCCCTTTGATGTTGAAATCCATCAACTAGAGGCCCAAGCTTTATATAAGAGTAGATCAAGTTTTTATCGTGGTATCAGAACCGCTTCAACACTCATACCTGGGTTCCACACATGTACACATATGTACCTTAAACAAGGTGGACTGTAATGCCCCATTTTGAAAAGTTTAGTCATGTGTTTAAAACTATAAAGAATTTTAAGACTTATAAATAACACGTTAAGTGGTTGGTTGTCTTGATATATATATATATATATATATATATATATATAAATAAATATGTTAAAACAAAAGTTGATAAGGGGCAGGTTGAGATTCACTAGGCTGGGGGCTGAACTTGATGCAGAAGTAGACTGGTTTGTTATATAGTTTGTAGGACGTTCTTGGTTGAGGAGTGGACGTATTCCCTTTGAAATAATTTAAGCGTTCCATTGTTCCAAAGCAAGACAAAGGAGGACTGGTGTTTGGATTTGGTCACAAAAGGTTCTTAGCTGCATGGAAAGTTAAAAAGTGTTGGCCTTATTAAGAATGTTATAACACAGCACTAGTCATAAGATTATGGTATGGAGTTGTCATGTAGCCACGAGTGACGATCGCTATGTTGAATAAGGCAACAAGTAACTTTTTTTGTTGAGGTGCAACATACATGGGCATCCTTCTATGTATGTATCACCAACATTTCGACCATCAACATACAATTTTCTATTGAGTCAACAAGAAAGGCATGTATTATGTCAGGGTGCACATAGAATAGTGATACAGATAATAATAATAATTGATAGAACTGTGAAGACTAGATTAGGGATAAAAATCAAACACCTCAAACTTGATTATTTAGATACTTTTTTTTAACAGTCCAACATGTTAATATAATTTAAAGATTCTTTAATGAAAAACACATATTAATTTAATATTTTTCAAGCCAATCAGTCATTTATCATAATAAAAATGAACAGCTCTTATAACGTGGTCAAAATTTCACTAGAAAGAAAAAAAACATAAAAACAATTTAAATTATGACATATTTTCTGTTAAGACATGTTTATAAATGTTCATATTTTGTTTGGGATATACTTTTAACAAAAAATATGGGAGGCCTCGTTTTTCATCCTTATATTCTGTTGTTTAGTTGTGGATTTCTGGTTCCTCTCATCATATTGCTTCATTTAAGTAAGAGTTGAAAAAAATAGCTACTTTAGGTATCCTTTCCTAATCTTTCCATTGTTAAAAAATAATTAATGTTCATTCTGCGGTTTTGCTTGTTTAAGAAGCTAGAGATCATTAGTTCATTTTTTAATAAATGTATATGTTTACTCTTCAAATGTTATCACAGTGGATGACATTCTTGGACTCTGAAGGGCGGATAGTAGATTCAAAAGCTTTAAGGAAACGGATTTTTTATGGAGGAATGGAGAAGAATTTACGTAAAGAGGTCTCGGAATTGAAGTCACATCAATGTGTTTTTTTTTTTTTTTTTGACAAAATAAACTTTTTGCTTCATATTTGATGGTTTTTAAGATCAAACTAAGAATATGTACTGCATGCAGGTTTGGAAACTTTTATTAGGATACCATAAGTATGATTCAACATATGCTGAGCGTGAATATCTTGCTGCCATGAAGAAGTCAGAGTATGAAAAAATTAAAGGCCAGTGGCAGGTTTGCAATTTGAGTTTTTTTTTCCCCTTCCTTATTTAGGTATACATGTTCAAGAAAGTTGTGGACTATCTGTTCCCACTTAATTTATGATCTAGGTTCTCCATTAATTTTTTGTAACATCCAATGTGATTGTTATACTTTAGGCGTAAATGATGTCTGTATCTTTGTGTGTCAGAAGAGATCTTTTTAATGGTCTGGCTACTGTCAATTTTGATGAGTGTAATTCAATTGAAGAATAGAAGGTTGTTCTATGATCTACTGCTTTTGTGTTTGCTGATCATGACAGAATATAAATAAAGCGACGATGGTGTCATCATGAGACACAAACAATGTTTACTTGCTTGGGTTTATATGTTTTTGTTGGTTGCTAATCCTTACAGGAATCCAACTTTTACCTCTTGAAGACGTAGGATTCAGCTAAATACACACACATGGAAATGCTAAATTGAAGTTAAGACAAAGGCCTGATGCACATTTAATTTTGGTCTAATCTGGTTTCTTCCAGATACATGAGCTCAATATCAGTTTGAAAACAGGTATATCTAATCTGTTTGTCCTTTGAGCATCACATTTTTCCTGGAACGTTGGTGCCAGTCTTAATTAATCCAAACCTATGCCGCCACATAGGTACACTTACAGGTATGGGTACGGCAATTTTAGAAATCTTGGTACGGGGGTACGGAAAACAAAAGTGTGCATGTTTACACACACTCACAAAACACAGTATTAAGACAATTTTTAATAGTTTCTTTCATCATTTTTACATATAATCTCACAAAATAAATAAACTAACAAAAATGTGGTTAAAATGTAAGAAAAAATGAAAAAAGGTTTGGATCAGTTCTGACCTAGAACTGATCCAAATGTACGACGGCCGTACCAGTACCAGCGTACCGCTATACTGGTACTTGTACGTGGGCATACATATCCCACGTACCACTGTGACATAGGTCCAAACTAGTCCTATGAGGTCCATCTGCAGTTTCATAGTCCATATTAAATTGGACTGACTTTCTGACATCAGTTAGAACTAGTGCTATTCTGCATGGCTAGCCAAGATGAATGAGAAAAATGGAACTCAGGTTAGGTGTTCAATTTGTGGGTTGAGTGGGAGGGCATATAAAAAATGAGCTCAACAAGCTTTCTTGTCTATAAGGAAAAAAGAAAAAAGATCATTACAAACTGGAAGCAGCTTGATGAACTACTGAGCTAATGCTCAAATTGGTTCACTTTGGTGGAAGAACAAAAAACATTGCAATAAACCTGGAGGCCTATAGGGTTTGGACTTCATGTCCTGTGCAAGCCAAGCACCTTAGCTGTTTTTGTCAAAACTGCATTTTTTGGTACAAACTACAAATAAGTTAATTCTTAACTACTTCATGAGCTGCTGAACACATCATTTGTTTCTGTTCAGCTTGCAGAGCTTATTATATGTGAAGGAGCTCTGTCATGAATGCAGGCCAAGGGCTTGTGCCATTTCGCACAAGATGTACCACAGCTTGGTTAGTTATGATCTTTAAGTGAAGGAATCGGGCATTTCCTTGTGGAAGTCTGATTGAGATAGTAATGGGTAAGGCTATTTTTCTGGATCTGATCAACCTTCACATCTATATCACATAGGTGGTGTATGATGGTAAGGTGGAACACAATTAAAAAAAACTTGGGTGCAGGAACATGGCTAATGATAGCCATTGGGTGCCTTTGGTGTATGTACTCTTCTTTTGGGCCATTAAATTGAATTTAAATGAGCTTTTACAAAAGTGAATAGCATTGGGTGAGCCATTGAATTGTTGGTTGGAAAGAGAAGGTAGCATTTTTTTTTTCTATGAATGACAAAAAAGTAATGGAAAGAGTTTTAAGTTTAACAAAAGATTAATGGGATCGTTATTAAGTAAAAATGCATAAAGGTATCTCTCTCTTTTGGAGGACCTATCAAAGAGTGAGACTTGCACTATTCGGAGTAAATGAGCATGCAAAAGAGATTGAAGTTTTCAAAGAGGCAAATAATGAGATGACTTACTAATTAAGTAAAATGTCTGAAGGGCTCTCTCTTTCTCTAAAACCATGTACAGCTGTTAAATTGTTAAGCAAAAGCATAATATAATGACCAAATAAAAAGTAAAACCAAAAAATTATTAGAGCTTCGTGTCAAAATGAACTGGAAAGGGTGCATGGTGCATCAAGTTCTTCCAACAAGGCTTTGGCTGTGTCCACATCCGGGCTTATGTCTGCTTTGCTCACACAGGTGCTTCTGCCTTTTAGGCTTGTCCATCTGACATAGCTTTACGTGCATTTGCATTTGAATATTTATCAAATTCAGACGTTGTACAGAAATATACAAAAGTCCAGTTTGAGCAAATTGATTGTAAGCTTGACCGTATTTCTTTTAGGCCAACTAACGTTTCAAGTTTGGCCTTGTCTTTTACTCAATGTTATCATAATTGGCCAATTTGTCTCGAATCAGTGACAATCTATTTGATTTGGTGGCTGATTCGAGGTTGCATGTGTCAGCTTTTAACTACTTTCAAAATATTTTACGTTTTCTTGCATTTCTAATTACACACACACACAAAATGATTGTTAATACTTTTGGCCAAATCACAGCTGATTGACTGAATCGGCAGCACTGCTGGTTCGGTTCAGGAATCAACATTTACAACATTACTTTTACCCTATGTCACATTGATATGGGTGTGAACCATTTTTAAAAAATTTGAGTATGGGGGTACGACTGTATATAAGTAACAAAAAATAAGAATTCAAACAAGCAAAACAACACGTTCATGGTTCAAAATTTATAGACTATGAAGAAGAAACTAATGAACAAAGAATGGAAGTAACATACTAAAAATTCAAAAAAAAAAACAAAGAAAACCTTAAATTTTCGATAGAAATGGACTTGGTCAACATTGACTGAGTTCAAAAAAGGACTGATATGGTCCTGGGTACATTGACCATACTGGGGATGTATCCCGAGGCACACTGGTACCGTACCCATATGGCATGGGTACGCCTTTATGTACCCATGTGACATAGCTTCTACCCACACCCAAACCATTGATTTCGTTAGTTCGTTAGATGTGGAATTCTATGTCACATAGGTACGGGTATGGATACCGGTATGAGTACGAGTACAGATCATTTTCAAAAAACTTGGGTATGGGATACGGCTGTACACATGGACATATATATATATATATATATATATATATATATATATATACATAAAAAATTGCAACTGACTTAAAGAACATGATATAGATCATATCATGTCGAACATCTGTATCAATGCCGCTGAGGCACCTGCAGCTAAGCTGGCTAAGGTTCTTCAGGTTATTTAAGTATCACATTTGTCATTTTTATGAACGTTACTACTTAAAGTTATATGTTCCTTGTCATGTCATTTATTTTTTTCATTTGGCATTACTGGTAGTGACATTCACACGGATTCCAAATGCAATAACATAAAAAACATCAAATAGAACAATGCACAATATTTTGGCTTGATATAGAGAAAGCATAGCGTAAGGCACACAATCTAATTTATGAGCAGTGCACACGTATGCTCCTTAAAGTTATAGCATGGTAGCTTACAGCAAAAATGGTAGCTTACAGCAAAAAGATGCTTCAAGGTGACTGAAACATAAGCAAACAGATCTAGTAGCAATAAAAATGCATGATAGTTACATTATTGACAGGCACAAAAATAACTAGGAAGATGCAGTTAACAGGGATCACGATATATCACAGATTCACAGTCACAGTCGGTGTTTGAAAGTTGAAACCCTCTCGGGTAGAGAAAGGGCGAGCCAGAGGGAGAGGTGATGCGTTTTCAGGCGATGGGTTTTTTGCACACTGTCTCCGTCGCCGGTCACAGTCACAGTCGGTGGAGCCGATGAAAATGAAAACAAAAAATGAAAAAAACAAAGTCGCCTGCATTCACCTCCCCTGCCATCGCCTATGTTCGCAAGGCGGCAAGGGTTTCGACATTTCGTTTTAAGTTTTTTTTTTTTGTCAAAATGATTTTTAACATTAAATGAAATAAACGTTTAAAAAAATAGATAAAATTGGACCCGGTCAATGTTGACCGTGTCCAATTTTGGACGGATACGGTCTCCGGTACGTTGACCGTACCCAGTACGGTCAACGCGTACCAAGGCCGTACCCAGGCCCATACCGGTATCGGTACCGGTGTCGTACCGGTACAGGACGGTACGCCCCCTTTGTTACATAGACTGTAACTAGTCTGTGGAGCTTACAAATTACAATGTGAATTCATTTCTAGGTTTCATTTCTTTTCAACAAAATACTTTTGGTTGCATTGAATAAATTAATTATCACAAAAATGGCAGGAATCCACTTTGTTATTTATTATCACTAAAAATTCATGGCCACAGATTGGCTTTTGTCATAACAACTTTTTCTCAACAAATGAACGGGACCTATAAACAAGGCAAGGATAAGTAAAAATATATTAAGTTCATAGCGATGGGATATCACATGCTTACATCAGATGGCTCTGAATTCAATGTAAGATCACCATAAACCTTAGGATCCTCAGCAAGATTTCCTGTGCCACTGGGTGCAACAGAAGTGGTAACAGGAGTAGGCTGGTTCAACAGTGGCCTTTGATAATCACCACCAAAGAAATTGGCTTTCACGAAACAGATGAGATGTTGTGTCACGTGCAAACTTTGTGACGAGAGAAAATTTCTCCAAAACTTGAATAGAAAGATCACGAGCAGGATCACGATCCTTTTGATGTAGGACTCGAGTGTCTTCTGAGGTAAAGACATTCCCTTCATTGCTGCCCCGACTGGTGGTCTCGTTTGCATGTTCAACTGAATTAACCAAGTTAAGTGCAGATGCTCCCTTTGTAACTGTAACAATCCTTGGGAGTTCCAAAGAAGAAAGGCTTCGCTGCAATGACAGTTTAAGCCGTCCAAAATTTGAGAAACAATATAAACGGCACGTCACTGATAGTTCAGTTTCATTTGTAACACCAAAAAGCAGTTTACTCAATGCAAATAAACTAACATTACAAGGAAAAGACCACAGTACTCCAATTTACAAGTTTCAGAATGCAAAGTTCCCTACCTGAAGAGGGTCCTGAAAATCATTTACAAGGAAAACATTTGCATCATCTGCAGACCTGCAAAAACCAGTTTCACATATTAGTTATCCAATGAAACTCTGAAAGACAGGCATACAAGATTATTGTAATTTTGAAAAAAACAGGCAATTATTTGCCAAATGAATAATCTGTCAAAAAGGCAAACATAACCACGATCCTCTTAAAGAATTCATCAACTTCAGGACAGCCTTCTTCAAACTCAAAAAAGTAGACATAGATGGCTAAAGTTCCACGCTGCATGTTTGCACAAAATAAACCCGGCGTGACACATAGCCTCACTCTTACATATGCCAGAAGAAGGCTGGAAATGTGGGCTTTCCAGCTCAGATCATTGTTCAGACACAAAAGCCACCTGTCTTATCTGCAACCCAAGACTCAAAGGTAGTTCTTACTTCATTGTACGTAATAATGATCCAGGTATCACCTAACCTAGACGTTCAGCTTTTTCGCATACAGAAGTTATGTCACCAATCTACAGTTCCAATTTCACTGCACATATACTTGAACAAAGTACAGAAAAGGGAAACAATCAAGAGAAAAAAAGTGATTTTTTTCTTGTTCAGGTTTAGGAATTAGGACAACAACTTCCCCTTAACAGACTTGTACACTAGCCTAAGACTCTAAACAGTTCATCTAGACTTTCAAATCAAACTTTCAGGAGGGAAGAGGTGTCAACTATTTATCCACCCGGAGATGAATAGACTAGAAGCACCTCCAGGGCTTTAGGTTCCCTAGAGTATATACCAATACATCTTCAAGCATGGTAATGTCTACCCTCTGGTGCACAAAGTCATAAGAGGAAGACCTCCTTTCGATATAGATTCCTTTTGTGAAATGAACAACTTTAATTATTAAGAGTTTTAATCTAGGAATGTCCATGGTGCCACCAAGTCATCAAATTACTGTCACCCAGATGTCAAATATAAAAGGCACAAGAGATCATATTATTTAAAGCATCAGTATTAGAAATATAATCTTCATTGGCACATAAAATATGGTGTTAGTTAAGCATTATCAAGGAAAAAGCTTAGACATGGAAGATATCAAAGCAAACGAGAACAAACCTAGCAAGAAAGACATGCTGCTTTAAAGCCCCAAGAAATTCACGCACACCTCCATTGTAGAAGTACAGATTTGGATATGCAACGCCTAAGGATATGAAATTTTCATAGGAACACATCAATAATCAGAAGTCAGACAGATCATCTAGTAAAAGAACCTAATATTAACTTGAAAATGTCAGTATGATTTTTAAAAAGAGGGTTGGAAATCACACTGCAACCCTTCTTCTAGGAATTCCTTAGATGGATGACAGAAAGAATAGAAGAAAAAAAAAAAAAGTTCCTCCCACAAGGAAAATATCTTCCATCTTTCCAACCTAGAAACTGCAACGAAGGCTCTTAAATTTAATCAGGCTCTCCATGACTGCCAAAAGAAGGCCCAGAGAAAGCTGTTACATGGAAACTATACATGGACAATCAACAAAGTCCATAAAATATGGGAAAAATACAGAAAGCCAACGTCAGACAACCCAAGCTAAGAAGAACATGTAGATTCCATTAGTTAAAAATTGGACAAAGGTCAAAGTAAAAGAGTCCTTTATCATCCACATAATATTACTGTAAAATCAGACTCCAAAAAAAAAAAAAATTATGGTTGTCGTTGTTTATATAGGACCTTGAAAGAGGGCAACTTCATGTAGCAGGTTGTAATGTACTCATATATTGCACAACTACAACCTCATCTGGGCATTTATGCAAACCAGATACAGTTTAAACTTGCTTTTTCAGAACCCTCCAGACCTGTAACTCCCTCACGCATATTCTGATATGACATTTCCTTGCTAGGATTTTTCTCTTTCAGTTGCGGGAACAAGCAGTGTAGGAAGCATTACAGGCCCCCTTTCTAAAAGCTGAGCAATTTGAATGATTGCTACAAGTTGATTAAAACAGACATCCAGTAGGAAAGTCAACTTGGCAAATAAAATGGAACTCAAAGCAAATTGCTAGTTTCAGAAAAGAAAGTTAAAACATTATGGTACAAAAAGGACAAAACCAAACATAATGGGAAATAAAAAGACAAACCAATAACTTACTATGTGCTCAGTTTACTGCAAGATCATTGAACTCTCAAACACAAAGTTACAAACCATCAAATAAATGACGAGCCTTCAAAGTCTCCAAGATGTAACAAAACAGCAGCAAAAGAATGACGAAGAAATTTTACCAGGTTTCAATACCACAATAATGTATTGCCAGCCAAAGGTTGGAGTATGCCGACGAATAGATCTTCAATAATGTAACTATCATGCATTTTTATTGCTACTAGATCTGTTTGCTTATGTTTCAGTCAACTTGAAGCATCTTTTTGCTGTAAGCTACCATGCTATAACTTTAAGGAGCATACTTGTTTACTGCTCATAAATTAGATTGGGTGCCTTACGCTATGCTTTCTCTATATCAAGCCAAAATATTGTGCATTGTTCTATTTGATGTTTTTTATGTTATTGCATTTGGAATCCGTGTGAATGTCACTACCAGTAATGCCAATTGAAAAAAATAAATGATATGACAAGAAACATATAACTTTAAGTAGTAACGTTCATAAAAATGACAAATGTGATACTTAAATAACCTGAAGAACCTGAGCCAGCTTAGCTGCAGGTGCCTCAGCAGCATTGATGCAGATGTTCGACATGATATGATCTATATCATGTTCTTTTAAGTCAGTTGCAATTTTTTTATGCATATATATATGAGCTTTTTTGATATATATGTGTGAATATGTTATTTTGTTTGAAATTTTTTGATATATATATATATATATATATATATATATATATATATATTTATTTATTTATTTATTTATTTATTTATTTATTTATTTATACATATATATATGTCCGTGTGTGTACGGCCGTACCATCATACTCAAGTTTTTTGAAAATGATCCATACCCGTACCCGCACCCGTACCCGTACCTATGTGACATAGGTTACAGTCAATCCAATGCTTATAAGGTCTTGCCTTTTGGACAATATGGAGCCTATATCACATTATCCAGATAAATACGCTTGTGGCTCAGTGTTGAACTGTCAAGTTTTATTTTTATGTATTCTTTAGAAAAACAAATTGTTGGAGAAACACACCTTCTGCAGCTGCTCTACTGCCTCAGCATTATAGCGTATTGAATGAATGTCCTAGAGCAATTTGTGTTAATGTACTCCTGTTTGTTGTTTTTCATGGTAAAAATACTTGGGACAAGCATAGAGCCTTTCTGCTGCTGTAACCTCAGAACATGTATCTCTTGTATATTTTTCTCTTCAATGGTGGACCTATGTGTGGACGGCCTTGTGATTGTAGATACTCTTTCTATCCTACGTCTTTTTCCCCTATAAATTAAGTGAAGATGACTTTGAAGAAAAAAAGAATCTGTTGAGTCTTGATCCTGTGTTGCTGGCACTAAAGGCTCATGGAATCATTTCAAAATGAATTCCTTTGATCCGCCTATTTTAATTGTTTCTTAAAAGTAATGGTGACCTTGTGGCTTAGTCTTCCTATTGTAGTAAGAAATTGAAAATGGTTTTATACCAACATCTTGTCATGAAACCAGCAGAATCATTACTATCACACTGCCACTGGAGATGCAGAATGAGTTGAGATGGTTTAAGTTGACTTAGGGTTCACTAATTCAAGATGACCTTATGCTTTTTTTGTTGATTGAATCAGTAAGGCCTTGAGTCTGGATTCATGTGTGTAGTCGTGTTGACAGATCAAGGGTGGATGCTTTCGACCAAACTTTGTTTTGGTGGTTATACAAACACCATATCTAACATAAACCAGAACATGGTTTTTTTTCTTTGGTGGTTATCTGTTGTTATCATCTTTTAAGAAAATGCAGAACTAAGAGAACAATTAGATTTGGTGGTGGCAAATGTGTTAGGGACTAGGGATTAATTTGGACTGACCTCTTGGGCAGTGACCATGTGTGTGCACGCATTTGCCTTCATATATGTCTGAGCATGCACACAAAAGCTAAGTCACACGGACGCTGCAAAATGACTACTGCACCTGTGTCCACAGTACTCGGGTGCGGGTGCGGACAGGGGTGCCGCCCGGATTCGCACCCAACACAAGTCAACAAGAGTCGGTCATCCATTTTGACATGCACCCGACTTGCGTTTGACTCGAGTTTTGATGCGGTCAAACCGTGTCAAGCTTTTATTTTAAAAGTTTTGAACGTTAAAAAGAAGGTTTGGGGCACGATCGTATACCCTCTTCCTCTCCTCCCATGTGCTCCTCCCTTGCGTGAGTTTTGCTGGTTTTGTTGAAGCATCCAGCGGAATGGAAGGTCATTTCCTTGAGGGGGTTGAACGACGGCCGGCAGCGACGTGCGATGGGTCTTCGAGTGGAACTGAAGACTTCTCTGCCCTATTTCAGTAGTATTGTTGTCTGCATCTTTCTCAACCCTATCTCCGGCAAAACAGTTGTTTTTCTATCTGTCTCTCGCTTGATTCTGCCATATGCACATCCTCATTGCACCCTTGAGTTTGTATTTCACTTTGTTGTGTCACTGATTCAACTAACAACTCACAGCACAAGTGCTTATATTTTTTATGTTTTATGCTTAAATCAGTAAATGTTCCTATTTGACTGTTAGTTTTTTCACTTTCTAAGTTTTGTGTTTTGCTGCAACGACTGCTATTTCTTGTTAGCATTTTTTTTTCAATTTCTGTGTTGTGTCCTGTTTTTGTTGTTTTTTGTTTACTTGTTTAATGTTTGTACTTCGTAAGCATGTTAATGCTTATATGTTGCATTCATTTGTGCAATACATTATAACTTATAAGTATATAATATATAATATTCATATATAGTTTACCCATAAAGTGTGTAGTGTAGAGTGTATAGAATATAGTGTATACTCTTAATTTCTTAATTCTTATTGTATATACATATATATATTATAATAATAATAAAATAATAATAAATACTCTCACCACACTCCCGCACCTAAATTTTTTTTGGATGTGCCGCTTAGCACCCGCACCCCCCACCTATGTGACATAGCACAAAAGTTAGGGTAGGGAAGATATTTCTCCCTTTTTAATTGTGGAAGATATTTCTACCCTTTTAATTGTGTTTGTGTTGAAGATAAGTTGAAGAAACTAATAGACTTCCCCCTTTATCTAAGGGAGTGGTTCTTTGCTTAAAAAGTTCACCTTTAGATCATTTTGTTATCTGTTCTAAGTTTCTTCTATACACTGCAGACTGTTTGTTCCCAAAATTCTTTTGCAAGGACCATCTCTGCGTGAGAGTTAATTTGTAGATAAAGTGCCTGTGTATCTCCGCTTGATATTTGATAGTTTCAATGAAGACTTTTCATGACAAGTTGGTCACATTATTTCAACTTTCATGATTGCTGTTTTGGAAACCTCAATGGAGAAATTGTTTAATGCAAAATTCTCTCCTTGAAAAACCGAAAATGACAGATTCAGGGTAAATTGTACAATGCATGATGTAGAACATTTCACTTATAAGCAGAAAAAGCCGTATTATCTGAGTAACTATGTGAACATGGACGCAGCTAATGAGTTACGGGGAATGGGAGATCAGCAGTGTTAGTTTTTGTACTTTGGTATATTTTAGTAATTTTTTTGTTCAGTAATATATATTATTATATGAATATAAAAAATTAATTTATGTGTTTATTTACTTAGATCTTATCATATATATATATATATATATATATATATATATATATATATATATATATATATATGGACAGCCGTGTCCCTATACCCAAATTTTTGAATGTTTTTTGTGCCCATACCCACACATGTACTTGTACTCATATGATATAGCTCCTATGATATAGTAAGACACCAAAGTGTGACAGCGACAATGGAATTTGTACCTTCAATCTCTTGAGTGTGAGTCACCTTGCCGCCCAATTGCACCATGCTCCTTATCTGTTGCTTGAAACCCAGGGCCAGCTATGATAACACTGAAATAGACAGTCAGTTGAAAATTAATTCTCTTTTCAATTTTAATTAATGGTATGTGGTTGTCTGCCATCTCCCATATTGAGAAGGCTTTCATGGAGCACTGAAACAATTACAGTAAGTCAGTGACGTCAAGTTTCAAACTCCTTTTTGTAACTGAAGCAAATGGAAGCAGATATGTACAGATTTGTGTCGTGGTGGTTTATAGATTATATGTGCTTCATGTTTTTCTGCCAGTTCTGTCTGTCTTTTCATATGTCGTAACGTGTAATTGTGACGCTAAAGTATTAAAAGTAGCAAATCATGGGTATTATATGTGCACAAGGATCTGCTTTCACTCCAGCTTAATGATATGCTTCATAGGGGTTGCTATTGTTGTTCAAAAGACTGACGTATATAGGAAAGACCTAGGTTCCACGTCTGTCGAACACCCAAGTAATGCAAAATTCTCTCCTTGAAAAACCGAAAATGACAGATTCAGGGTAAATTGTACAATGCATGATGTAGAACTTTTCACTTATAAGCAGAAAAAGCCGTATTATCTGAGTAACTATGTGAACATGGACGCAGCTAATGAGTTACGGGGAATGGGAGATCAGCAGTGTTAGTTTTTGTACTTTGGTATATTTTAGTATTTTTTTTGTTCAGTAATATATATTATTATATGAATATAAAAAATTAATTTATGTGAAACCCAGGGCCAACTATGGTAACACTGAAATAGACGTAGTAGTAGAAAATTAATTCTCTTTTCAATTAATGGTATGGTTGTCTGACATCTCCCATATTGAGAAGGATTTCATGGAGCACTGAAACAAAACTTTTACAGTAAGTCCGAAGCACTTAGTGGAGATTTGATACGTGCTGTTCATTTTTTCCACGAGGTGCCTCTCAACAGTATAAATTGATGGAGGGAGGGAGAGGTGGAGGGAGCAGGAAGGGGGTGGCCTCAAGATGGAGTTCAGCAATGTAGACAACAGTGGTTCCAAGGGCAGCCATGAAAGCTCGGATGACTGTGAAGAAAGCGACGAAGAAAAAGGTTTTCCGAGAAATCATGGCAAACGACTGCCCCTTCATCCTAAGCCTCGTATAAGGTGGACGAATAGTTCATCAAATGTTTGTAGAGGCTACCAACCGGCTCGGAGGATGCAACTGTTAGTCTCTATCTCTCTCTCTCTCTCTCATTTTTCAGTCTGTGTGTGTGTGGGGAGTGTGCACAATTTCGACGGCATGCATGGACGTGTATCAACTGTCATATTACAGCGAGTTCTCATGGCTGATTTGAATTGAAGATGCAACACCGAAAAACATAGTAGCAGAAATGGGCGTTCAGGGCCTTACGATCCGTCACGTGAAGAGCCACTTGCAGGTATACAAATGATTTCTCGGCCATTTTAATTTGTCTCAACTTTTTCGCTGCTAGATTATTTTGTCCCAGTACGTTGATTTAAAAAATATGTACATTTGTTTCTTCTTCTTCTTCTTTCATTGGCTTGAACAGAATTATCGACGGCAGCAGAAACAATCGGCCACAAAGAGGCAGGAAGAGATCTCTATTCATGGTTTGTCAAGTTCTCCACTCAAATCCATCTACTCGAACATCCCACATCCATTCATTTGCTTGGTCCACTGTCCTCCCGTTTTAGTGGCAAATTTGGTGACCTGGATTAGAAATATAAACTCTTTCTTTGCAAATGCCACAAATTATTATGTTCAATCTTTTGAGGTTGTTCGGATCTCTAGAATCTTACACGGTATATCCATACTTCAATCTGTCTGCCCTTAAAAAATATCAAAAGGCAATCATATGACATCCTCATTTTACATCTCCTACAGCGATGAAATTACCACATGTTCACTCTTATTTCATAGCAGTGATGTCTGAGTTTCATCTTCAGATTATGGGAGCTCGAGTATTCAAACTGAAGTGGGTACATCCCAACCAGTAAATCCCGTGCAAGCAGCAGCCGGCCTGTAAGTAATCCACCTGCCATCTTCTCTTTCTACCAGCTTTGAAGTTCCTGTGGAAATATGAGTGTCTGCTACTTCTAGCCGTCACAGTAATTCAGAATGACGGAACGTTTGTGGCCACAGGGGAGGGCAATTTGTGGAGCCTGCCATCACTCCCTGCAATGGAACCCAAAACTGGAACTCGACTTTGACGCCAATGCCGACATATCAGTAAGAAAGCTTGATTGTCATCTTCTCACTCTTTTGTTTCTGTAATGCTTCTGTATGTGTTCCAGACTTCCATGTACTTGTCCTAGCATGTGATAGACTTGATAGATAGTGAGGACAGTATAGAACTTAACCGGTCAACTGGGTTCTTTGCTTGTTGTGAAATAGGGGAGACAACTTTAGCAATCCGCCGTTTCCTCAAAATGAGAAGAGTTTGCTTGTAGATGAAGAGGTACTCCTGCTTTCTCTCTTGCTTGCCTCTGTTTGGTTCTCATTGTTTTCTGATGAGCTGGTGTGGTGTCTTTCTTGTTATGTGGAAGTTTTTCTTTTTCTACAACGATCCCTTCCTCATCGGTTTCTTGAATTGGTCGATTGGTTTTTAAGATTTTCAACACGATGGTCTTGTTCTTGAATGTTTGAACACGTCTGCACTTGTGTCCATAACCTTCGTAGTAACGCAATATTGAAAGCTAACCTAAGTTGGTTAATATGGAAAAAAGATGTTCTTATCCTCAATCACATGATAGGTAACATTTTAACAAAATCTACAGGTGACCTTTATGACACTGAATGCAGGCTTTCAATTTCAAAGCCCTATTAGTCTCTATAAAACTTATTATCTTTCAATCTGTAGGATTTTCTAAATCAGAAAGTTCAAACTGTTGATTCTTAAACCTTCTCTTAAAATCTAATAAATTCATTGCAAAAAGTTTGTTCTAAATGTTGACCTTTAGGTCCTCCAACTTGGAACGATCATATTGGTGCGTGCAATTAGTTGTGAGCAGGAAAGATCACATCCAATTTTTCTGTAATTGTGTTTCAGAAATTATTCCCGCCATTTTATTTATGTCCAAAATAATATGTGATCAAGAGCATGTGTACACTTGTCGCAAAACTTGACAGAGTCTGCTAATCAATTCAACGGTCTCTATTTCAATTTGCAGAAATAGTCTGCTAAGAGAAGAGGACGAAGCTGGAAAACTTGAAAACCTAGTTCGGTCTTTCCCAATTATCAGGATGTATCTTGTGAATTTTTACTAAAATGCTATGCATATATGGTCATCCGAATACATATGTAAGGAGTTAAATTAATTGGTTCAACTTTGGTTTATATACATGTATGTGTGTGTGTAATTTCAACGATGAAAACTTAAGAACCAATATCATACTTTCACACAAGTTTTCATATCTCAATCATTTTTACAGATATTTGAACCGCATATGTAAAGACATCCTCTATCTTTTCTTCTTCTCCCTCATGTCCAAGCTGGGGATTGAACAGACCCCTACCATAGACGCAACAAAGTTTACTTACTGAATTCAAGACCAATTTGAAAGTCTTTTTAAGTCCAATCCCGTCTACGAGCATGAACTATGAAATCCCTGTCATATGCCGTTGCTTTTAATTTCATCCATATATCTGTATAACCTAATGGAGTGGTCATGGTTCCGTCTGCAGATGCATTTGCTGATCTCTTCCGCTGCGGAAGAACAACTCTCTAATTCAATGATGGGGGTGGCAGGCAGCACCCAAGAGAGGGCGCCATCACTTGGAAGCAGCACCAACCTTGTACTTCAGATCCCCGAAGAAATCACAGCATCTGATGAGACATTCCTAGATCTAGATGACTGGCCTTCTTAAGGCAGCCTCATCTCCCCAACTAGAACAGGGGAAGACACCCAAGTCAGCAAGCGATTCGGTGGAGTTGTTCAGCATGGTCTTCGTTGTTCTCGTTTGCGATGCTTCTAGCATCATACTTTGCAGTTTGTTTTTGAGGTTTTTCAGCTAATGAGAGTGAATATGGAGGGCACCCAACTGCCGCATAAATGTGTTCTAGGTAATTTGAGAGTTGATATTGCAGGAGAATGTCAGCTCATCTGCCCAGTTACCCTTAGAGAAGTGGGATAAATGTCTTCCCACTAAGCAACAGCTGTAATGCTATGTTTGAAACTCTTTTTTGCTTTTGTGTTTGATGGCTTTTGGCAATATGAAATGTTGTTGCGTCTGATGAGTGTTGGCAATATGAAATCTTGGTGCGTATGTTTTCCAAGTTAACTGGAACTAGATGAGTGTTCTAGCGAGGGAGCAAGAGCAGCAACGCCAAAAAAGCCACCAATTCGCTTCTGCCTGAAATGCCAGTGCTTGATAAGCTAGACACTTGATTGAATTGGATCTCATTGGCTGCATCTTGATCCCCAAGATGCCTGTATGATTTACGACTGAAAATGGTCGAACCTTCTTTACTGGCTCTTGTCTTCTTCCTAGCATGGCTTCTCCCGCAACTTTTTGTACTTTTTATGAAGCCTTGCATCAGGCTGTCAGATGGCGCTTTCTTTGTTCCTTCTGTGCGGCAGGGAGCTTCTCTTCTCTTGGCTTTTCAGTTTTCCACCAGTAAAAACGGCAATCGATAATTTTTTTCTTTTTAAAAAGTGGAAATCAGGCGAGCATTAGCATGATTTGCACGGAGAGCTTCTGCAATCCTTGAATAATGTTTCCTTTTTTCACCATGAGAATTACGCAGAAACACTCAACCTTTTGAAGTAATAACAGAAACGATTTGACTACATGTATGTGTCTTTAGTTTTACCGCTTGTCTTGGTGAGTTTTCAGATGAAAAAAACTGAAAGGGCTATTCGGCAAAAGCAAACTGTGTTACTAAATTTCTCACGTTCATGAGACACTATAATATTATGTTCTACGAATCTGCCTAAATAGTAACAAGTTTCGAGGTTGTTTGGTAATAATAAGAGTCTGTAACTATTCTATAAATTTATCCAAAAATTTAAGCAGGTTCCAGAAACATTACAATATAATGTTTTATGAACCTGTCCCAATTTTAATGTGAATTCATAAAACAGTAGCAAGTTCCTATAGATAAGCGACCCCTTACAGTGCCCAGGTGCGGTGACACCCTTAAATGCCATGTATTTGTTGAAATTGAGTTTGTAATTTTTACAAAATGTCCCCTCCAAACAAAACAGGTTTTAAAAAGTGATTAAAAAAATTAGTTTATCACAAAACCTGGTTTTTACAAAAAAGTCATTTTCTGAAAGAACGTCTCGGGATAATCACCCTCCTTATTGATTCTGGTGCTGAACTGTTAATATTAATATTGTTGATCTTCTCAGTTCAACTTCCTAGCCTGGGGGTGGGGGTGCGAATGTTCATTAATGTTGTATCTCTCCTGGCTCAGGCCTCTCCTTTTTTTCTGATCCCACTAATTTTTAATGATTTGTCTGGCTTGTCATGACTCTTCATCAGTCCATCGCATCTAAATCTTCATTTAATAAGCACCTTAACTGTTCTTAAAAAGAGAAAAAGGTTGGTGGATGATGATTTGATGCACCATTTAAATTTTAAACTCCAAGGGAACATATATTATTTTTTTATCTTTACTACAAACAAGCGATCTTAGTTTTGATTAACCTTTTTGTTGTTATCCGCAGATAAACGCGTCAGACTTTTTTTGTTTTTTAAATGTTCATGAGTAACTAATTCATGATCAGCAGTCAAAGAAGTTTGTCCAGTGATGTGATAAAATAGTAGGGCCTGACACACCGACGCATCCCACAGAAAAATTTCGTCCTACTTTAGAAACGACAAACTTTTTTAGAGAGAAATTAAGTTTCAAAAAGCTATCGATCTCCCCCGCATAGAGTCATTGAAACTCGTAGTGTATTTTCTGGTAAAATACCGGCTACTCTGATATGGTATTGCCAGCAAAACTTATAAAGTTGACCTGCCCATTTTTTCTTTTCATGCACAAGTCAGATTCCATAATAATATAAAACCAATGGACTAAAAGTTGTTGCCTCACAAAATCAAATTTTTAATGCGAATTGACCAAAATTTCTTGGCTTATGAAAGTAAACCTTTTACAAGTTGCAGGATGATGATATGAAAGCTCCAAGGGTCAAACCTTTCGGCTATTGGTTGCGAGGAAATATCAAACAATGTGGCCGAGGCAGGGGTTGAGAACCTTCCGAAATGGGAACTTTTTATTCTAAGAGCCGCTTGCTTGCTTGCAAGGAAAGTATATGAAGTTGGAAAAGATTTTTTTTCTTTTTTTTGTTTTGTTTTTAGTGGTACCCACAAAAGTGCAAGGACAGAATCTGAAAGTTGCTCACTTAAAGTGGCATAATTTCTTAAATATGAACAAAGTTGCTGAATAAATCAAATCATGATTGCCAACGTGCATGACAGCTACAGCCTACTCGGTCAGTAATATTAGAAAAATTATGTAAATAAAAAAAACATATATAAATTTAAAAAAAAAACTTAAAACGTTTAAGAAAATAAATCGGACAAAAAAACTAGTCAATTGAATTATTCTGGTGACAGCGGGCCTACTTATTAGTAGTCTCTTGTTTGACATATAGCACAAAGTTTTCTTTTTTTTTCAAATCTCAGGCGACGAAAATCAGTTGAAATCTATATACATAAGCCACGTTTAATTTAATTAAGGTGTAATGAAATACATCGATTCACAATTTATTTTTCTGGAAGGAAAGTAGAAGCGCCGATTAGTTTTAAAGTTAAATGATAAAATCTCAATTAATCTGTGGATACCTAATGTAGGATATAAATTGAGATCGCTTAGATCGTGCGCAGCCCGGTGCAACAGCACTTTGAAAATGTGCTCCTTTTGCAAATCTAGACATACGACCGTTTTCACCAGTGCAAAAGCATAAGCAAAAGGCATCATGATGGCCAACGTGTGGATCACGTTCTGAAAGGATTTTAGAATCAATCAGTCAGCTTTTCCAGAATATGAAACCCCAGAACGTCCATATTAATGATGGACGCAAACCTGTCGAAGCATAAATTGAATCTAGAGTTTATGATCTGGCCCCTACCAAGCGGTTCAGGTTCTTGCATGCCAACGTACAAATCCACAAATGTGCCTAGGAACAGATATCCCAACTTGAGTTCAGTTCAGTTCCTCCAAAGCTGAGTCAACACTTCCCAGTACACGCTACAAAAGAGAACATTGTTTTTATTAAAGATATTCAACTCTCTCCGCTTCCATTTTTTTGGTTTGCCAAGATTTTCTCAAAACTTGAAACACTTGGTCTTCTTCAAAAAATTCCAAAATATTGCACTAACTAGAATATCCCGACAATTATGCGTACCAACATCTATCGGTTCAAGTTTTTGTAAGTTTAAAGTAGAAAACCAAGTTAACTAGGCTCATGGAAGATATTGAAACTGAAGGACATTGAGAATTCAACAACTAGAGATTGCATTCCTCTCCATTGCAGAAGTCGCTCGGGAAAGACATGCAAGAATTTAGAGGAACTTCCAAGTAAATGAGATTAAAGTAAATGACACAAGTTCAGGAAGAAATATCAGATTACTCTTGGTGCCTATTGTCTATAAAAAAAATTGAAACCCGAGACAACATGGAGAAGAAAAAGGTTGTGATGAATGTGTTAAATATTAAATAAAACAATTGTTACAAGGAATACACTCCAGATCCACACGTTAATCTTTCTTTTTCTCCTCTTATTTTTCATCACCTTTGCATGGAACATGGATGGTTAACCAGCACAAGCCTCATCTTCTCAGACTGCGCTGGACAAGACTTCCAAAACTAACAAAGTTAAGACCATGAAGCTACCCTTGCCTATGTTAACCATGCTTTGGTAACAACCAGGTTGATGTATGTCATGTGCTGTCAAACAGCTGCAGGTTGCCATATCTCCAGAAACAGCCATAGCTTGCGGCTCACTCAATAAATAGGAAAAACAACTGCAGCTTCAAGGTGCAACCACGAGAAAAACTTGGATAACTTCTATTACCTTGCTGGCTGCTCAGAGATTGTGGGACCTGATACCATGCTGCTCGTGATTGTCGATCCAGGGCCACTGTCAGGAGGTGGCATTGTACCCCATTTTCCTTCAGATTCTAGCGGTTCAAGGACATGAACACCGCCATCTGTTAGTCCTAGTGCAAACTGATTCGGTTCAGAGGGATGGGCAGCAATGACTAATGGGTACACATTTGAGCTGCACAATGAGAGACACAGTTAAGAAATAAGCATTACAGTGATTGATTGATTAAACACAAATTGGTAATACTAATAACAAGGGTTCTGAGATTGAGGGAGATTGATTATAAAGTTTATGCATGTTCCTCCAATATGGACATAAAATTACCTTGTACAAGTTATGTAAGCAGCACTTGACACAAAGCGGAAGTTCAAGTGTCCCTTGCATAACTTGTACAAAGTAATGCACGAATGCTTCCCTGCAAATCGAAAGCACATGAAACAGTAGGATCCTGCCCTTGACATCTTCCAAGTCAAGCTTTATCTCCAGCTTCGTGTCAAGTGCCCCTTGCATATCTTGCACAAGGTAATGCACATCATGTAGAAGGAACATGCACAACCTTTATAATCAATCTGCTCTAAAGACAAAATTAATGCACAAAAAATCACCTTATATTAGAAGGCAAGTATGCCGTTGGACATATCCGACACCTTAATCTCAACGTAGATGCACAGAAAACACCCACACTTCCATCCACAAAGCTAGTATATATCAATTGGCTATCACATGAATATGTTGCATGAGTGATTGGAGCACCTTCTCGTGGTACCCACTGCAAGCAAACAAAAACCTCAGTTCACACAACACAAGGTCACGTTCAGGGGTTCAAGATCGAACACTATATAAGTAATATAACATGCACTGGAACAAGGAAATACATCATAGGAAGGAATATATAACATTCAATATAAGTCTAGTCTGAAAATATATAGCAAATCAAAATATGTCCCTAGTAATCAAATAAAAAAAGTTGAAATAGAAAAAAGACCAAGAACAAAATGAACTCAGTATGCAAAATTTTAATTTTCATAATATGACATGCAATAAGCATTTTCAAGTCACTTTCCCTTCTTTGTCCTTGAGGAAATTGATGTTCCCAAACATTAGAATTGTAATTCTTGTGAGAAAAAAAATTCTATCTCAAGAACCAGAGCTATATTACACAAGGAAACATACACTGTGCCAAGGGAATGATGACCTCTTAGTATGCTAAAAATTGTAGTCATGATATTGGGGTCTGCACATGGAAATCAAGTTCCCCCATTCTACCACTCCTAGTGATGGCAGCAGAAATCCATCTCCACTAAAAGTTTAAGTTCTTGTTCTTAGGGACTAGATGATCAAAAAGCAGTTACATGCCAGAATCTGCGGCTTTTATATCTCAGAACCTGACAACGTGAAAGTTGAAACTGATTCATACGTGTCATGAAGTAGACCTCCAACATGATGGGGACACAGAAGCTAGATGTTTAAACTGCACCTGTTTGACGCACTCCAGTTTGGAGGCTTCGTATATTGCTATTTGTGTCTCGTGCACAGCAAGGAAGTGTTTCTGGTCTTGATGAAATTGCACACGGGTCTCACCAAGGGGTGAAGGAACACGACCACTTGGAATCTGCAAGAACTTACTGGCAAGCTTATCCCATCCGTCAGTGCTCCATACACACAACTGCAACATAGTGCATTGTCATCAATAATAATTAAGGGAGAAAAAAATTAACAAGCACCAGAAAAATGCAATCATATAGGAGGTGGAAAAAGTGATGTGGCATAGCAGGAAACCTATAATGTTCTCCAATTGGATCAGATTTATTGACCATCGGATATATACCTGAAAATCAGCGCCAGATGATACAAGTACATTAAGAGAATTTGAGAAGGCAAGGCCAGTGATCCTCTTTTGATGACCTTTAAGCTTGCTTTTCACCTGAAAAATTATCACAACTATGATCATGAAATTCCTGAATACATGCAATTATATGCTCAAAATGTCCAACATTAGATTGTTCAAGAACAATACCTCATCCACACGGACATTGTAGATCTGAATAGTTGAATCATCCATGCCTATTGCAATTATGTTGTTATCTTGTGGATGGAAAGCAAGAAATGTTGCCGCTGGTGGTGGAGGCATAAATGTTGCCATTGTCTGCAATGATGAACATGCTCTTCATTACGTATCAACAGCGTAAAACCATAATGTATTATTATGTCCACATGCTTTTTCCTATACGAAAGGCAAACTTACCTTAAATGTCATCATATTAAAAAGAGATATTTTTCCACCTGATGCTGACATGACGTAGGAATCATTCTTTGATAGCGCAAAACAGGAAACAGCTTCCTCAGGGTCTGCGTCACTTGTGTCATTAGTCATTAGTATTCCACTTGATGGTTGCCATAACTGAGGTGGTACATTAGCAGTCGCCTACAAAACAAGAACAGTGGGTGAACTGCAGCAGAAAAGGGCATATACACCATCACCATCATCAGCCTTTACCTTTGCAAATGGATTTCGTTCACCACGCTGCCATTTCCAAAGCTTGTGAACAGCATTGGATGCCAGTGCTAAAATTGCAACCCCTGAGTTGGTGTAAATCAATCTGGAAACCTGGCAGAGAACAGATATTCTAAAAATTTACATTTGTAATTGTCAAACAAGTACAATCCCTATCATTTACAAAGAAAAAAAAAAACGTAGTTAAGAGTTAAGAGATGCCAATTTGGAAACCTTTGTTGCAGATAGCTGTACTAAGCAATCAAACAGTACCATTAAATCCAACTTACAAAAACTAGATTCTAAAATTTTTTGAAGCCATGAAAATATTCTATAAAATACTATCACTAAAACCTTTAGATCATACTTCAGTAGATATCATGAGTTATATCTAACAAAGTGATGATCACCTAGTAATTTAAGGAAGGCAAACATGTAAAAAATAAAATGGACCACTAAATATTATAATTACATATGAAATGCCACTCCAGTGATTTGGTACCACCAGCATGAATTTCATTGTAATTCTTCAGAAATCACCTTCCTAAATGTCCATTGATTAATAAAGGTACGTGCACTTCCATTAATTTTTGTGTCAGTTCAAAGATGATGAGATGTTTACCTTCACAGCTGACAGATTATCGGGTAATCGTAGAGAGCAACATTGTAGTGGTTCAGCGATTTCAGTGAGCTTCCAAACTTTTGACTTATCCACCGATTCATCAGTTATTCTGGGTTTAATATCCCCTGTGTTTCGATTTTCTCCATTCTGAGGATACAAACAGAAAAACAAATGAAAAGGGGAAACACATAATACAACCATAAACTGCTAGTTTGTGGAACATTGACACTGTAAACTAGGAAAAATAGAAAACCAATGAAAGGGAGTACATAAAACTCGAGGTAAATAACTTATAGCATACAAGGTGCTAAAACTTTCAAGGTTCGCCAAAATTTAACATTTCAAAGCACAGATGTACACAAACTAGTGTGTATGTGACCCAATCTACCTCTAATAGAATTAAATCAAAAAATGCTGATATTTAGAATTCTAACACTAATTGCAGAATTTGCAAATCCAAGTAGGATATAAGGACATGGTAGTGGGAAATTTACCAAAGGAGCAGTGGCAACGACTGGAGCAGAACGCTCCACAATTCCACTACTAGTTCCTCCAGTAGCATTAACAGGCCCCAGTGAAGTAATTGCGGCTGGCTGCAGAATAATGAGAGCTTGTTTAAATTGCTCTAAATTGGACAGATAGAAACAACAGGAAATAACATTTATAAGAACCTTTGTAGCCTCTGAAACAACTCTAGATGCATCAAAGGAACGACTCTCAAGAGTATGCAGCAGCCGAAGCCCATCAGCATTTGCTAATATCTTGAAACCATTATCAGCAGTTGACACAGCTAAAAGTATTCCTTCTTTGTTAAATCTCATGCGAGGACTGGCCTGCATAAGATAAATGCCAGCATCCTTACAATCTGAAGCCAGATACCAATATGCAAGTAACAAAACCAGGACAGCCTATTCCAACACATACCGGCAGTCCTCCATCTGCATCAGTGGTTGTTAGGAGGTTGACATTGTCCATGTCCCAAAATTTAATCAAGAACTCATCCCCAGCAGCCAAAAATCGATTTTTTGTAGTATCAAATTGAACAACTCCCATAGATCGCTTCCGAAACCCTTGATAAGTCCTCTTTACTGCTCCTTCAGCTTCATTCCATTCAACAATGTAGGAATCTCCTTCTTTACTAGTCCCACATGAAAACAATCTGCAAGATTGCCACAAAGATTAGATGTGCCACACCAAACATGTCTTATAATGAAATCGGCCTAATTTCCTGCAAAAGTGACCATGCCTAAATTCAAAATTCAAAACCTTGTCCCATCAGCACTGTAGGCCATTGTGGTACACCAGTGACCAGGTGCATCATAGTCAATTCTAGAACCCATGTTATCATACAACCATGCTTTGATCTTCCCATCGAGTGCCGTGGAGAATATAAACTGCAGGTATAAGCCGACAAGGGATATATCTGAGTTTACAATGCAGAAGAAAAGAAATTCGACTCAGGAGGTAAGTGTGATCCCAAGGATGCCAAATAACTTCAATTATGTGGAATGGACAGACCTGGACACTGTCCTTGTGATGGGGACAGACTGAATAAACAGGAGCTTCATGACCCTCAAAGGTATATTGTTTAGCACCAGTAACCGCATCCCACACCTACCCAAACAAGAGATTAGCAACCACCTTTAGGTAATATCAAACACTCATATATTCAACCAACCTTGATAGTCTTGTCATCTCCACAGGTGATGATACTCAACTGCTTGTTAGGGTGAGCAAAAGCAATGTCATTAACACTGCCAACATGAGCATCTATCTGAGAAGGGAAAAGTAAAGTGGTTTCAGCAGTGAACCATTTCCATGCATAGATGTTGATAGAATTAATTGGAAAAAAAAGAGATGCCATCAAAGTTAGCAGCACACAAGTGGAACATGTCAACAGCACCTTACACCATGTTAATCCATTTCTAGAATCCAGAATAGTTATGCAACTCACTTATAAGCAAAATGTTCTTTATCTAGATGCTCATCTCTACATGTGAAAAAAAAACTATAGACACTATAGAAATGGCCATGGGAATCCTATGGTTTTGTAAGATTATTTCCACCTTTCACATGCAAGAAAAATGGAACAAATCAATTTACAAACCTCCAAATGATTCCGTAGAATATCATCACCCCCATGATATGAATATATGTGAACGATATACTTGGAATATGCAACACCTAAAACAGGAAGCAAGTCAGGCATGGAAACACAAAATGGGTTTAGGACAAAACTTCAGCAAGAATCACAAGTAGAAGAAAGGGTCATCATCATGTACCAAATAAAGAGCCATCTGGACTCCACACCACACGGGTAACAGATATAGCTGGATCCTTGACAAGAGCTGCCTGCACGACATGATAATCACATGAACAATAAAACCTTTTCGCGAGGAGGCCATCCACCCTAAGGTTCATAAGGAAGGTTGTAAAATCACTAGGTGTATCCTAGTGTTAGATGCAGTAAAAGGAAAGAGAAAAGGAAATCCAACCAGCGAACGATGGTCACAGTATCAAGCCCTTAGCAATTTCCACTTACAAAACAATGAAGAGTAGGAAACAAATATACCTGTAGAGGCATGGAGCATGCTCCTACCTCCCAAATCTTAAAAGTCCTATGTGCCAGCCTTTCTCTTGACCCTACCTCCCACACCGCAATGTCACCACCATTTGTTCCAACTACAGGATCACAAGAGAAGATCCAGTTTTATCAAATAGACACAGAAAATAGCAAAGTTGCATGATTAGGGATCTGCAAGACAGCAGAATCCTTATTATTTGGTTTGGAATGCAAGAATCTTTCGGGAAATCCTCTGCCCCCACATTCAGAGAAGAATGAGCCTCAAAGATGGAAACTATCGGAGCCCAAATTCTCTAAAAAATGGCACTGTAATGCCAAGTTGGTAGGAAAATGAGTTCATATGCAACCAAAATCTTCAAGTTTTTTCTCCATCATCATCAATCATTTCAGCACCATAATGTGAAATAACTGCTGTCCACTTGGCAGCTAAACAATGAACAATATACGCATACAGATTACAATTAAAATTTCAAACATGATGAAAACTAACCAAGTAGAACTGTCTGTTGGATGGGGTGGAAATCCATGCTCATGACACAGGACCCTTGGCTCAGACTACGAGCAACAGTCTTGGGTAAATCATCTGAAGAATAAAAGTTTTGAGTATGTGCCTGACTGGGATATGTAACAGGCAAAATATTTACTGGCAGATTCACCTGCAAAGATTGAAGGGCAACATATGTTGAAATCTAAACAGAACGGCTTTTATTTAAAGAAAGTAACACAATACCCAAAAATAGGATCGCAGAGTGGACCTGGAACTTGAAAGACTAGGATGTATATATACCTCATCAGATAGTCCCATTGTCCTTGCCCTTTTCAGCATATGTTCAGAATCAGCTGATGGATAATCTACTGAAGGATTATTTGTTGGTGGAGTTCTCGGATGCTTTAGCAAAGCAGCTAAAATGGAAACGTCAATTGCAAGGTTCAATAAGTAAACAAAAAAGGCTATGACAACATGACAAAATGTCAATCACAACGAGATGTCCAGCAAGCTGCCTGCTCCATACATGAATTCAAGTTATATAATACCTGCATTAGCAGGACCGCCCAGGCCAATTGATGCACTGGAAGCTGCAGCATGGTTAACAGGAGGATTTGACATCCAGCCTGTGAGTGAAGGTGGAAGATGTCCAGGTGCTGCTTGGAAAGGCTGCAGTACATGCACACATCCCAATGTTTTGACATTCAATTCAACAACTATTGATAACTCGTCGAAGAAGAGACAATACGCAGGTTATCTTACTACATGAGCACCCAATGTTGGGAATCCGCCCGGTTTAGGAATGGCTCCCATCAGCGAATTAGTTGCAGGTGATGGTGCACGTGCACCATTTGGTTGCCCGCAACTATGATCCACAAAAAGTGTCTTTATGTCAGGATTCGGCCTTGGGTTTTTGCAGAGCTGATGCTGCCAGTTAAGACTGCATAAGAAACATGGAGAAATTTAACCTCCACTAGCAAGCTAAGGGTACGGTTTACCAATACAAGGTTGCAAACTCAAGTAAAACAATATTAGCGATAGCAAGAGTTGACCTCTGGTTAATAAGGGTTCTTAACCGCGAGGCCTTGAGGGAAGGGAACTGCAATTTGTCTCGGAACAGGGGATTGGCTTCAATCAACTTCTTGAGCTCAGAAAGCATTATGTTCCTTGCCGATTTTGTATCCCCGTATTTCGAAAGCTGCTCATTCTCTCTGTGCCCAGCAACAGAAAAAGCAAAGTCAGAACCAAAAAGAGCAAAGAATTACAAAAACTTTTTTACAACAAAATAAATTTAAACAAACAAAAAAATGACCAAACAAACGGCTAACCTGAAATTGTCGAGAGTCAAGAGCTGCGTTATCTCCTTGAACAATTCTTCGTTGAACGAGGAGAAAACTTTCAAATCCTTCACGAGGATTTCAACAGCTTTTCCTCGATCTTGCCTAAAACATAGAACCACCAAATCATTAGAAATGTGAGACGAAACGTTTCATGAAGAAAAACTGGGGAAAGAGACAGGGAAAGAACAAAACCGGAATAATATGGGAAAATGTTTTGGTTCTAAAGTGAAAGGAAAGAATTTTACCTATCCAAGGCCTCGAGGTACTTCTGCTTCCTTATCTCGAAGAAGATCTTCATCGAGTAGCGATTATCGTCGACCTTTGTAAAGCCCGAGAGGTACTTCTCTGCCTCTTCCCATTCGCCATTATGAACGGCATCCTCGAAATACTTCATATTGAAGAAAAACCCCGACTCTTGCTCTAATCTGAGTAAAAATAACCACAATCTCACCATAAAAAACAAAAAAAAAACCGCAATCATAGACACGGGGCACGAACAAGAAGCGAAATCAAAAGGAAAAAAAAAAAAAGCTCACTTGTGAACCGTCTCCTTAAATTTCTCCTCGTCTAGGAACTGCAATATAAGGAACACGAGTTCTCTACTGAGAGACGACATCTCCGGCGATCTGAAGAAACCCTAATTCCTTCCTCCTGCCGGGAACCCCTTGCAGATCGGCCGGATTCACCTGAAAGCAGATAAAACTACGAAATATCTCATCCGCAAGCGAGAAAAAAAGGAACAGGAAAGAGCAGAAAGAACAGTTTCTTCCGATAAAGCTTTTCCGAAAACTGAAAAGAAAAATAACGAACTCAACAAGAAAAAAAAGAAGCAGATGAACAAGAAGAAGAAGAAGAATACCCGGCTCCTCTTCCTCCTCCTCCTCCTTCTGGCTGAGATGTTGATAAGGTGATCTGCAGATCGATCCACAGACAGAGAGAAAGGGGGAGAGAGAGAGAGAGAGAAAGAGAAAGAGAGAGGGTGAGAGAGAGCCTTCTGCTTCTGCTAAGGAGCAGAACGTGAGAAATCAGAGGAAGAGAGAGAGGGAGGGAGAGGATAAGCTAACAAACAAAAACTAAATACCAAACGAAAGCGAGGGCTACAGAACAGGGGGATGATAAGCCCGTGGGCTTATCATCCTGATACGCGGCGCCCGTGATAACTCCTCGAGCCTTATAAAGCTTTCGACCGATGGGTCTGGTGGTTGTTGGACTGAGCGCTGGGGTCCACACTGTTCGATACATGACAGAAAAGACCATAATACCCTCGTCAGATCTGCTTTCCCTTCCCTTCCGTTTCCTGTGGTGTCCTCGTGGATATTTCCGGTCCACCACTGAAGGGAAAAGGTCATTTGGCTTGAACGGGGATATATTCGTGAAATTTTGAATGTCGGGGGGTTCTTGTGGGATGCCACGCCCGTTTTCGTTCTCGTTCTCGTTTTCGTTTTCCTTTCGGGCTTCCGCTCCTTCCCTTTGAAAACGGAAACTTCAATACAATACAAAGCCAAGGAATAAATAAACCCTCCAAAAGAAAAAAGAAAAAAAAAAAAAGGAAAGCCAGAAAGGAAAACGACGGGACGTGATAGCTAACCACGTTGACACGTTCTCATTCTCTAGGGCTGGCGTCATGGGCTCGTCCGGAGGGGGGGCCCGGCGCCCGACGATCAAACGTCAAAGCCCGGGGTGGGTCTTTCCTGGCATGCACCGCTAACCAGGGGCACTCTCGTCTTTGCCTGACTTTCTGAAAGTGGGACGGGAAGTGCCGCCCCGGGGAATGCAGTGCAGTCGGTCAAGGACGAGCGAGGGGATCCTGGAACTCCGGCGAGGTGGAGGGTCCCATCGGAAATTTGAAGGAAAGCCCCGCCTTGTCCTTGACCGTTGAACCTCCTTCTGCGCATGGAAGCCCCTCCGTTCCGATCGGGTGTGGACTCGAGAAAGATGGCGCTGTCGGCACCCGGGACGGGATGGCATGTTAGACCGGAAACCGATACATAACGTCGCGGTTCTCGAGTTTGGTCCGGTCATTATCGTCAGTCGCTACATCCTCGATTCCGGTATCGACTCGGATCGGTTGTTCAAGAAGCCGATATGATGTAGCTGAAGTTTTGTGGCCAACCCGGGACGCGGTCGGCTGACTGACTGGGGGGTTCTCACTTCTCAGGCATTCGAGACACTTCTGAGTTCTGTCAATCACGTCGTATGGGATTGGTGATTGGGACTGATTTGGACGGACCGGATCTGGACTGACCTTAAGAGTTTTGGCGAGATCCAACCCGACTGACACAAGCGAACGTGGACGCTGCGTGGCCCGCCTAGAGCGTCACCTCTTCCGATCGGTGGGGCCTACTACCCTGCCAAAGCCAGTTAAATTATGGTCCGACCGCCCCCTCCTGACAGGACCACTTGAGTCAGGACCCGAACCATTTAAAGGTCCTGAATTTTGACGACTTGGGCGAGCTACCATTGGCTGCCGGCAGATTGGTACGATCCGAAGATCCTTCTTGGACTCAGTCTCACAACTGGACTAGCCACCTGATCTGGATCCGGGACCTCTTTCTTGATTTGGCTTTGTTGAATATTATTTATTTTCACATCGATATATTTCATGTTTTGGATATCTTTCACTCCAAGATTATGATATGCGCCCCTTAAAACAATACATGTTTTTAAGGGCCTTTTCCTTTCCACCGAAAGCTTTTATAGTTGGTCACGCTGTGTGTGACTGATCGTGGGGACAAGTTTCTTCAAACGCCATTGACGTGAAGTACACCGATCATTGACTTCCTGGTTAACTTGACGTGAGATTGGTTACGCATCTTCCCGTCAGTCGATTTAAGCCTGCTTTCCTGTAGGGAGCCATTGGATCGGTGTTTTCTGAGCAAAGGGTGGAACTCAAGTGGCAACGACCATGGTTGGAGTTGAAGCGATCGAGCAATATCAGTTTTTAGTGATCTTTTTATCATTCCCAAAGCACAGCATCTAATGGAATGGTAGTTTTACTGCTTCCACCGATTTCAATTGAACGGGTTTCTTCTGAGAACTTCTCTTAGACAACTTAACAAGAAGGATTAACTTCAGCAGCAGGATCAATCATAAGAGCCAGCAAGGCCTGAGCTTGTTTGGCTTAAAATTTTCACGCGTTCCCGAGTCAAAAGAAGTGCATCAAATATTCATGTACAGAAAGTTTTAGAGTAACAATCAATGTTTGGATACTGTACTTTCAAAGACATTTTTACTTTTTATTGTTTATTAAATTTTCGGAGTGCAAATATATAGACCGCAGCAGGCGCTTCAATACCTTCTTTTTCCAAAAAAAAAAAAAAAAAAAAAAGTCTAATACGACCGAACCGTTGTACATGATTGACTTTAACTTTTGGATCGCTCAAACACGGTGCATAACTAGGTGCTTTCGCGCTTGGAAAATAAGCGAGCGGCCGAGAATTGTGGGAGCCATTCAAACCTGAAAAGCGGAATTCAAACAGCTATTTTCTTGCCAACGGACCATTTTGTTTGAAGTATGCATTAAGGAAAAAAAAAATACCCTCTTTAGCACGTAGCAAATGGACTGGATAAGAGCTCGGTGGAGTCAGAAATTTTTTAGTTAAAATATATTATAGTAAAAATTTTCATTTTTTGTGGAGCACATAAGTAAATAATTGTAAGATATCTATATAAAAGGCAAAAAAAGAAAATTGTTGCTCATTATATGTAGCTTCACTACTGACTCGGTCAAAGGAGCTGTGTACATAACTGCATAGTTCTTGAATGAAGAGGTTGGTGCAACCAAAAGGTTTTGAAATCTCATAAAATTAGTACATTCGTCTTGCGAAAGTGACTCAGCTCATAAGTTGCCAAAGACAAAGATCCCATCATTATTGTTAAATTCGGAATATAAATTAGAACTTCATTTCTGCAATTATTTCTTAGATTAGGCAAATTATATGAGAATGACTCTTCTGAATCCCATGCTTCATCTCTTGGCTACGTCTGGCAATGCGAGCAGAAAGATGATCTCAACAGGACAACTCATCAGAAAGCTACCTTCCCAAAAAGCAGCGAGAAGTTCACATGGAAATTACTTCCCATAGAAAGAGGGGGCAATGTAATCTGGTTTCCATAAAGAGACAGGTCTTCCGCATGTCGACGACCCTGCGTCTTTCGCACACCGTATCATTTTCACTGTCACCTTTTGTGATAAAAGCCTTTTTGCTGTTGAAGTAAAGGGCCTTCCCTAGTTCCCTTCCCTTACAGAGTTCGGGTCCTATAAAAGCTTACGGAGAAACTTATACAAAGGCACCACTAAAATGAAAAATTATTAATTTGTTTTTTTTAATATTATTTACATTACCCCCCAAAACGAAAAATTATTTCCTCTAATAGAGCTACAATCGAATGATACAGAACCCTGTGACAGTTACTTAAAAGCCGGTGTTCCTGTGACAGGTGCAGTGGATCCTTTTGCTGTAAAGAAGGCACGGGTTCCAATCTGCCTGTCGGCGCCATGGCTTTCGTACATTAAAGTAATATATTTTATTTGAGCGTCGCTTGAGCTCAGCCAGGCAATTTTCGAGCTTAGCTTAAAAAAAAACTGACCTCGACAAGCTTAAACGAGCCAAGTTACAATAGCCTTAGCATGTCTCCGACTCGGATCTTGTAGGTAAGTTCATGGCCAGTTGTTCTTGAAATGGCGTCAGCCTAGCAATCGCGTACATCTCATTTGATCGAAAGCACTTGTTATATTCTTGGCAGCCGTTTGATTACCGTCGATAGCTTCTTTCAACTCGAACTTACTTGATCCTAATAAATTTAAGATTTGCCTCAAATCCATGGAACTTTAATGAGGAAGCTTGAAATTTACTGTTAAGGATATGAAGATCACATATTTATGTCGTAACTGACACACCTTCCAAATAATAAAAGATCTAAAATCTTTATTAAACATTAAAATTTTTGAAATTTAGACCTGTACAAGACGCTTGAGAAGAAAACACATGGCGTTTTTGGAACATACGTGCATCTAATCTACGTATGTGTGTGTACAAGTATCTCTAATCGCCATAAAAGAAAAGAAAAGAACTTATGATGGGTTGGGGTTTTCGGTTTGTTGACCCGACCTGACTAAAACCTCGAGCAGCCAGTGTTGGGATGCAAATCTCGATGACTACACGGTTCTCAACCAATTGGCAGTTGGCATGGCATGCCCAGATCCAGATTCCTGTACGTTTTAGTGTAGAACAGCTCTTTTTAGGTGGATCCGTTATCTGCTTTTTTTAGGCAGTACACGATCCGCTTGGGGCCCAAGCCTAGGGGCGGACCTACACCCACGCGCCTTCGTGTTATATATATATATACACACATTTTGTTTGTTTGTTTGTTTGTTTGTTTTTTTTTTTTTTTTTTTTTCCCCCGAAAGTGGTAAGTGCCACTCTGCTTCTACTTCAATGTGCATTAACGATAGACAATGAAAGAGGAAAGCATCTGTATTTCTCTCTAAACTCATTTGTCAATGTCATGTTAGATTCACTAAAATCATTGTTTTCACCGCTAAACGGTTGTCAATAAAACAAAGGTTAACCTCATCCGGGTTAAGGTTCCCCCTTCTCTTATTTTATTTATTTTTTCCTCTTTACAAGTCGATTAACATTGTTTAAGCTTGGCTCGAGATCGACCAACCTACTAAACGATAAACGTCCCTCAACTCATCGGGATTATGTAAATATATGGTTCGGAAAGAGAAGACCTGAGCTTAACCAGAATTAGTTCGCGAGGAGGAAGAGGGAAAAACATGGAGGGACGAATGTATCACTCTAAATATGTATTACCACATAAAAATTTTCATAAACTGGCCGTGGGAAATTACAGACCCAAAAGGCTCAACTCCCACGAAAGAATAATTTCCTGGTTGGATTGGATGGACCTCTATTTGAGACATGACTACGAAAAGAATCTGAGATTATACAAAAGAACGCCACAGCAGCATCAGGTATAACGGATCCAGAAAAAACCGGGGACCTACTCCCCGCCACGTGTCTTGAAGAATCAAATGTGATGACACTAGGAGCCGGTTAATTGCTATGGGAACCGGTTGTTGTAATGATCTTCTTCTCCCTCTGCTCTTTCCTTTAGTTGACGTTCGCATTCGCACGCTTTATTTGCAGGGCAGCTCTAACCACATTTCCCCTGGTAATTATCCCCACCTGGTCGACAAGCGAAGATTGTCATGAAACATGAATAGCATGAAGATCAGAAGCATGTCTGGAAGCACACAGCTAGCAGTTCTTACCAGTTTGCCAGCACCATCCACCACAGGTAAGCGCCGATACTTTGTTTCGAGCAGTAACCTGGTATCCAGTAGAACATGTCTTAACCATGGAAGACTAACAAATCTAAACCAACCAGGCCCAGCACCCTCACAAGGAACACAAATCCGTGGCCAAATCACGCAGATCAAACCAAAGAAATGGAAAAGCAAGATGCAAATACCTTGCAGCATCTTCCAAATTTGTTGTTTCCCGAACAACAAGTGGTGCAGGAGTCATGAGCTCACCGATGACCTTGCCATTGGTTTTGCACAATAGTTTTTGCACTTCATGAAATGTCTGCCATGAAAAAACGAAAATAATTTAGGAGTACAACTCTAAGCAAAATTACAAACTACACTAGTCTGTGGTGTTGAACTTGAATTGCATAGGACTGGGCAAAAGTAGTTTCTGTATCCAATACAAAGATGGCTAGAAATATCCACATTTAATAAGCAGGAAGTTCTAACTATGGGCCGACCTTCTGACCCTGATTCCAGAAATGAACTACATGTATATGCAGACACTCATACAGGCAAAACTTTCACTAATAACCGTGAAACAGGGGTTCAGGAGCGTCAGGTTAAGTGCCAATTTTGGAACATACGTATTTGACTTTCTATTTCTCACCATCTGAACCAGCCAACAAGATCAAATAAGAGAACTCAATGTACAACATGGAGTGACTGAAGGAAACCACGAGGAGATTGAGACAAATTCAAAGTGCCACTCATCCACCCACTTCTCTGTAATTCTTAAGTTCACTGAAAATTTGAGATCAATATTGACCCACATCATGTATGATTACTTTGGATTCATAGCGCCAAATATACACACATATGTTTAGCATTTCACGGCCTGTATTTAATGGAAACATTATGGCGGCTGAAGTTGACATCAGGTTCGTTAGTGTCATTCATTGGGAACAACATATCTAGCCCAATCCTCTTCAGCACACCAATCCATTCAAATAATTTATTGAGAGTTGAACAGGACATATTCAGCCTCTTTGCACATTATTTCGGCCTTTCCACAAATCCTACCACCTGTTGAGATCTTCAAATGCCAAAATAGATCGTGAACAGAAAGAAGCAACAAATATATGAACACAGATAACTGAGTGCTCAACCAGAACCCCAACCGAAATTAGATATTTTAAGTAAATGACTGTGCTTGACATTTAAGATGTATGAGATAGAAATAGGCAATAAGCAGTAGGCAGAACTTGAATGTGTGAACATACTTTCCAACTCCTACCGACTTCAGGAAATAAATTGTTCTCGGACTTTCCACAACCTCCTGTTATCACAAGAAAGAGTAGTTAGCATATGGAAATTTATTCCTTTCACTGTCTAAACAATAGAAGGATATTTTCATTTTATCCTATAATGTTCTGTTTAAAGTTTAAGCTAAAGGCATTAACAATAGACAATGAACGAGACAACATGCGAGCAATTTGCTATCCAAAGGAAGAGAGAGATTGGCCCATGTAAAGTATAAAAAAAGAAGTTTTATGAGACATTTTCAATCATAAAAAGTGCTCAAGCTATGAACTGCTCAATAGCAAAAAGCCAAAAGATGGAAGATATCCAATAGAATATGTCGCCTGATACTCATGACATTTAACTTGTTCACAATGAATTTTGTGTATTCAAGTGTATGTTCAACTTGTCTGGTCCTACTTACATTGTCATATAGCAAATCAATGTTCAGTAAGCAAAGTTCTAGAGATCATTACAAAGGACATATTTTTGTTACAAAAAGCATTTCCAGTATCTTTTGTTATAGCAATAACAAAGATATTAGGTTAAAATTAATAGATAGGGCATGTCACTATATATGCCAACCGGGCACAGGAACAGCTCATCAGGAAGAAAAATTGGGGCAATTTCAATTGGTCAAACTCAACGTTCAAAAGCCAAGACCCACAAACAGCATATAACTAAACTTATATGTTAAAGGACTTAAAATATCAAAAAGAAACCTGATATAGAGTCCAAAGCCAACAGGTCATAATCTGACACCACTCCAACCTGCAATTAGTTCCATTGCAATTGTTAAATTGATAAACGAACTTGGTTAATGAACAAAAGTTCAGAAAATTGAATAACAATGTGACAAGTATATATAAGTGGATCACATAACCACATGGGTCTAGAACATGCCTCAAACAAATGCACGACATAAAAGATAAACACGTTTCTTTTCACCGCCAGTGCTTCTTCATGATCATTAAATGTGATTTAGTTTCAATAACACAGTTAGACTAGTTCATAGATACATCAAGCACAATATGAACGAGATGATACCAAAGGGAAGGCATGAAATAAGAAAAGAGGACAACCCTTTGCCAAAGTTCATGCCTAAGATATGCATGAGCTTCCATAACCTCAAAGAACTTTTGTGAAACAAGCATCAAATCATGCACCTATATTTCTGGATAGTACGCTGCACGTATTTTCTATTACATGCAACCAGTTAAAATTTCTATCTAAAAAGAGTTAGATATACAAGAAAATTGTTCTTTGGTCTCTCAGATGCAATTATGCTTGCAAACTAAAATTTTGGGTCATCTTATCTTAAATAGCATGCAACTTGAAATGTCTCAAACATCTGGAAGAGTAAGTTACTTCCATAAACCATTAGTCATATACTAAACAGATTAAGAGCCAAAAAGGAACCTCACCAATTTCCAATCGTCATCAATCACAGGGAAGCCGGTAACCCTGTTCTCCACAATAATTTCCAGGGCTGTCGACACCACAATAAATTAAATTACAGAATAGCAATTACTCCAAAGTCAAGAATACATTCATGTATAGAGCCTTACCTTCATCAACAGTAGTAGTAGGTTTAACTACATGAAGATTGTCTCGCTTAGTCATAAACTCGCCAACAGTATAAACCCCATTCTTTGGCTGCCAATTTCACAGGAAACAGAGAAATGAGAATGCTAAATGGTAAGCTAAGCTCATTCAAACAAAGAACCCTCTACAAAGTTAAAATAACCAAAGTCTGGCACTTGATATGCCAAAATATAAAAGATAAGGCCACAGTGAAGTCCATCTCGAAGTAGTCTATTTCAATAAACAGATTCACCAAGACTAAGGCTTATACATGACAACACCCACCCACAAATAACAAAACGAATTAATTAAAGATCACACTTGAAATGAATGAATCCTAACAGTAGTTCATAGGCATTATGAAATTGATGCAGAGACACAACGTAATTTGTGAACAAGCCATGGCACAATCTTTTGTAGTTGAATGAAAACAGTGACCAGAATAAGCGAAAAGGCAGTAGACAGGAAGAAACTCACCATACATAGTTTTCACATTTCTGGCAACAACCATGACATCTGAATTACAAGAACTTGCATTTGCAAGATCAATGTTCAAATGCTCAGTGAAGTTTGTAGATCCACATAATTCTGATCGTAAGTTCATATATGCAGTATGCACAACTATTTTAATCTTTCACGACAAAAATTAAGGGACATTTTAAAATGTCCATCAACCTTTTGAACCTATTTAACATGCCCATCAAAATTTTCAGTTTTTCAACTGCCACCAAAACCTTTACGTAATGTTATGTATTATATCTCTTGAAGATTATAAGGATCAATATTGCCAAATTCAATTAGCCAACTTCTGCTTACATACATCCTACATCTGATCCATATCCAATTCATTAGATACCTATAGAACATCCGTTAGTTGAATGTTCCCTGTCATCAGCAAAATACCTTGATTCAAATTTGTTCCTTTTGATACTTGAGAGCCTGAGACTTGAGAGTGGTTTTTATAGATGAACAAAAATACCATGTCTTTCCACACATGTTTGTCACGCTGGGACTTTTTCATCAAACCATCTCCTTGTTCTCCAATTCAATTTGTAGGCTTTCAGGAGTACATACAGTGACTTGTTTATCCTTTTTCTCTTCAACAAATTTCCAAAGCAAAATGTGATTTTTTGCATTTGGAAATGCCAATTGATAATTAGTTCTTGCTTCATAAGGAACTTAGTTTTCATAGTGTCTTAACAAAAAACTGGAGGACAAGAAATCGTAAAGGCAATTAATGAAGCATGATAGTAATCAGAATAACCACCAAAATAGAGCAGGAAAACATGATCAGAACGACACAAGGCAATTAACACCTCTTAGCCAGCTGTTCCGTTTGCATAAGAACAACCAAGACACAAGAACAGAAGACCGATCTAGAAGTCCTTTCTCTGCCTCATTCAGAAACCGTGCCACAGGCGATAAGACCAATTTAAAAGCCCATAGTTTAATCATTCAGTTCCCGTGAAAGCAACTACGTGCATTCACCTGCTCAGAAAGCATATATTTTCTAGCGCGTTAGGTTCGCAATGTAACTTTCCACACCATGCCCATTATGAGGACAACTGCCCAAAAACTTCTGCCGCACTGTACATTGGAATCCGTTCATGAGAAACCTGAGAAAGAAATAGATTACATTTTCAAGCAACGATGGTGCAGAAAGTAGCACCCATCGGCTAAAGATTCACTCAGCGCGACATGGTCAATTTACTTCAGCCTCCAAAGTCTTTCCGACAGGAATCATATTAATTTAAGCACTTCACTTAGTTGCACAACTAAAGCAAGCAATGAAGAGACAGAATATCCTCCTTGCTCATGCTGAATAATCAGCAATAATCACTTACTGGCATCGGATCCCATCAACGCCAAACCCCAGCACGTATCATTACCCAAGAGATAAGAGAGAAGCAGCCAAACGCACCAATACAGCGAAAAAAGACACGCTACACCTACCCCCACAGCATGCCCACCGCATCAAACTAAATAACATAATTATGCAGGAATCAAGAGAAAAAAAAGAACCCCGAAGAACTAGGGATACTACAAACCGCTAAAAATTCGACTTACCGCAGCCGGATTGGTCATCAAGGAGTTACTCCGGACGACGACTGAAGGAATCCTGGAAGCGATCGTGACGGGCACACGCTCAAACGACTCGCGAGGCACCGAAATCGCCGATCTAGTGAGCTCCCGGTATCTCAGGAACCTCCTCGGGAAAGAAGACGGCAGAGAAAGAGCAGAAGACGCAGAGGAAAGCAACGAAGAAGAAGATGATGATGAAGAAGAAGAAGAAGAAGAAGATGAAGCAGAAGAAGAAGGAACACAAAAACGAGCCCTAACGAGGGAGTCCGACAGAATCACAGACGCCATCTCTACCCTCTCACACTCTCTCTCACAATCTAGAAAGAAGGAAGATCAGAAAGTCTCCGCGATGAACAGGAAGGGGCGCAACATAGACTTATATAGTTCCCCGCTGTTGATCTTTCTTTCGAGAAAGCATGGAAAAGGTGGCATCCTAAAAGACATTTATGCCCCTCAATATATTATTCAATGACGAGAGCGGCGTGACGTCGATGGGGCCAAAGTCTCCGCGCTGCCGAGGGCAAGATTCGTCAATTTCGCTTGCCGAAGAAAGGTCAACGGTCAAAGTTGGGGGGTTGGGGAAGAAGACGAACCAAGTTGGTGCGAGGTGGGGGCTGGTGAGTTCGACCCGGCACTGTTTGGAGGGTTTGAACACGGGAGACCCGAGCTGGCAAAAGGCGAGCCCTTCGTTCCCACCGCCATGAAGTTTCTTGGAAACTCAAACTGCTCGACTTCCAAAAAGTTTGACACCGAGAATCCGCCCGCTTTCTTGAAAAAGTTGAAACCTTGGAGTTTTATGGGGCCAGGTGTTTGCTTCTAGACAAGTTCTTTCATCTGGGTTTAGTTTTTTCTTTTAAAGGCTCTTCATTCAACTTGTCAAAGAATCATGAAGGACGTTGTTTCAAATTTCGCCGCTTAAGTTATTTATATATGCGCCGACCAAGGTTTTTGATACTTTTGTCTCCATAGGATTGAGAAAATAAAGCTTCTTGTCAAGGGAAATTTGGGCTTGTCTTTTTTTCCCAACTAATATTTATGGTGCTTGGCAGCTTGCTTCTCGTTCAAGCATTTTTTTGATAAAAACATGTGGTACTGATGATCACCACTACTTTCTTCCTTTCTTTCTTTTATGACTTCTCGTACAAAAGACTGTAGACAGCTCGGATCACTTGTCAATCAATAGAAAGGTTCAACAAGTCGAACAGAACCTAAACGGGTCGAATATATCTGAATGCCGGTTCAATTCTAAATCCGTTTAGTAAAGCAATTTAGGTCCAACTACTCTCAAAGGGATTGGCGCAATAGTTTGAGGTAAGGGTTGGTAAGCGGTCGGTTTTTTTTTTTTTCGAGTGTTAGAAGTGTCAACCGAGAGTCACGATGAAGCCATATACCTTAGCGGGCCAAGGGGTAAGCTTAGTACCAGATTTCGAGACGCAATGGCCAACTGATCAAATTGCATATAAATGTTGTTGTGCGTATGCTTGTCGTAGCCAAGTTTACTTCTAAACAGTAGAGTCAAAATGCACACTCAATTACATAGAATCTGATTAAGTCAACTTCAACAAAGGCTGGATCAGACCACATGGAAGCGTCTACCATCCCTAATCGTACCTTACTGCCATAGATTCGTCCATAAGGTTTAATCGTTTAAGAACTCATATATGGTTTATTGGTTTTATAATTATTATCATTCGAAAAGCATTTGCGGTTGCCTATAAAAAAAGATCCAAACTCATCTAGTACGGATAACTTGTGTTAGTAAGTTGTCAACACCGAGCTAAACCATGCGTTCACAAAAAAGTAACGTCACTGCCTTCTGTTGCTTTGTACCCAGTACACGTTCGACCAAATGCTGCTTTCCATGCAGTCTAGACAATATAAAGGAACTCCAACCCACACAAAGAACCATATTTCAAAAGTTCAATAAGGAAAAAAGGTATCCAGGAGACGGGCTCAAACCAAAAGCAGTGGAAGCGGTGAACATTAATCAGTTGATCATTGAGGCACATTTGCATCGAATGAAGGAGGTACCGCCACAGACTATGCTTGGAGTTGCTGCTTGGACCACCATCCAGGCCAGGCCAGATTGTGGAAATTAGAGAGCAGGAGAGGGATCCGTCTGTGGGCAGTGACAGGGATTCCTTGGGAAGAGGGAGGGAGGAATCTAAGCCACTCATGCCGCTTCCAAGTTGTCGTCTTCAAAAAGCAGCACAGGATAGGAGTGGCAGGGATGGTGAAGATGGCGGAAGGCCAAATCATCTTTGCGAATGTTAGATGGGTGGATGTGGGAGAGCAAAACATTGGGAACAGAATGCTCCAGGGCCGTCCTTCAGCAGTCAAACAGGTGCTACTAGAGGCCAGCATGTTTAAGCGAACTATTCTTGTCTCCAATCATGCCAAATAGAGGGGGAAAATCAAAGATGCATTGGAGCAGGCCTCTAACCAGAGCTTTTTCAAAGGGTCTGTGACGAAAGCGATAGTGCAGATTACCATCAGCAACAAGTAATCTGACGAAGACATTGGACAGAATCGTAGTTTCGGATCAGCAAGTTACACATACTACCTGCCGTACAAGGAAGGAATGGAATTTGGGATCCATTCAATAGTCGTAGCCACTGTTGATTAGATCCCTAGTCTTATTATTGGGATGCCCTTTTTGTCTTGTACGTACTATTTTGTTTTTTTAATAAATTGATGGGTGACCTCTTACCTGAAAAAGGTGCCGCTACCTTGAGACACCCAATGGTGAATGGACACCAGCTTTCCGTGGCATCATCAAAAGCGCAGGGAAATATCTGAAATCTCCAGCAACTACAATAACACAGCGGTTCGTGTGGACTGGACAATCCCAGGGCCATGATTCTACAGACGCTGCTGGCTCACTAGCCCTTTATACCATCCAACGCAAATAATAAAAATTATAAACCATCATTACACACAACGTGATTTTCAACGTCAACGAACTTGAAAAGGTTGGAATAGACACGCGCCGTATCATTGACAGTACTTAGAACCGGCTGAGACAATCAGTTTGAACGTCCTAAACACGCCTTCAGTGTCAGGCAACACTCAATTTAAGCGTTCCACATGTTTAGGTTTATTCGGCAGAATGAGAAAGACTTCCAAGCCTTTTTACCAACTCCGTCGGCTCGTCCTTTGAGAACGTTTCAGATTCGAGCTGGAGAGAATCAACGACAAGCAATAAGGCAAAAATAGAAGGGCAAACACAAAAACCCTGAAATCTCAAGCTCAAGAAACGTCCACAGCACAATAACAATTAAGTAATCCAAATCACAAAAAGAAAAAAACCAAATTCAAAAACGTCCTAACTCGCTAACAAATGTCTGCTTAAAGCAGCATCCCAAGTCCGAAAACTATCAAATGTTCATCACAGCAAGAGAGCAACACCGCCATTAAAGAGACAAGCCCCGGCCACCAGAGAGGATCAGGAAACAAGGGAGTCGTTCAAGGACAACCCAGCCAACTGATCAGATGGAGGATTTCCCTGCTGTTGCTGTTGCTGCTGCTGAGCAACACTCCTCAGGACTTCCATTGCCTCAGCAACTTTGGATCTCAGTGCATCAGGAGATTCCAGCAAGTGTAACACCTCAGTCTGGTCCATCTCAAGGAGCATACCCGTCACTTTGGCAGCATGATCACGTTCCAGCTGCTCCACAAGCGGGTAGAGGCTTTCGCCCAGCATCTGCAAATCATCCAGACACTTGAACCAAAAATGGAACCCCTACCAAAGCAGGTGCTCTGGAAGCGCACAGCCGCATAAACCAACTTTTTGTTCAAAACTCAAACTAGACACAACTCAACAGCCATACGGAAAGAGAATGAGCAATCAATCATACCGTCCGTTGCTGCTCAGGTGAAGCGTTTGCAAGTGCAGAAGCCAACGCAGAAATAGGGATAGGCTGTGGGATGCCAGACTCCCGCAACGGCATACCACCCATGTCATATGGAACAGAGAGCATGCCAGGCATGGGAACCTCCTGCATGTTCCGCCCAGGAGGATAACGGTACACTCTTCCTCTCGGCAGCATCTGTGAGAACGATAGTCAACAAAAACAAATAGAAAGTCTTATGTTGATTTCAAAGGAATTCCTTGAGACAAGGAAGATCTATTTCATTCACTACATGAGAAAATAAAACAAGTTTGAAAATCATCTACACCTAGACTTTCCAGACTTGCACAACAAGGTATGTGCGTGTGTGTGCACATACACGGAGGAAATTCTTTATTCCTACTGTACTGAAAACGCCAAGAAGTTCATGCACAATTGTCATGGACCATCATACCTGCTGCTGAATCAATGGCATTGGCTGCTGTGTTTGCTGCATAGGTGCTCCGCCACCACGTCTACCACCTGGCCGCTGTCCTGGCTGCCCTTGTTGTACCAATGGAACAAAAAAGTTCGGCATTGGTGCTCCACCAGGCCTCATACCAGGAACCAGTTGTTGCTGGTAGCCAAACCCAGGCTGCCAAAGCCATAAAAAGAGGTCACAACTATGATTAATAACCAAACATGCAAATAGCTCAGCAGCTGCCCAACTTAACATCAAGTCCAGACTCATTAAAACCCAAAACATATACCACACGATACTCTTTAGCAAGCAACATCTCTCTCTCTCTCTCCACCACCAACCCCACCCCCCAAAGCAAAGACCCTACTAAACTCCTGATGAACAACAATGCAACCAGATCCAGCTAAATGTTTATGTTACAGAAACTTTTACGAAAGAAAGAAAACATGCAAAAAAACGCAACCACATCCAGTTAAATGTTTATGTTACAGACTTTTCCATAAGAAACTCCCCATGCAAATAAACATCACCTGGAAAGAGTTCAGGCATACTTTCAAGTTTCTAGTGACGTCCTGGCATTTCTTGGTTCGACTTTTTTAATCTTAACCACTTCAAAAATACTTCACCTCAGTTACAAGTAACTCCGGAAATTATGAAAACAATTATTTTTAATTTATGAAAATTTGAGCAAAAACTTTTTTCAGCGTGCATTCTTTCTTGTGCCTCTCTTTATCTTAAAAATTTTCTAATTTCTTCACTTGTTTGAAGAAAATGAACGACCTATCATGCCATAACCTTTTTATTTCATTACACATTTCTAGTTTTCAAGGAACGCTATTCTGTGTTGTATACTCTGACTGTTAAAAGTGTCATACAAGTCAGGTGTTGTATTGTCTTTGATTGTATTAAAGGATAAAACTTAAAAGCCTAGTTGTCAGTAGTTCTTACAGTATTCTGGTTATCAAATCACATGTTGTGTTGTCTTTGACTGTATTAAAAGGCACACACAGTTGTTATTACAGTTTTCTGGTTATCAGATTTATGCACTCCCAGTATTAAATAAAGATCTCTACGTTATTGTATTTATAATTTTATATTATACATTCTAACTTTCTAGCCAATGAAGCTAACACTTTGATGCGCCACAAACCATAATACCAACGCCTCACCTGAGTTATACCTCTAAGAACATAGCACGCAACTACCTCCGTAACACTGGATACCAAAATTAATACAATTGAGAAGGCAGACTACTTTGGCAGCAACACCCATTTGCTGCCTGTCTCTTTCCAAGACCAATAGAACAAAAATTTTAGTAGTATAAATATTTCAAGCATTTCAACCGTACAAGTACCTATAATCCTCCCTCAAGAAACATGTGCGCACACACAGGATACTCCAGAATGCATGAAAAACAAAGCACATAAATGCAAACTTCAAGAGAAAATCCAAAGCACACCAAAAGTGGTCATAGTATGTCCCATCCCATGCAAATCAAGAAAAAAATCCCAATCATTATTTACCAAAAGTACTCGAATTACCTGTGGCGGAATAATGGCAGGAGGCCCCTGTCCATAGAATATTTGTTGCCCTAGACCCGGACCGCCAGGAGGATAGATTGGCACACGTGGGTTCACTGATGGCGTCAAGGCAACAGGCCTCATTTGTGCAAACTGCGCCTAAACAAAATCATTCATTCATAACCAGTCTATAACCCCAAGCATGCAGTCAACATTCAATATAATATAATGAACATAAAATGGGAAATTATTACAAAAATAGCCCACAATAAGATCTATCAAAAATTCAAGTTTCTCTTCCCATGAAATTTAATTGGAGAAGAGCCAGAAAACACATATTTTTTTTGGCAACAATACAGTGAATTTGAGAAATTGACAAGTTTCATCGGACATGGAAAACCTAAGTCATAAACAAAGAAGAGTGCCAAAAAAATCATGAAAAAAGATTTATAGCCCAAGATACTTAAATAATGCCAAACAATAGCAGTAGAACATGACAGCAACGAACAAAATAGCATGACCACCGAGGAATAATACATTATGAAAAAAAAGCCAACAATTCTGTTTGCATCTCCATCAAATAACAGAGGGGCGTGAAGGCAACCAAGACATACAACTTTACCAGAATGGTATAGGAAACACCAAAAGAACAATGAACATTCGTGTGGCCAACCTTATAAGTTTGATTGAACAATCGATTAGAAATTGAGAAATTATACAATCGATTAGAAATTGAGAAAATGTTCATGTGGCTGTTGGTTGCTTACATGCATAATGAACAGCCAACTGTACCAGGCACAAGTATTTCTAAAGCAAGTCCAAATAGGTGTCAGCTGTCAGCTCCTTATAATTCATTTCACAGATCTTTGCTGATCATTCACTTTTTGAAAAATCAGAACTCATAAATACAAGACAAAACAGAAATAAGGTTATTGGCAACCTGAACGTTTACCTGCAGCCTTGCCCTCCTATCTTCCTTACGCTGTGCAAGAGCAACATAAAGAGGTTTGCTGACAACAATCTTGCCATTCATCTCCATCAGCTAAAGGATAAAATAATACATGTCACCAGCGTAAAAAATATTATACAAGGCAAGTTAACAAAACAAGCTTACGGCTCGAGATGCTTCCTCAGCAGTTGAGAATGCTACAAATCCAGACCCACGGCTGATTCCATTTGGATCCCTCATAACCTGTGAAGGAAGTTGCAGATGCAGAACTTAAAACAGTGCCTCAATGGTACCCCCCAGAGGATGAGAGAGGTTGATCTAGAAGAAAACAAATATAGAACAAACATTATTCAGAAAGATTTATCAGAGTGCAAATACCTTGCATGAAGTGATTGTACCAAACTCAGAGAACAATTCCCGAAGTTTCTCATCGCCTATACTATCATCAAGATTTTTCAGGTATAAATTTACACCCTGATATTTATCAGTTGCGTCCTTCATATTCTGTTCAAACCTACTTTTCAACTCTAGTTCTCGTTCAGCCTTTTTTTGAGCTTTTCCAACATACCACTCCTTCTCATCAAATTTCTTGCCATTAAGAGCCTCAACGGCTTTGGCAGCATCCTCAGCATTTTCAAAATTTACAAATCCAAAGCATTTGGATTTTCCATCTGCATCCCTCATTACAACAACACTTGTGATGACCCCATATTCACCAAAAGTATTCTTCAAGTCATCTTCACTAGTTTTATCCGAGAGATTTTTCACATATACATTATTAAATTTAGTCTTGCTACTAGAATTTTCCCTCTCCTGCTTACGAACAAAGGGACCAACAAATACTTGCTTATCATTTAACAACATCCCATTCAGCTTATCTATCGCGGCTTGAGCTGCCTCTTCAGAATCAAACTGGACAAATCCATATCCTTTTGATTGACCAGATGCATCTGTTGCAACCTTGCAAGACAGAATATTCCCAAATACAGAGAATGTATCATACAGTGCTTTGTGATCAATCGCCTTATCCAAGTTCTGCGCAAATGTGAAGATCAAGTTCAATTAGCTTTAACAGGCATCTAAACCAAAACAAAAAGCCTCATGCCAGTTTATTATCCAAGAAAAATAAGGGAAAGGTACGAGTAAATACCTTAATAAATATGTTTGCAGCCCCACTCTTACGGATACTGGGATCCCTGTGCGAATACATAATACGGATAGATTTTCCATTCAAAGGAGTGAAGTTCAACACTTCCAATGCCCTGGCAGCTACAATTGACAAGAAAAAAAAAATGAAAATAGGTACGCAGCTTGAAAATGACATTAAAAACTTCCACAAGGTGTTTAATAACATGCCAAAACCACTTATTGGAGGCAATAAGTTTTTTGAGTGTTTGGGTTCCATGAAAATTGGGTTTGAGACCCGGTTTTGACAAAACATGCTCCCCTCCCTAAGGTTCTGAAACTATTAAAAACTTGGTTTCTAAAAGAGCAAGTTTGTACAGAAGTGGATTAGATGAGGGTGTCATCCAAACACCCACTTAAGAATCGCAACACTTGTCACAGGAAAAAATCACAACACAAAAACATATTACTGAACATCATGTACAAGTAGATACAGAGCAGACTTAGAGTATGCAAGCCTCATTTAAGGGATGTGATACATGCATCTCCAGTGTTAAAAACTTGGACAAATATCATTTGCCAATGTACTCTAGGTTGAAAAAAATTCCACTTGAGTTATTCATCTTGGTACTGCCAAATACCCAACTACCCAATGAACAAAAGCTTACTTTGTTGGAGTATTTTCTTGGATGCATTGCCATGAAACTTCCACTTATACCCTTCGGCTTGATAAATAGCCGAATAACCGAAAGAGAAAAACTCTTACCTTCGTGTAGGCATTCACACATAGACTTCATCAGTCAAACATTAAGCATGAGAAGATGGACATATTGACATTGAACAGGAAAAAAAAAGGTATATAACAATCAGATAGGATACTGGCAGAATCCCAAGGAATCTCGGACAAACATCATTGAAGTTAAGCACATCTACCATGAAATTTCTTTATACTAATTCCACCTTTAGCAACAAAACTTTAAGGCAGTGCATGCACACGTCTATGTAAACAAATCCCTCCCTTAAACTTTAAGTAATAGAAACTACAAAATCCTCAAACTAAAATACTATAACATCCTCTCTTGAATTATGATGAACGGTTTAGAACCAAAGGCAAGTAATAACAATCCTAGTAACCCCAACAAAAAAATTATGGCAAAAAGAATAGCTGATACAACTATACAGTGGTTTGTAGTATCAAAATCCAAATAATCATGTCTCGGGTCAGTGAATCCAAATTATAAATATTCAGTTCAAAACTCTGATATGACACTAAGGTATGGGCACAGTTGATGAAAATTTTCCAAACACGGAAAAAAACCAAACAATAAATCCAGTGAGAAACTTTGCATCAAATGGAACAGCTAGAGTCTTGCTCGAAAGAGAACACACATAGCAGATAAACTTCTCCAATTTCATATTAAGTTGGCACACCATAAGGCAACAATCAAGTCATCAAGTTAGTAGCCTCTGCTGTGTTAAATGACTAACAAGCATAATCATATCACCAGAAAACATGTGTAACCCTGATGCAACAAATTTAAATATTTAAATATTAATTACAATTTACAACCGTCAAGCGAGTATGACATGAAGCCGCCATTAAAATTGGGGCCTGCCGATTTAGACTCACTTTTAAGTTTTTAAGAGTACACTTTAAAAATCACATCGTTAAAGGCGCGTTAGGAGAAGGCAGTTGATTAGACATTAGCTGCACGATGAACTCTTAAAAAAGTAATAACAAACAAACACCAGAAATGCAAAAAAGAAAAATCTAAATAGACAAGAGACAAAGATACAAGAACAATAAACACCGTAGAGAAACAGAAACCACCGGCTTCCTAATTGCAACAACTATTGCGCCTTATCACGAAACAGAGATGTAAATGGAAGTTAATATCTTTTACACCTCCCCTGATATCTAAGAAGGAAAAAAAAAACAGCAACAGCCAGAATGAATTACTTTTCACGAGCTACAAGCTATCTTTTGATTATACCAAATACAAGGAAACCCTTCTAAAAAATAGAATGGCAGTATAAACAAAAGAATCTTCTGAAAATGAAGAATACGGTAATTACTGAGAAATTTTCATCAAGATAGTCACAATAACAAGCAATGGACAAACATAACAAGGAAAGAACGAAAAGGGTTTGAGGAGTTAACCAATAATCAACGATACAAGGCCAAGAATGGATCAGAGATAATAGCACTCGCGCAGTACCCAATCAAAACCCTCTAGAGATAATGTACAAACCACAAAAATGATTGCAACGAATATCATATACCGGAGACGCTGGGGGAGGAACTTACCATCTTGGGTATTGCTGTAGTTGACATACGCATACCCAAGCGACTTGCGAGTGCTGAGATCGCGGCACACGCGAACCGACACGACCGGCCCTAACTGGCTGAACAGATCATAGAGCTGCGAGTCCGTGACGTTCGACTCCAGGTCGCCGACGTACAGAGACGTCGACATGAACGGATTAGACCCATTGCTCGCCGGCGCTGCTCCAGTAGCGACAGTCTGCCCGGTGGAGACGGCCTGTTGGGGTTGCAACTGAACCTGCGCCATGTCGATCTCCTTCCTCCCTCTTCTTCCTCAGCCTCTTTCTGTCTATCCTTTTTTTTTTCTTTTTTTCCTTTTTTTTTTGGCTTTTCCCCTCTCACTCTTCTTATTTCAGAAACCCTAGAACATGAAACACGAAACCATAATAGTTTCTGAATGTGAACGACTCGATACCTATTCTTCTCCTTTTTTTTTTTTCCTTTTTTTTGCTTCCGGGGAGAAACGAAGGGATTGCACAACTGCAGACAGAAATTAGGGTTTTTTTGGGAATTTTTTTTGCAGGGACCGACTGAAAGACCAGAGGGACGTTACAGATCGGAGATCCGGAGGATGGTGGAGAGGGAACGAGAGATGGGGGATGCAGAGGAAGAAATGACGGGGGAAAATTGAGGGGAAAAAACGGAAAAATTTTTTGGGGGAGGGCAGCCCGGACTGCACTGCACCGCACCGCCAAAGGGCGGAGGGGAATCGCTTTTATACCTCCCTCTCTCTCCCCTCCGAGACTCGCTTCCCCGTCCTCCGAAAACCCTAATTTTCTCGACGGACCATCCCTTCGCGGCTCCGCCTCCGGTCAAACCTCGCCGGAGGTTGACCGAGCTAACCCCTTCTTCCGAACACGGCTGGGTCGGTCCGGTTGCCGGTTGGCGCAAGCTGGTTTTGATAACGACTACTTAAGTTTTTAGTATTTAAGAACGAAGGGGAAAATTTTCCCACAAACGGAAAATGATTTGGTTTCGTAATACCAACGTATTATAATGTGACAGTACGTAGGCCCAAAATAAATTTAAAAACAAAGGCAAGCAATATGAACAAGTCCTTGCAACGTGTAGATTACAATGTAATATTACCATTGGCATGAAGTTCGCGGTATATATATATCGTGATGTTGGAAAATATGTGCCATTAATTTGTAGGCGCGTTTGATTTGATCCTTTTTTTTTCAAGTGTACAAAACTAGTTGCCGAATCCTTACTTTTTCATGACTAGAATCTCAAAAAATCATAACCATATTCAAAGGTTATTATGTTTGAATGGGTATTGTATGGCACGATTATCTCAACTTCTTTGACATTTTATCTGAACTAACACACCACAAAGGTAGTATTAGGACGGAGCCGCATGAGATTATCATTTGATTCTCGCAGGCGCTACTCTTTTGCAGATACATCTTCTACTGCTGCTAATTCCAAGAGAGAGGCTTGGGCTTGAGATGGATGAAGCCAAACCACATGTGAGTTTGTGTGGGCAGTTGCCCGCGCATGACTGAACTTTTCACATGATAGTGCCTCTCAAAAATTTTATTATGTATTTAGGGGAGAGTTACTATGAATTACCGCAAATCGACGAAATCTTTTTGGGCTCTGCTACTGGATTTGAGTTATCCTTTTGGATTCGTGGGGCAGATGGTTCTATAAACCAGCCTCAGTTTGGGGAGGCATTTGAACGAGTCATTGATACGTAGCTAAACCGAGTCAGCCAAGCTAAGTTGGGTCATGATTTCCACAACAACCTGGGTCAAAGTGGTTGAATTTGGGTAAGAACGCGAGTTAGTATCCAAACCGCGTTTCTCCAGCGACTTCTATTTTCAAATCTGTAATTGAACGGGTCCCATTACCAAAGATGACTTGTATGAATAACCCAAAAAGATAGGTCCAATGCCTTTATCATAGAACTTTATTCTTTTTCTTTCTGTTGAAAAATGATTAAATTCAGAAAAGAGGGACCTGGTTAATGGAAAAATGAATAGAAGCCTTTTTTTTCTGAAAATTTTATAAAAATTGAAATATGAAAATGGGGCCTGCACCTTAAAGGGGCTCAAATTAAGTTGGGAGCTACACCTATGAGTTACATCAGTAAGCATCTTCCATGGATGGCTACAAAAGGAGACAAGATAGCTTCTTATAACCTATGGGTGTGTAACTTATGCTTGAAGACTTTCGTTGATATATTAGGATCCTCTGCTTTGCACGTCTAATGGCAGATGTTCTCATCTCGCAATTAATTCAGAATTATTAAGTTACGAACCACAAATGTTAGAAAGAAATGTTAGATAGTTTCTCAACTTCTCGGGATCCATGGATTTGAGGTTGGCCAATATGTTGTTTTGGATCTAAGACTTGCCATTTGAAAAACTGAACAAGGACTCAATTTCTTATTCGAACTATCAGTTAGGCAATAGTATAAAGCACCTACCCACACATCATATCTAGGACATTAATGGCTACTATCCCGTCTGTAAAACTGAACAAGCTGCCTTAAACCGGCGGTTGCTGAGCGTCCCACACACGGCAAAGCACAACGAGTCTGCTTAATCTTGGCGCGCACACACATACATATATATATATATATATATATATATAATAAGAAAAAGAGAGAGAGAGGAATTGGTAAAACCAATGAGACACCTAGGTCAGGGACTAAAACGAGACTCCTTGATTTTGATTTTCAAAGTGTTCTTTTTGCCATCTAACCTTATTCATATGATCATTTTTTAAAAATGGGTTGACGCAAATCATATACTAAGTTGATCATTTGTTAGACTTTAATGGTGCTTTTATAATAATAAAAAAACTAAACGGCCTCCATTGCATGATAATAAAAAAATCGACTTGAATCGTATTTTAGTCTTTATAAATATAATAAGGTGTTTATATTGTATTTAAAATAGTTTTTGAAAGGTCATGGTTTTTATCCATGACACCATACATATATATATATATATATATATATATATATGCTGAGGTGTGGAGGATAATTAAAACATTAAAAACCTATGATTTAAAACAAGCCCCACATGTGGATTAGCGGTTTATAATGCCAGAACAGCTGGCTGTATTTTTTAACACTTTTAATGATGGATTTTAAATTATTCACAGAAACATACAATTCAAATAAACACATATCTCAGATTCAAAGACCAGATCATCTCAATCCAACCAATGCCTGTCAAATCAGCTTTGTGTATGAAAAGGAGGAGATAATAGAGATTGAAAATTTGATGAATGGGTCCAAGCCTGGATCCACAGGCTGTACATAGCTAAGCAAGGATGTATTGGGCCCGGACCCAGCAACTATGATCCGACGAGATCTGCGATTCAGGAACCCTGTCAGACTAGATGGAAGTGTGCCGTCGTCGCCATAAAACTTTTAATTTCACGCATACTGCTAGTTTTTGGCATGTTCTAGTTCCCAGAAATTCTCTTTCTTATCTCTCATATAAAAAACATAAAATGTATGTATATCTCAGTCCACTTAAATAGGAAAAAAAAAACCTAATCACTTAAATTATTTTAAAAGCATTTTACAAAAATATGAACATGCGGACATATTTGTAAACACAAACTTAGTATAAAACATGATTTTATTACTCAATAGTCAAGGGGGCGTATGCTTATACTTTGGAACCTTAGTTAAAACTTGGGTGAACTTGAGTCTAGTTAGATAGGGTAGCCTCATGAGATCGGAGTCACCACTCTATGGTTAATTGAAAATTTATTAACCATGTATTTAGTTTCTTATGAAAAAAAGTTTACGGCTTCACCCATATCAACATTATAATAATGATAAATCAAGGACTTTAGAAGCGGTTGAAAAGAGAAAGCAAAAGCTGACTTTGATTTGAATGGACAAATGGCATCAACTAGATGGATTGTCTGGTCCAACAGTCGCAAGCTTCACAAGGAGACCTCAAACGTGAAAGCCATTTCCTTCATGGGGTGCCTGGCGAGAGATGTGGTTTTATCGTCACCGCAGTTTATCCAATATCATGTATTATGTGTGATACGAAAACTTCTTATCTACGGCTTGTTTAGATGGAGAGAAAGGGAATGAAAGGAAGGAAAAGAACAGGTAGAAATTGTTTTTCATGGAGTACTAAGTATATGGTCAATGAGTTTTCAATTGACTATATGACTCAAATATTGTAGAGCTACTTTATATAATTGGACTCAAATTCGCCTAAGTTTCAATACTAAATTAACGCTTTAAAGAGTAGGCTCAATTGCACAGACGGATCCCACCCGGTCAATCAATTGCTTAATTAAGGAGGGGAAATAATGAAAAATAATAATAATAAAAAAAGCATATTTGGGTGCAAAGAAAAAGAAATGAGAGAAAAGAAAAGGAAAAGGTAACTCAATGCAAACCCAATTCCTAAAAAATTGAAGGAATTGAGATGAAAAGGAAAAGAGTTGCTCCCTTCCGGTATTATCAAACATTGTTTTATAATCTCTTTCATTTCCTCTCGTTTACCTCCCCATTTTCCTTTCATCCATTTCTTTTCGTTTCCTTTCCATCTCTCAATTTCCTTTCCTTTCCCTCCATCCAAACAGAACTACAAATAAATGTTTTTTGGGTTAAGCAACAAAAGGAACTTCAATTCAGCACATCCGTTGGAAATTGGGCACTCAATAGCAGCAATTAACTCTTCTATGTCTTTTTCTCCAGTTATTAGCATATGGAGATTCATGACTTATCAATTCATGAAAGAAAAGGGCGTTGTTTCTTAGCATATGGAGACTCATGACTTATCAATTCATGGAAGAGCAGCACCCTGCTTCCTATTTTTCTTCCTATACGGAAACTCATGACTTATCAATTCATGGAAGAATAGCGTCCTGCTTCCTTTTTTCTTCCACCTCCGGCCACAATTCCGGCTGCCCACTTCTTGTAGACGTAAAAGAAAAAGAAAAAAAAAATAAAACCAGCTCTTTCCGAACAACTTCTCAAGGGGTCGCCCAACGATGACTCTAATTTCAATGACAACTACATCTGTCTCAATATTATTCTCCCAAACCCAAATCATGGCATGGAGATGTGACAAATTCCTATATAAAATCAAAATCTCAAGAGTACCAACTTCAAACATAACAATGAAACAATTTATCAATATGAAGTTCTGCAATCTCCAAAACCCACTCTGAGAACCCTAGCCCTCAAAACCATGTGAAAATTTTCGAATAAAAAAAAAAGAAAGGTGTATAGATAAAGTAAGCAAGATGATGTCCCCCGCCTTTTAGGACAACCGAGCTCCTACATCCCAATAAGCTATGTTGATGTTTGATTGAGTTTTGCAGCTTAATTAATTATCCACAAAACCATAGATAACATATGGTTTATGTTATCTATGCTATCAAACGCTGCTTAACATTGAAGGTTGACTAGACTAATATCTACAGTCAGACCCTACAATATGAAACTAAATCCATATTTTTTCTTTTCTACTTACCTTGTAAAATGAATTTGATTCATGACTGCTGAAGAAAAAACGTGAAGCGAGAATGGGGACATTAAAGCAAACGGCAGTAGCCATCCGCTGCAAAAGCAAATATTTTTCAGACATCTTTTTAGATATTTTAAGAATTTTCTTATTTTTAATAAAAGTTTTCACAATATTTTAATAAAAAGCATCAAGTTGACTCCTGAGGGGTAAGCCACCCAGCTCATGCTTATCCTCAACTGAGAAGGGTGTGGGGGTGGAGAGAGAGACTTCATTACTTGCCTAGCAAGTTGTATATGGTCCCGTCCCCTTCCATAAGTGTGTTATTAGAAATTATTAAACTATGTTGGTTGGTATAATTGTAGAGAACTGCTTTTCAACGAAGCAACATGTTGGTTTCTCTACAAGTTTCTGATTTGGTGTTCATTCTTTGTCTCTTTACCCACAATGTCAATCTCAAGAGGTATTGACCAAAGTGGTTTCTCTACAAGTATCACTCTTTCGATTTGATAGTAGAACTTCAACTCATGCATATTGTGCATGCCTTGGTCTTTCACTGTCAACCTTTTATAGCGCGTTATACCATCAAGATGCTTGCTGCCGTTATGTTTTGTGATTTGTCATCGTTTGCTTATTATAAACAAAAATGATCAAAGAAATGTGACGCTTTCTGATTATTCATGCATACACGGAGATGTTACTCGTCCATATATCGACCTATGTAGACCACCAGGGGTGGGCGAAGCTAGGATTTTTTTTAGGGGCATACCGACAGTCCAACCTCTGGATTCGGGTAGGGCTAAATTGAATTAAAATAAAAAAAATACATGGCGCAATTAAAAACTTTTATTTTTTTCAATGTAATTTTTTTTTCATTGGCCACCGTGGGCCATGGCGAGCCCTCCCCTCCTGTACACCACGGATAGGAAGAGCCCAAAAATGAAGTTTAACGCAAACTACGTTTACATAGATATATAGGACAGATGACCCAAACACAACTGACTTCATTTGGTTCGTGCCTTCAAATGACATTACATTTTATAAGTATCCATAGCTTTTGTTATTCTGTTATATACTACAGGAGCAACGACAGGCCAGGGATAATGGACAGAAATTCAATGCTAAAAGTGACCAAGATTTTATAGTCGTTCAAGACTTCAAGTTCATAAAGCTGTATTTTTTAAATCTTTGGTATTAATCTCCCATTAACTACTCATGTCTATGTTCTTAGTTGCTTCCGGAATTTTGTTAATAAAGTGACTAGTCTAGGTAAACATATCTTATATCTATACCGTAGCATGAAACATCCCAACCCTTTCATGCCCGAGCTTGTGTGCGTAATTTGGTGGAAAGCAACCACTTTTAGCAGCTTTGGTTATTGCTAAAAAAAGAGAGGCTAAAACTAAGGCGAATAATCATTTAGTTAACCATCTTATAAACCATCAAGGATTTCCAAGCATGTTTGTTATGGGACTAAATTTTCTCATAGTGGGTGTTACAATCGTCCACACATACGGGAACCCAAGTTTGAGGGTTGAACAAGATCTGACGACCAACCCGGCTCACTTCTACAGCGAGTTCTTAGTTAGGCAGATCCTAGCACTACTCTCATGCAGCTTTAATTTTTGCTTAAAAAGGCTACTAACTAGGACTATTAATCATTTAACCAACACCCTTATAAACCATACAAAATTTATAGGTAGTGTTTACATGACACACTGAAAAAACGATTTTTCAGAAAACTTGGTTTTGAAAAAATGATTTTATTGAATGAGTTTTGAAAAACGTATTTTTCATGTTTATTGGGCAGGCAAAAACTGGTTTTTAGATGAATAACCTAAGGGGGGAGGGGAGGGTAGTTTAACCCATTTTTCAGAGAAAACTCTGTTTCGAGCCATCCAAACCATGTTTATGCCTTTTTGGTTGTATAGCCAAACACGCCTATAAGAATCTTCAACAAAGGATTAAAATTTCTCAGAATGAAGTGGTACATATAAGCTGAAAGAAACCAACATTAATAGTGGGGGGTGACAGTAAATGCTGGTCAGCTCTTCTTTCTATAGTAATGAAATGCACTTAAATTTGCAGTAGTATGCCTTACAGCCCTTTTTATCTTCACAAGTGGCTTCAGCTTTTAAAACTTTGCAAGTGATCCATGCAGCTTACCTATGTATCACTTGCCTGACCTGTAACATTTCCTTCTTAATGCATTTTTGAACGTGCGGACGGCGAATGTAACCTGTTTGGCCCCAGTGTGGCTCCACCGCTTACGCCAATCGCCAAGCCCTGCAGGCAACCCTTGCCACTAGGGCTAGTTTTAGTAACTTTCATTTTTTGCTTCTCATATGAAATGAAAAGAACAGCCAATGATAGATCCATCCAGCTGAGCAGGTCGTGGGAGTTGAGCAGACGCTTAAGTTCATTCCATAGCAGGTTCACCAACAAAACACAAGCAAGAGATTCATCTAAAGCACGTTCCTGAGTCTTGTGTTGAGGTACACATTTATTGTGTTCCGAATGGAACAGAACGCCTCATCTCTCGACATAGGGTCCTGTCCCTTCCCACCAAACATGTTGGCTCTAGGCGCCAAGTTGGTTGCAGGACAAAATTGGTAGAACTTACACTCCAGCACTCAGTGGAGGCCACTGGCGTTCCATCAAACGCATGACAGTTGAACAGGCAGAACATATGTTTTGCATGTTTCAATATGCGAGTGGTAACATCATACCCCCCCTTGATCATGGCATTTAATTTTAAGTTAGCTTGAATAATAGTAGTAACTGTTAATCCCACTTTAGAACAAGGTAGTAACTGTTAATCCCACTTGTTCCTTAGTGCCCTTTTGTTGGTCAGGAAGGTGAATCGGCCTAAACCAGCTAATATGCGCTGCGCAATATCAACTTGAAAAAAAAAATTCCATTTTTCAACCTAAAAGAATAATTAGTGGAGTAATTAAACATCACCTAACAATGCCTCAGGCAGGCATAAAGCGCAAACCATATATACATGCACTTTGTGTATGTACGTGTCGAGCTCCAAGATCTAGATCAGCTTATGATGGGCAGATCGAGATCCACTTGTAAAGCATGTTAAAGACACACAGGCATGTACGCCTTTACATTGTGCATAGGTCCATGTGCATGACATGTATTATAGGAGTGAGCCAAAGCATGCAACCTCGCCTCACTAAGAGCATCCCTTCTTCTGCTGCGACTTGGGGTACAAGTTTTGTACACTTGCAACTAGTTTGGATTTAACAAACCTTTCAGTGTGCTTATGTTCTGTTCCATGGATGGAGAGGTTTCACGAAAGAATATCAAATTTTTGTTCTAATCAGAAAAAGGAGAGCAAGCTATTTTGCGTGTTCGTCTCTATGGTGTTTGGTTTACTTCCTTTTTTACCCGATAAAACAGTGGTCCGTGTTCCAGCTAGGAATTAAACGGCTTCTTAATTTCTCTGTTATGCTGAACAATAGTATAATATTGGAAAAGATTTAAATACTTGGGAAGTCACGGCAATATATCGGGACTGACTACAAGGGATTCTTGGGGTGGAACGAACTTCATGGAGATTGACAATGTAGCAATTGATTAAAAGGCTTCTACGAGCCAAGTGAGAATGATTCCTGAAGAATAAAGTTTGGACATAGCACATTGTGGACAATATTATGATATTCCAAATGCTCAATACCTTCTTCGCTAGTGGACCTGTGAGTGGCTCCCCTTTATCTTCCGTGAACCTGAGGCTTTGTCTTCTTGTCATCATGCCCGTATATAGCAGTTGCTTCCTACATCCTTAAATTCGAAATTAAAGTTATTTCCGTGTTATTTCTTGAAGGGCTTTCAGAGAACCTTCCATGAAATTCCTTTTCTTAGACGCCCTGGACTCATTTTCTCGAAAAATATGTACTGCATTTTTCTTAACGATCCTAACATGCTTCAGTGGCTAAAAACTGTACTGAATTGAGGTGCTGCTGGTAACTCTTGATACGGTTTTGGTGCTATAAGTACTAGATATGGATAATTTAAATTTTTTTGCTAGAATTTAAACATAATTTCCTGTTAACATGTATTTATTTATTTAATGATGACTTAACTATCTAAAGTCACCTAACCATTTAATTAGGGCGGTTTATCTGAATCATACATATAGTTGGGAGAACAACAAGAAGGGTTTATCTGAATCATACGTATAGTTGGGAGAACAACAAGAAGAAAAAGGTAATAATTAATGCTAAGATGATGAAAACACCTATCACATTTTTTTTTTAAATTATCATGATGAATTATACGATTCTGAGTTAGATGGTTGGGTGACTCTAAAAGCCAAAGTCACTGTTCATTTTTTTTTTTTCTTTCTCTCTTTATACATATTGACTTTAAAAGCTATAGTCACCATTCAAATTTTTTTTCCCTACAGAGGCACCTGAGTCACTGGACAAAACACATTGCACCCAGGCTTTAATATCAGTATAGTTTCACATGCGGCCATGCTCGTCTATCTCGATATTTTTAATCACAATCTTGGAAAAAAACACGATAACTTATGACTTTACTTGTCAGAAGAATAGTGTTCACATCATTAATTAATGTGATAGAAACCATTTCTATGAATTGTTATACTTCCAACTTTCTATTATATCTTATGCATATTGCCGTCTCATGGTACTTTTTTTGGAGAAGGACCAATTTTTTTCCAAAAAATGTAATGAGACATACGGTTTTATTGATCAGTCAACCCTACATTTTTGTTTCTTATATTGACAAGCTCACCAGTCCTTCCACAGGACACCGTCGAGTTCCTAAAAGAAAATGCATAGGCAAAAAGCCATGAGAATTACTATTATTGCGTAACAGAAAACCATGAGGAACTTTTGGAACAATCGGCTGGAGAAGGAGAATAAAATTGCCTCTCTCTCTCCATCATGACTATAGTGGAATTCAATAGTTGAAGTGACATATATAACTCAACCTTTTAGCACAAACGAACTCATTCTCGCGAAATTCATCACATTCGGATCGGCCCTTTTTGAGCAATTCCCATGTTCAAACTGGTCCAATGCACGCGTCAAACTGGAGAAAATAATGATGAATGTTTTCTGTACACAAGTAAGAAGCGACGAGTAAGATTTGGTAGAAACAGGATCCAATGAGCATGAGTTTAATTTATATCCAAATATATGTTGCAGAACTTATAAAAGATCTTAGTTTGGTGTTATTGCTGGTTCTAATTAGCGTTGAACCTGGTCCAACTCACATGGTTGGCATTTCTTATTAATGAGTCAATGACCAATTCTCTGTGAAATAGGTTCTCTCCTTTTATGCCCCAATAGTTAAGCTACGGATATTAATTGTTTCCATGTGTCAGTGTCTATATAGTCTTCTTTCCTTTTTCTTTACAGTGTCTTTGGTGTATGCATGTGTTAATCTTGTAATGAAGCACCCTCCCACTGGCCCTTGGGGAGTTGTGTTTTGGGTGGACGATATTCGAATCCTAGTGAATGGATTCAGCTATCTTATGTAAGTAAAATTGATTTTTTTTCAAGATCTCTTTATTTACATTTCCCGAATGCAATCTATGCTTACTGTAAGTTTCTCCCTTCATTCATTTGCGTTTTTTGCTTTTCCTATATACACTCTTTATTTTTGAGTTATCTGCGCATTCTTTTGCCCTTAAGACTTACAAAAGATAAGCAACCATCATGCCTCGTGGACAGAAGAAAGTAAGCCCGTGACATTAATTGCGTACATGTTTTCTTCAGTTCGAAACCCCCATGGGACTTCGTCTTACGGACGGTAATACACTCACACTAAGTTATAAATGGTGGTTGAGGAAGTTGTTTGGGAAGCCATGCAGGAGAAAAGAAAATATTGGTGCAATCCGAGATTCATTTGGGCATTCGCATTAGATAAACTGCCTTCAAGGTGTTTTCTAATAGGACCCAATGTGGTCGACTATCTCAAACATGAAAGAATTTGTAACTAATTTTGTTAGCGCTACACCAAAAGTGATCAAATTAGAAAACCTTTGATGGATTTTTTCAGTGATTGATAATTGTGTTCACGCACTTGAAATACCGAGAAATTTGTCATGGCACAAGCTACAGTACCCAAAACATGGCACATCAATGAAATTATGATCAGTTTACAACATTATTGGAGTCGCAACAACATGAACTTAGTTAATATAGGTGATATTTTATCATCTGCCTCTTCTGATACAAAAGGCATCGGTCGGGAGGTGATTCTGATTCACATCTCGGGTTCAGAAAGCTTAGTTTATAGTTTCGTAACAAATATACCATCTTGAACATAATTGTGCTTGATTATGTGTTGTAAATGATGAAAATAATAATAAGGCAATACATATAGTATTCAAGGAGGCCTGTATATATTGGAAAGATGGAAGAAAGGATACAGTATTGTCCATTGGTTTACCCAAATGAAATACCGATTGTGTAGTCGTATCTCTCAGCTTTGGTTAAGGCAAGATCAATCTTGAGAGATGTCACTTTTGAAAATGTGCAGAGTTACCGGTTGAGATTTCAAATTCGATTGTTAATTGCTGTAACGGTCATAGCTTGGTATGGCTCATAACTTCTTGTAATTGGTCATTCTTGGTTCACTTGTTCTTCCTCTCATTATAAAGTAAAGATCGATATGTATCTTTCGTGCTCTAATTTTTAATAAGAAACAGGAAAAGCATTAGGTAGTTATTTTTCAAAGAAATGGATGTGACGATTTTTATTACACTCTATGATAACCATCTGGGGCCACAGGCCTTTGAGTTGGGAGTACTCGTTGGTCCAGGGTTTGAAGCTAACAGAAGCGACCAACCATACAAACAGGGGGAGTTGATCTAGGTCTCAGTTTTCATAAACTGCCTGCTGTTAAACACTATTCCATAAACCTGCTACAATATTTACGGCATATTCGTATTGTCAAACTTTCCTTAAGAATAATATCCACCGTGCTTCGTTAGTAGATTGCCAACTTCAACCTGACGTATATAAATACATTTGAAAGAACAGAAACTCGTGTTTTGTTCTTCATGAGATAACTATAGTTTCGCAACATCTTTTCTCCTTCGCCCTCTTTTTTCATTCCAAAATGAAAATAGATACCCGATAACGATAGGATGGGATCTAACAATTGAACCTGCACACTCAAGCTGCACTACGAAACCAATATATATAATATGAAAAGAATGGTGGGAGGCATGTGAGTGGTGGTGGAGTAGATGCTCATCATGAATGGCGGAACGGCACCATCATCATCATCATGCGAAGCTTTAGCTGCTTCCTTCCTGCCTGCCCAGAGGACGGGGTGACCGATAAACATCAGCACCAGTAAGAAGCATCTGCGTCCATCGAATTCATCATCTCCCCCCGCAAAAGCGACAGCGCCTCGCGCAAATCTGCCGGGTTGTGGCGTGACCAAGACGAGCACCTTTCCCCTCCTTGCGGGGCCCACATTTCGTCATCAACCCTCCGAACCGTACGGCCTCCGGGGCCCGCGATGACACGTGCACATCATGGTGCTGGGGCTTCACTGATGAAATGGAATCCCCCACCGCCTCCTCCACTCAAACCCCACCCCCACTCTCGTGGGGACCACCTTCGTCATCTGCATGCCCCCACCCTCTTCCTCCTCCTTTTGACCCAAGACGTCTCTTTCCCTTCCCCTCCCCACTTTCACTCAGATGATGTCAAATTCAGCGACATTCTTTGTGAGCATGCAGCTTTGCTTAGCGGAACGTACATGTGGGTACTATTGTTTAAGATAGATTAGATAGATGACAAAGCCGATGATACACAATCATCAACACCGCGTCTACAGCTACAATAGAATGACTCATACAAAAGCTTCGGCCATTCCGCGAAGGCGGTGGATGGTGGAAGCCGTTCACCTAATTCAGAAGCATCCCTAGTTTATTATATCTTGATAATCGCGCGGTTTTTTATGTTAGCTTTGGTCCATCTTTGAGCAACAAAAGCAAGCCCTGCAAGTTTGTGTTCCCTAGCAGGATTCATGCACAGAAGCTCTCCTATTTTAGTGCGTTTAAACAGAAAGCCCCACCTTTCAGCTGCAATCATATGCAACAAGTCAACTGATCGCAAACGATTTCTGGGTTTTTTCTCCTTTTTTGCAGAGGGCGCAGGCATCGACAAAGAATTTCAACAGAACTACAAGCTCTTATAATATCAATCACTGCAGATGGGTGACACGGAAAAAGAAATCGTTATCTAGTTACTACGCTTATCGGAGCCATCAATGGAGGATTAATTAATTTAGAGAGAGAAAGTGGGATTGGTGGAAGAGTTAACTGCTTTGCATGTATGTCTCTGTCGTCGGGTTCGTAGTTGACAGCCGTTGCCTTTTCTAACGTATCGTTCTCAGTGTCCTCGCCATTAGCACGGGTAAAAGCAGAACACATACTTTAATCATTTAAAGGAAAACCGAGGCAGAGACAATCACCAGGACGAGTCAGTCGCTGATCAGGTGTTTTGATTCATTCTTCGTGATTTATCAAGACCGAGTACAAGAGAAAAACTGAAAAGAAAAGGGAAAGAGGACAAAAGCTGGAAGTTGTTTGGATGGAGCTACAAATACGAGGCGGCAGACCCTTTGTGGTAGAACACCTTCAGGAGATTGTGGAGTTTTTGAGGGTTACGGGTTGGTGAAAGCAAAGCTTACGGTTCAGAAACCAGCATGTGAGATATCATTTCTTCAATTGACGCCATGATTAGCCTTGTGGCCCGTGTTGGAATGCCTGCGTACGTACTAGGCGCACTATGAGACGAACCATCATGAACTTGAAGCTTTTGGAAATCAATAAACAACTCTCCCTCTCTCTTGACCTCTCCTCTCGCTCTCTACATATGTATATTGTTTACTTAATAAGATACAGTATTTCTTGAAATACATCTCATCCAATAGCTGCCGGACAGCTTTTCCAATCATATCTCTCTCTCTCTCGAGCATTCTCACCTTTCTGTAGATAATCACAGAGATTGACGTGTGGTAAGACTAGTTCACTCGAGAGTTGGCCATGATGATCAGATGTTTGACCTTATTCGGTCTTCATGTGATGTGTATAAGGTTGTGGAATACGATGGCTTAGCTACTCGTTGAGCCAACTTTAAAAGAAATGAAACGACGTCGCTGGCAGCAAGTGCTTTGTTAACACTTTGACTAAGTTTCATCATATTGAATGAAGTCGAGTATCCAATACCAAAAGCGCTGCCTTTTGACACAATGTGACTACTCGTCGAAAGAAATTTTGCGCTGCAAAAGTTTTCTGGTAAAGATTTGTTTCCGTGGTTTCCTTGACATAAAAAGATCATGATAAACAAATGTAAAAAAGTGGCCAGTGGCAGTTGCAAAGAGAGAGTGGATTGTAACTTTACCAAACGAAACATTTCATTTTAAGCAAGAAATGAGGGATTTTTTTTTTTTTTTTTTTTGCTGCTAAAGATTCACGTATTATCAGTTTCACAGTTTATGACATATCATAGTTCCTTTCAATAAATTTGTGCTAATAGAAATTTTCATTCGTTTGGTTAATAGGAAAACTCTCATTTCTTTCGCTTCCTCTCCATTGTTCCCTCCAATACTAAGTCACATGACTCAAAAGCACCTCTCATAATATTATAAACAATTATAGTACTGACAATATGCATGATCATCAACCACAGTACTGAAAGAACGTCTGATCGTGTACACTCTAGGATGCATCCATATTGGCATAGTATACTGCCGTAGATCATTGCCTGGAGAAAGAAAATCGTGTCATGAATAAGAAAGAGACAGAGAGAGAGAGAAATGGGAGTTTAGACCTCAAAACCAAGTTATATCAAATCATCGTGTGGTGAAAAAATCTATACAGACGCCAGCATCCACATGGTTTACTGATAATGGAAAAGAATTTCATCTAAGAAGGAACATGGGGATGTGAAAAATCAGCTCTAAATTCAAAAGCTCCAGACTTTATCTTTAAAGATCAAATGTAATAAGCCATAATAAACATTTATTTCATATTTCTTTGCACCGCCAGACTTAGTGAGTCGAAGACCTATGGTGAATTCATGCCAAAAATGGCGCTCGCATGATTAATGACATTATAAATGAAGATCCATAACTCGAACCAACCTTCGTTGAAAACTCACGTAGCGGACGGGGGAAGATGTATACAAGGTAGACCACAAACACGGCTATCTCAATGATCTGGAGCTAGAGTTCGACATCCGAGCACTCAAGCACACCTCTACAGCTTTTCGTTTTAACTTTATAAAGTTAACGGGGTGAAGCAGAAGAGAGGGAAGAGTGGTTACCTGAACAGTGGCAGCAGAAAGCAGAATAAGTGATATATGGTGGCGGAAAGCACAGATATTTCGATTTGACAACAAGAATATCGACCTCATCCCTCTGCCCTTTTTCTTCCTCTCATTCATCTTTCCTTAGAGTCAACCTCATCATTCGCACACGCCGATCTACTGTTTCTCCACTTCATTCCTCTCTTACTTTTGGTATTTATATATGGTGACCACCCAGCTTGTTCACTTCAGAGCACAGTCTCCTCTCCTTCTTCTTCTTCTTCTTCTTCTTCTTCTTCTGTTGCAGCGGTGCAGTCCTCCTATAAAAGGGAGTCATGAAAGTGCAACAGTTAGGTACTAGGGAGCCCTACTCGGCTCTTTGCTGCAAGCGGCCTCGTCCGCTTATGCCTAAGCTCTCTGTCTCAAGCTCCGGCCTGAACCATGCCGAAAATCAGCCGCCCGCCGCTCCCCCTCCGACGGTGGTTGAGGTGCACTCCGGAGGAACCAGGTGGAACCCCACGAGGGAGCAGATCGGGATACTGGAGATGCTGTACAGGGGAGGGATGAGGACTCCGAACGCTCACCAAATCGAGAGCATCACAGCGCAGCTCGGCAGGTACGGGAAGATCGAAGGGAAGAACGTCTTCTACTGGTTTCAGAACCACAAGGCGCGGGAGAGGCAGCGGCAGAAGCGGTGCAGCGTGGGGCTGAGCCTCTCGACTGGCTCGCCCCAAAGAGACTCCCTAACGCCGGATTCCGCCAAAAAATACCGCGGCTCTTTGGCCGGGAGGCCGCCCTTCGTCGACGGTGACGGTGCTGGTCGGAAGCAGGTGAGGCTTTGCCTACTGTTTACGTGTAATTTGCCTTATGACGAGACTGCCATAATAACGTTTCATAGAAAAGCTGTACAGGTTTTAGAGATTGACGGCTTTATTACTCTTTAATATTTTGAGCTGAAAGTAACCTGAATTTGTCGCTCTGGGCTAGACAATGGACGAGGTTCAGATTAGAGTTGAACGGGAAGAGACTCCGGGCCTCATGAAACCTTTATCGTTTCCTGGGATTTAGCTTTATTAGATGTCGTTTGACACTTAGTAACAGAATAAATGTTATTGTTTCATGCTTCAAAAATTAAAACAAGTAATTATACACTTTTTGAATTGAATAGGAATGAAATGCGCCGCTTGTGGCTGGAGCAATCCATCAATAATTTAGGAATGTGAATGGTTAGAATATGGTTTTGAGACTTTAAAATGTATTTAGGCCGAGCACATGTCGGGTCACCCACCCACTGCATGACATGCAGGCCCCTAGCCCACCAGTAGGGAGAACCTGTCAGCGGTGCTGCAGGGCCCTAACCCAATGTTCTTCGATATCAAGGAAGCTATTCTTGCAGCTAGAGACCGGGTCATACAGGTTTACGTTGTAGCACTTATTGTTACCTTTCAATAGTGTGAAAGTTGAATTAAGCTTAAAAGTAGTTTGTTTCTCCATGCGTTTAAGTTACCTAAAGCCAGATAGCATACAAAGGTATCATGGTTTCAAAAGTAGTCTGTTTCCAATATGCCAACGAACTCATTAAGGATGCTTCACGTGTATACTTCACAGATTACATATGATTTCATTAAAGTATCAACGAACTGCTAAAAAAAATTTATCATATTTGTGCTTTCTTCTCTCCCTCCCTCTCTATCTCTCTTCTTTGATGTCTAACATAAAAAAACTAGTGGTTCCATTCTATTAAGAAAGAAAAGCCAAATTGGTAGGAGTTGAGCTTGAAAGTTAAATGAATTGATTTAAGAGTACTTAAAAGTTTGAAGAAAGTCAAGAGTATAATGACCAAACTTCTCCCTTATCACAATCGGGTAAGATGATAAATCTAACTAGCCCATAGCTTGCCTATTTTTATAAACTTTTGAAACCAAAACTTGTTCAAGTACTGGCATCATGGCATTCAGGGCCTGACTTTGAGGGTCTACTTTGGTCCAACATGGATCTGGAAAAGCGGGGTTGTCTTTTATAAAGGTGTTTTCGCAGCGCTGCCGTGGGAGGTATATAGCCCGTAAAACTTGCTTTACTAACAAAGCTAGGAAATTCCATAACAAAAGAAAGTGCCACTCTGTTTTAAATATCTGATTTAGTGCAATATGAACGTTATCTGTCGTAATGGAAATTCGTTATAGGACCTTTCTTTCTTGTTCTTGCACTAAAACAAGGAAATAATCCTGCTCCCATGCAGCACTGGATCCACGTTCTCTCACCTGGAGATTACTACTCGAACGCGGTCACAATGAGAAGAAATACATTATCTGTAACTTTAACAATAACTTCCGCCACCTACATATATGCTGTGCATGGATCATTAATCAATGGTAGAGACGTTTGTCTTTCACAATTTTAAGATATTGACAAGTTTGAGGTGTACCTCCCTCAAGGAATATTGGAGGCTTTTGCCTCCTTCAACTTGAGTATTTTAAATCAAGGAAAAAGCCATTATTGAAGAGTAACAAACTGAAAAACAAAAAGTTTAGGCTATTTCTTCAGCTTTTCCTTCTTTCCTTGTGTACTTAAAGGGGAAGGGAGTAAGGAGCAAAATGTTGCAATTTGAACGCCTGGGCTTTCTGCTTATTGACTATTATTTGGTGCAGGGAGAAGACAAGAAGCTCGAAGAGTACTCTTCATACAACAAAAGGAAGTGGAGAAGTTGGGGCGACCAAATCCTGGAGATAGAGAGCAGAGCCTTTGGTGGGCAAAAGCAAGACAAGACACTTGAGCTTTTTCCTTTACACCCTGAAGCTAATAGATGATTTTGTTTTTCTTTTTCTTTCCCAGTTTCGTCTCTCCTCTTCTTCCCACCAAAACTGCATTCCTGCACTGTTTAACAGCACAAAAACCAATGAAATCAAAAGTAAGATGGTGGGTCTTTGACTTCCCAAATGTGAAGGGAGACGGTGAGTGTTCTTTCTGTAGGCGAGAAACAAGGGGTAAGCAGTAAACCCAGGATCAAAGTGCTGTCACTTTTTAGGCATGGGAATAGGGTTGGATGTGATAACATGGAAATTCTTTTGTTTTGCATCTGCAAATTCACCGAGTAACTTTATCACTCTCGCTCTTTAACCAGCGTCGGATTTTACTATTTAATTTCTACTTTCCCTCATCACCCAAGCACATTGGCCCTTGTCTTCAGTTTGGGGGCTTGAAGGTGTATATGTGTGTGTCTGCGTGTGTGTGTTTTTTTTCCAAATTTAAATTATACAACAGTGAGCCCGAGAATAGAAAGCCTTACGAACGCAACACCATAGGATCGAAAGCTAATTAGGCAGCTTGATAATAGAATAATCGGCACTTGATCATGTAAGATCTTCAACTTGACGATCTTCATTTTGGCTTTATCCTCTATTATTCACTTATAAATATGAACTGGCTTATGAAATAAACTTCGAACATGCTATGTTGAGCATAAAAAGCTGACGTACTTCTTGAGACTGAGTTCCAGCAGCCGGCCACTACCATGAGATAGTAGAAATTAAATGGGCGGATTGAAACATGACGACAACTTCATTTGAACATCCTCCACAAATTAACCCCGCTCTTACCACCCACACTTTAGTGTTTACGTTTGTTTCTACAGCCTCGAGTTATGTAAAGATAGAAGTATAGAGTTACAGGAAAATTTCGTAAAAGAAATTTATAGGAAGATGAAGATTTCCCCGCTTCTTATCAACTTTGCTTAGAATAATGGCGACCATGCATAAACAAATTAACAACTTATCACTTGTGCGTAGGGACTGGTACCACACAAGTAGGTCGATGCTCGATTCAAACTGCATCTAGTAAAATGAGCTTGGTCTTGATCCAAGATCCCACATTGTTCTCTCCCAAAGCACAATTGGATTGAATATGAGCAAACCATCATTGTTTATGTGAAAAGACATTAATTAGAAGCCCCACGGAATTTGAAGAGGAAATGCATGTCAGATGGGTTGGACGTGGTCGATACATGACACTTGTCCATTTACACCAACAATACTGAAAAAACTATACTGCGACCAGGAACGTACTCACACAACTACTCTGCACACTATTATTCGTTTTATGTGAATTAAGAAACTAAAGTGGATTTTGATGACAAATGACTTTTAGTGTTTACCAAATGCAAGATCCGTTTCAATTCGACAAGAGTGATATTAGAGTCCACATTCATGTTTAACTTGGTATGTATGTCATTCGTGACTCAAAGAGCGTAATGGAACAACAGATGATAGAGATAATAGTCCGGAAAATTTTTGAACATGAATTAATTCTGATAGAAGATCGATGTCCATTCTAGCTAAAACTGAGTCTTTCCTTTTTATTAACAAGTCAATGGCAGACGGGACGGATCTTTTTCGGGAGCAGCAGCAAAACCTCAACGTCTGGTCTAGAATATCCCTGCTAACAGAACGGACTATTATCCAGAAATTATGTCTGGATGTTTATGTGGGAAAGCATACTTTAGAACCATATCTTGCAAAATGTATTTTCGACAAATTTGCAAGGATGGTGGTTTCCGGGTTTATCTGCCTTGGGCCGAAAATCTATATCCAAAGTTTTTAGGTCAAGGCAGGCATGCGCTAGCTACTCTGACCTATATGCAGCACCTGCTTTATAACCCATAAGAAGTTACACACGAGTGGTCATTAATTTTAAGGCTTAAAGCCTAGCTGGGTTGGCTTAAATCTCTAGCTAAGTTGAGGAGGTTTAGGGTTCAATATAATTGTTGTTCCTTTTTTCATTGTTGGCAAACTAGCTAGCAAATCCGAGTAGCGAGTCACCCGCGTCAGCTAGGATCATCCATTTACTGGGTCACTGAGTTAGGGTCCGGTGAGTCAGCTGGGATCGTCAAACTAATTGCATGTTCTTTTTTGTTGTCACTGGAAAATACTAAAGTTTGTTATTTTTTAAATTATGAAATACCACAAACATTACTAAGCATACACGAATACTCATTCAATTTTAGTTGATGACAAAGTCAAATATAAGCTTCTTCATTTATTTATAGAAAAAATGCACTACAAAATTAATGATTTAACCAAGCCGAGTTGCCAAGTTAAGTACTTAAGTATTCTCTGTCTTGCTGACCTAGTCTTCAGCCTATGCCAGTCCAAGTCACGAGTTTGCCAACTATGTCATTTTTCAAAAGGATGAGGCTCCTTGTGAGCAAGCGAGGGAAGCCAGGTATTTAACATCGAGTACCAACTAAAATAATGCATGAGAAACTAACTCGATCAGCAATGTCCAACGCAGAAAAAAAAAATGCTTAGCATACTTTTTTCTCTCTCGAGATTGAGAGAAAACAAACAGATTCATAACTCAACATGGCCGCAGCTACGATTAAATTCTACATCGAAAAAAGCAATTAGCATATCAAATGTTGATAATACTGACATGTCAATTGACAAACACGAGATATGAGCACTGCCCTGAAGTTTACGAGGTCCAAACAGAACATTGTGGTTGGGCCATGCTTTCGGGGGATACCATTTTTTCCAAAGGGAAAAATACAAGAAGCATAGATGAAGTCATCTAATGGATAACATATCCAGAATTTATCGGAAATTTGGGTCAGGTCACTCAAAGCTATATTAAAGGCAAAATGTCATATATAACAATAATGACCATTTCTAAGTAACAGTAGGTGCCTTGGATCTGCGGACCTGGTTGGGAAATTTGTCTTAGTGCATCCCTCCAAGTTGGAGGTTTAGGATTCAACAGTCGATCGCTGCCTTTGTTTCTTACCACAAAGCCGATCTAATAGAAAGACTGTCATGAAAAATAGGGAATAGGAAGTGTGCGAAGGGTTTACATGGAGAAATAACTGAAAAAGAGAATAGAAATGTACATTTTGGTTCGATTGCGGAAATGGTTCGCATCTTCTTTTAACAACCATCAAAGAAGCTAGCAGCTGACACCATTAATGCATAGTTCAACGGCGCTTTAGTGAAGCTTTACACCTACCTGCAAATATAGACAAACCAGTACCTTTTTGAGCCAACCACAGTTAGAAATAGTGACAGGAAGAGAGTTAAAATGCAGCTTCCAAACAGTCAGGAAAGGGGGTCAGACAAATTCATAAATGATAGTTACAATGAAGGCTAACTATAAAAAAATCATTTAATAATTAGTTAATTTAACGCCAGTGCAAGGTCGGATGGACGATAAACTGCCACTGTCACAACAAAGGAATTTCCAATTTCTGCATGCCTCCTGGGATTTATCTCTGACCTAAGCGACCTGTAATTTGGTGTTTGTAATTCGACCCTACAGAATTTGGCCTTCCCTGCTTTAGTACATCGTATTCTAATTTGTAATATTTCACACTCTCCGCCCATTAGGGCTTTAAGAACCTGGCCAGGTGGGTTCAGTCAGGCTGTGAACCAAAGCCAGTTGCAGATAGGGTGTTGAAATTTACCATGAGGAGCAGTAATTGGGTCAGTTCTCATGCTGAGCAGTTGAATGTATATATACACATATTTTCCTGCTGAGTCATTCCACTAGTTGGTACCAAATTAAGGCAAACATCAAAGTTGAAGAGACGTCTAGTTAAACTGTTCATGCATGAAATGCCATACGACTAAATGACAGAATAAATTATTTGAGTAGACAATTGGGGGGAGTCCACAATTAAGGTTTTACTCCTAGAAACAACCAATAGGGGATGTGGTAAAAATGTACTTCTTGGGTTTGCAAAGGTAACATGTACTTCTTTGGTTGCCCAAGGCTCCCCTCCTTCCTCTTGGATGCCCCCATGGTCTCACTTTGTTGGCTTAGTAAAGAGTTGATGCTCATGGGAATTGAACTTGTGTCAGGAGAGCAACCAGCCGCTGGTCGGACCAGCTATGGGGCTCGGCTATTTTTCTTCCCATTTTGGGGAAAAGGAAAGAAAAATTCCGAAATCATCGAATTTGTTATTTGTGTGATCGAAGATTTGCCCCATCAACTAATCTTGTTGCCCAATGATTTTACTCAAGCATATGGCTGAGATTGCTTTCTTTTCTGATTATTTCTTGGCTAGGCCAAGGAAAACCCCCCTTCAATGACGGAAGTTGGTACGAGACTAGGTTAGTGAAACTCTTAAACCCTGTTTGGGTGACACTAAACCAGATCAAAAAACCTGATTTTGGTGGCAAGACCCAGCTCTAAAACTAGTTAAAGCTGGAATTCATGCTTGTTGGATGAAGCAAAATCGAGTTTTCGCAAAACTTGGGAATTACAAAAGTGGGTTTAAACCCAGTTCTGAAAAAGCTGGGAGAAAGCAGCCTTTTCATCTCTCGACTGAGCTTTCTGATTTTCTACAGTCAAAACCAAGCTAAAAAGGTTGTCATCTTAACCAGGTTTTGTCATGTCGCATCCAAAACGGGCCACTGAGTTTTTTCTTCACTTGCCTTTGGGTACTATATATCTGTTTACACCTTACAAAGAGGGACACTTTTGGAACATTTTTAGAGTCATGTCCTTTGGAAAAGGACGGTGGCCCGTAGTTAGGGAGGCAGATGAGTTCACGGCTACTGCACTACTGTTCATTATAAGTGCTAATACTGTTAGAATGATGAAGATTATGAGGTGATCAACAATAGAATCTAATAAAAAGAGGGCCCATGGTTTGCCTGTGTGTCCCCAAGTAAATCCAAAGCATGACAGAAGACATGTCACGTTTCGTAAGAGATCTGCAATATCTTTTGTACTTTAAAGGCAGAAGAAATTTTGTGGAAGGCCTTGCACCAGCACGGCAGAAGGTGGGGTTGACCAGCAGCTCAGATATGTGGAGGCTGGATCAGATAACAGTGAAAATTAGCATCTTTTCCTTTACATGAATGACCATGCTTCTCCCATGTAGTGCAGGATCATGTTGATACCTGAAAATGAAAGGTCCCACAACAGCACCATTGTAAGATTGTACTCGAGGAGCAGATTAAAAAGTCACACCAAAGTGCCACATCCATTCTTAAACAAGAGTTAGCTGTTCGATACCAAGAAAAAATGTTGGCAGCGCTCAAAAGTAGAGCGTGACATATTTGTTTTCTAGCTTGAGAGAGAGAGAGAGAGAGAGAGAGAGAGAGAGCCAAAAGATGATTAGTCGGTAATGAAATTTTCAGAAGTAATATCTTGAACCTGAATGTTGTGCCTAACTTTCTAATAGCTGAAAAAATCATGTGTAGCTTAAAAAAAATAGTTTGAATATGGTTAGATGCGCCCAAGTGTTCAGTAATAAAGTAACCGCAAAATAATTACGGAAGGACGATCTTCATTGAAGTTATTTTGCCGTTTTAGCTTTATTCAACTTGAGCAAGTGATACCGCCGAGTTGAATTGATTTAGAGAAGCAGTTTTTTGCCAAAACCTTCCGTTTTCTGAAAATTACCCAAGGAAAAGAAAAAAGCTGGGTATATAGTGAAACTCCTTTGAGGATCTACGTGGCTTGGAAAGGGTTTCCCAAAATCACCACTCACTCGAAGCCAAGAGAAAAACTGACCGTTGACAAGACAACAATAAAGCTGTTCGATTGGCTTGTCTCTCCAACTAAAAGAAACTTAAATGTGGAGTCTTTTCAGGCTATTCTGGATCATGCACCGTTTTCATTAAGAAAATTAATTACTCTCAAAAGCCATCAGAACAACAAAAGCGTGACCAAGTTAACTAGTTTTGTCCTTGAAGAAGCTCCTGATGATAAGTTAAAGGGCTAGAATGCTAACAGGGACAGATCATGCTTCCCCATGAGACTCTCGTCTATTGAGGTGTGACTAAAGGTAATTTAGTTATCGGGAAGGCCGACGTTCGAAAAATAGTTCTTCGCAACTTTCCAAGCCAACGAACAAGATGAAAGAAAGGAGGTCGATCGTCGATGGGAATGGGTTTTCCACACACCGAATTTCAGATCCATGTTAAGAGGCAAAAACCTCAGATTTGAGGACAGCGGTCACGCATGGGAACCAAGGAAAGGGGAATTTCATGTCCGAGGCAAACAGACATAGGCTTAAAAGAAAAATGTACAATTCCCATGTGAATAATACGCTCTTATATGAATACTTCAGGGTTCGGTGGGGATCCCAGAGTTGCTAGATTTGCGTTTTATGTTTGTTATATGAGTACCCGACATGAGAAACACTGGGAGAAAGTGCTTTCCCAGGCAAAAGGGTGGGATTTAATTCCTTCCTCCCACGGGAAGGCATCGATACTGACGTGAACTTTGTTTCTCTTGACACTAATTTCTTTCCAAGATGACGGTGACCGTTTCCTTGTAAGAAGAGAGGCAATTATCGTATGAAAATGGACCTTTCCCTCACCAAAACGAGGACCCTCCAAAGGAAAAAGACTACTTCTTCAAGATCAGTACTTCAATTATTTGACCACATACCATAAGAACAGGTTTCCCTAACAAGAGACACCGGAAGAAAAAGAGGGGCTTTCGGCGCTGAAGTAAGATCAGCTCTTGACGTTAGAAGGAGATTGAGTTGGGGTGGTGCTTATGCACTGAAAAAATGAAGTGGGAGCTGCGCTATTTGGTGATTTTTTAAAAAAGAAATGTCTTTTTTGGGTTTTTTAACTTTTTCACTATTTTCCTTTTGTCTTTGTAGGAAAGTTCTCTTTTCAATCGGCTGAGGGTATTTTGGTCATTACATACATATGTTTTGTGCATAGGGGTGTGCATGTAACCAAGCTTCACAGTATGAGATATATCGCCATTATTTGGTGGACTCTCATCCAGCCAAATTACGATTAGACCAGGAAAGGCCAGACTAAGCCCAGGCCCACTAAGAGCATAATAACGTACTTTGTGCGGATGGTGCAGTGCCGGGTCTTTCAGGTTAGGCTGTATGCGTCCACTTTTGACTCAGGAAAGGGGAACATACTAGACTGAACTCTATTGTTGTAAGAAAATAATGGTCCAATCCTGATCCAAAGCATCCAATTAGTTGGGCCGGCCTGGGTTGAAACATGAATGGACATTTCACCACAATAATTGTTCTCCCAAAATGCGTCCACCCCAATGCCCACAACCATAAGGAACAAGCAAAATGTTTGGCGACAAATTGAAGTGTTTAAACATATAAAGTTCTTCGGTAACAATGTCAAGGCCACGCCGTTGATTAAGATCAATTATTAAAGTCTGGGCTCCGGGTTGTTCAGGAATAGTGGCCTTGAGCTTACTGGTGATTAATGTTTTGCTGCCTTTAGTGTTGAGTAACGTGTTCATTCTATATTGGTGCTGACCCGCCCGCTAAGTGACACGCGCACACACACATACATATATATAGCTTTCATGTGTTTCTAAGGTGTGAGTGGCTTTTAATGAGAATGGATAATCATGCAGTTCTATGGTGGGGAGCAGTTTGGAATCGGCCGTTTTCGTTAGCCTTCTCTTTTTTTGCTTTAGTATTATGCAAAACTTGGCAATTATCCAGAATACTTTTTAGTGGACATCAGGCAGGTCATGCTCATGCTGGGAAAACACAGGGTCTGGATGGAAACCCCCGCTCCCTAAAGAATGTCTTGGCGCAGTTTACCATAAAAACTTCCTCATTAACTGATGCGTATGATCTTAAGGAAACTAAGTGATCTTAATGGGAAAACAAGTTTTTCTAAACTAATTTTGGAGCTGAGACCTGTCCTAAAATGGTTTTAGTACCGTGAAATCCACTGCTATAGGCTTGAACCCACCTGGGCAGTCAGTTGCTCGGGATTGCTGAAGCAAATCAATCTACTGTTGCTAGATCTGAGAATACCTGTTCTGGAGTACTGGTAAGGAAGGCATGGGAAAAAGCTGTTGTCGAAAAAGCTAACCAGCATCATTTAAGATCATGACGTTTGCCACAGGAGGATGACCGTGACTCATGAGGTTTGAGCCCTTGGACAAATTATTTGTCGACACATATTCGGTGTGTGTCTCATGTGTTGTCTGGCGCAACAAGATTTGGCATCTGGTTGCTGTTCATTTCCATGTCCATTTCAATCAATTAGTAGGGTATACGTCCACATCCTTTTATGAAAGCTTTCGTGTATCTTTCCCATTGTAAGAACAGGCTTACAAGTGTGAGCCTTGCGGGAAAGCAGGCCGGGGAGGGGGCCCTCCACCAAGCCCACTGAGGCCCTTGCCCTTGCATGAAGCAGAAATTCCCAGACCAACAACTGTGTGCCCTCTATATATTGTGGATGAGCAGAGACAGGGCCTAGATCAAAATGAATGATGTGATTATCAACCATAAGGGCCTCAACCTATTACTTGTCCTTTTACCTGCTCAGGCCAATGAGGTGGCTGCACATGGCCGCGTTGGCGTACTCGTGTCGACGCGTGTAAAGCTATGAACGAAACAGGGCTTATAGTCGAGCGACACGTGCCCCGTGGGCGCGTGCTTGGTATTAACTTGTGTGTTCTGTGTTGGACTGTGCTGCGGTCACGTACATCCTCATCACTGGACCATTCCTACTGTCAATGGAAAATGAAATGAAGGAAAGTGAAATCCGGAAAAACAAATAAAATCAGAGGAAAACTGCGTGACCCCAACTCCGGAAACGTTGAGGTGCTTTCATAACAGTTGGCGAAGACGACGCATCATCTTGCCAAACCATCCACTCTTAAAGATACGGGTTTTAGATTTTCCTTCGCTACTTAAGTGATGTATGAATTGGAGTCCAAGGTCTCTTCTTTCGTGCACTCAAAGAGTTGGTGTAATAGGATGGACATTGGCTATTATTATCTGAGACAGCTACTTTATTTAAAGGTTGGTTCGCAATTGAAGCTGGCATTGCGAAAAATGACAAAACCCTCAAGTCAGATCTAACTAAGTTGTGGTGACAATAATAGTAACCTGCTCAGCTTTCCCCATTGCACATAAATTATGTGAACACAAGGCCTTTTGTTTTCACTTTTATGGGCTCATCCCCTTGTACGACTTCATCTTTCCTGCATATCAACTTTCCGTAAAAACAGAAGAGGTTTGATGCTCAATCTTAAAAACTTCATTGACTTGACGTTCAAATTCTTGATCCTAGTTGTTACTAAAGATATTGGACTGGTGTACTCAGACAAGGGAACCTCAAGGACTTTTTTCCAACTGAAGGCCCGTCTAAATGAGTGCAGTGATGAGAGATAGAGCCAAAAGAAAATCACTTTACCTCCCCATTTACATATTAGGGACATTCTTGGGCTGCTTGTTTGTAACAAACAAAGAAATCATGAAAACAAAAATATAAGACCCTTCACTTTATAAGGCCGGGTATTGTGTTTGGGAGAAAGTGATCCTAAATCCACCACAATTAAATTTAGGTTTTGCCCAACTGAGGATCTCACATTGAACTTGAGATCCCCGTTTTTTTCATTTTACATTGTAAAGAAAAAAAATCTAATCTAGGATCCGACTTTTTTGAGTCCTTGTTTGGTTCGTTGGTGTGCGTGGTGGGGGTCGACGGTCTGATCGTAGATATATGCATCTCAAAATTATTTACAACTTCAATAATTCATCGAACCTTGTGTGCCATCATACATCCATAAATTTTTAGTGATCTTGTAATGCACCTTTTCAAAATCTCTCCCAAATTCAAGCTTCTAATTGCTCCAATTCGATCTGCAGCAGTTGCTCATATGTTTTTTAAGACATTTCTATACAGAAGTTAAATACAGCGCGTTAATCTAAATTCCCTCTCCAACTTGGAGCAACTTGTTTATAGCATGCCAAAAAGTGGTTATCCCAGAGTGCTCCTCGCCTTTCAGATGGCTCGGTTCCTTCTTTTTTTTTCCCTTTTAAAAGTAGGCAAGTTGTTGTACATATTACTCAATTTTGTTGGAATAAAAGGATGGAGGCCTAACCCCCACGCAGTCATTGTCCAAAAACTAAGCAGACTTCTTTTATCATATTATGCCAACAAACGCACAGTTGATCGGGTATTGGACTCTCTTGCCTCCTTTAAAGGACAAAGGTTTTTGTTTTTTGTTTTTTGTTTTTTTTTTTTCAAAATAAACCAACTGAACGTTTGGATCCCTGCAGATTAATTCTTTTTCTATCCAAAGATCGGCCCTTAATTGGTATCTTCATGATCTTCTGCAGTTGAAAGAGATGTCGAAACGACCTGTTAGTTCCCAAACAAATTCTACTACATTCATATATAAATGTTGCTTAACTTAGAATACACAAGAAATCAAACTATTGATTCACTCCTAACCTGACTGAAATACTCAGTTGGATTTTCATGGGCATTATTTTTCCGAACTAACTATAAATGATTACAGGAACTATTCCCGAGCTGACAGTAAGTTCATTTAGATCCCAAAGCAACCTGAAGGCGAAAGCAGTGAAGGAAGCGGCCTTGGCCGCTTGGAGGTATCTCTATCCTAGTCAAGTGCAAATCAACAGAGGTTGTTTGCTAGTCAAGATCCAATCGGAGGAACTCGAGCCCACTCTGGCTGTCGGCAAGGGTCCTCGTCTGTGCCTCCTTATTAGATTGGTCGTTATCCATGGAATCACCACTATTTCACAAGCACTTCTAAGAGTCGTACTCCCAATATCCGGTTGTGCTGATGCTGCCCAACTGGCATATTATTATAACTCAATCTTTCACTTTAAGATTCTTCCGTTTGGCCCTAGAGTTTATTTGTCCATGACAGGTTATCATTAAACTTTAGAAAGCGCAGTAGCCTATGGTATTATTATCACGAAACCATTAGAATCCAACAGCAATCACCGACGAAAGCCAATAATCGTAAGGCCTGCGGGCACATCAAGCAATTTATGTCGTATCCACAATTTTGGAGAACAAGTTGGTGGATCCAAAAGAAGACATAAATTTGAAACTGTTCAAGTCCGTAGGGGACCCAAGCGAGCCGTATTTTTTGTTCGGTTGTTTGTATCGTCCCGCCTTAAATAATGCAAACAGTACGCTGCTTGGAGCTCGAGGGACATGTATCCCCATTAATCTAGTTTCAAACGGAGACAATATTGATCACAATTATGAAGCAGTAGTACCCTTTTCTTTCTATCCATTTACTCGGCCGAAAGAGCAGGTCGAATGGTTTCGTGTGGACGATCCAGAACTTGAAAATTGGAACTTATTAACAAGTGAATGTCCGAACCAAGAAGATCTATATCATACTTGTAGGGCCTGATACATAAATTGTGGACCAAAAGTTAGACATACACACGGCTGTGGTTCGTTGTATGAGATTGACGGCACACTCTGCACCGTGGTAGATCATAGCTGTGGTTCAATGCCAGCCTGCTTGTGAGCCACCACAGATGATGATGTTTCACGAGAAGCGGTGATGATGAGGTGTCTTTTAATTGTAGAAAACACTGTGCATCTATAAATTTATAATTAGTCAATTTTTTTGAGTGGCATTTTCCAAATTATAAAACCAAAGAAAGGTGATCATACATAGGTCGATGTATGTAGATGCATTGATATCAGAGTCGTAAAAATCAGTTCTTAAACCGTATTGGGTGGATCGGCCGATGACCCAATTCAGCTGAATCGGTTGTGAATCAGATAAAAGTATTTAAAATACAGTGTTAGTGAATAAACAAAAATATATAAGAATAGTTAAAACATATAAAAACCGCATGAATTCTATAAAAATAGCTAAAAGCTGACATGTGGTACCATTGAATCAGCTACCTGACCGATCAATTTGTTAGCGGTTCGAATCGTTTGGTAAAAAAAAATTCGTTTATCAGGAATGAAATTAAACTCAGCAACCTAGAACTTGTTGAAAGTTTGTAAATTACAGAACTTAATCTACGGACAGGTCCAGATAAACTGCTCTGTGAAAACATATTTCTAGGTTCCGGAACAAGTCGTTCGGATGAGAAATCATGATCGGGGTAAATTAGAAGAATAGAAGAACAAAAAAAAGTTTTACTAGAAATTGTTACAACTACAACAGGCCCCAAGTCTAAACGGGTGCCCTTTCATGGTACTACTACAATAGACTTTGCATATCCCAGCACATGGGCTGGGGGAGGGCGCCATTAATTCGTCCTGCTTTTTTCTATGAGGAAATTAAAGCCGAGAGGTTGCTCTCATGACTCAACGTAGGAGGTAACCAGCAGCAGACTTGTCAAAAATGGCTTCCCTTGCTGCATATGCTTGATGACTCTTGCTCACCTACCTAGATGAGGAGAGAGAGAGAGAGGGTTTATGACTTTTGGGAGACGTAACATAATCTATGTGCCAAACATGACAAAAAAGGCAAGTGACACATGAACCTCTCATATTCTTGTGGACATGAATGCTCCACGCATATCCCTTGTCTCCACCAGCGCGCCCATTAAAGAATTGCTCTGCCATTACTTTAATCCCCAATGACTAGGTCTCAATCAACACCTACATTTGATTTCGTTACAATTGAAAGAGAAGTGGGGATCATGTCAGACAACGCATCCCATGAGGGGGCGGGGCCCCTCCGGAAAGAGGAACATACTTAATTTATTTATTTAGGCGAGCTTGCCCTTTTAGTCCTCAAAAGGCCGCTTGATACTCTTTTTATATACTACTACTTAAAACAATGTTTTGGAGGTTTTTCACGGTAGTCCTCGTATCATTTCTCATATTTTAAATTCATTCCCTAACCACTTCTTAACTCTATAGGACAAAAATCCATTCTTGAGATTATTTAAACATCTTAACATAAAGTTGGCTGTTCTTCCTGCCAAATTTAGTTAAAAAGGCAGTTCTACCCTTTGAATCGAAGGAGAAAACATGTTTTTTTGCTTTCTTTTGACATTGTCCCGCACGCTTTGGGAGGAGAAAAAAAGGAACATTCTCGCAACAATTCTCAAGTTTTTTTGGCATTATAAAACACGATTAGGAAGACGACTGCATCCAAACTTTCGAAAAAGAAGAGGAATGTGAAAGAACGGCTGCCGATAAGGAGTAGAATATCGTGGAAAACAAAATTTTGATATTTAAAAAGAACTGAAATCGCAAGTTTTACCGAGGAAGGCAGGAGCAGAACGTGGAGAAATGCAGACCACTAATGAAACCAGGTCAATTGATTGGATCGAGAAAAACTTAAAGGCATGCCGAGGACGACGTACTCACAAGTTTACAAAAAAAAATTACTTTTATAATCATGTCCAAGGAAGGATACAGCAGCAGCAGCACATGCCTTCCTCTTCACGTGGGGGGGATTCACCAATCCCACAGCACTCAGCCGCACCCTCCTTAGCAGCTGATGTTAAAACACTAAAATTCTGCTTAGAGATGCAAATGGCCCGAATCTGATTCGAGTCTTCTGTCAATTTTCTTCGACCTCGAATGAGGTTTACTGCACGAACTGTTCACAGCCCTAATCTCAGGATCTCGCTTCTCGACAATATAATGAAGTCTCGACGCAGACCAACTTGGCCCATTTGGCACAGATCACTTGCTAACCATGCTCAACACGTCCTACGTATCAAGATTTGATATTTCTAATTAGACGGCAAAAGGACACATTAAAAAATTAAAATATTTCTAAATGATGTTGCTGCAGAGCCACTTGTCGTTTTTGAAATGAGAAGCAAAGCCTTTGTGTCAATGGCGGAATGATGGTGGCTGGCTTCTGATGACAGCAAACACCAACATATTTTTTCAATGGGATTCGCCAATCGCCTGATGGACATGTGATTCGAGACGTGCCCAAGAAATTTTCTTGCGATTTTTGGCTAGAGTGAAGATGCTGCCCTCGTGATTGGATGTTTGGATTCATTACAAGGGAGAGGTAAAAATCTCGATCTCAGTTTCGGCTGTGGATGTTCGACTTGCTGCTGTGGCCCTCATCCGAGCAGCATCTTGACTGCATTCGAGAAAGGAAAATTTCTCTTTTTCGATCTCCCTTGTTCCGCTTTATATATAGACAAAGAAATAAAAGAGATTTCTATGCAGTGGTATATGAATTTTGAATTGTATCCTAAGTGGATTGACGCCGTACTGTTCCACAATTGTGTGAATTGCCATCTTTCCCAAAACTAATATGCTGCTTCTAGCACAATGGAGAGCGACGTCCACTGATTCTTTGTCATTTGGCTCATATATTTCTGCCATGTGTAGATGCTTTGGGTGGGCTCCTTTGCAAAGGCAAGTGTGTACAAACATGTATAGGCAAGCATAAATCCTCTTAATCGGCAAAGAATAAAATCTTGGGCATTTTCAAGATTGTTTTTCCTCCTCTTCAGATCCTACTTTGTCTCTCTCTCTCCCTCTTTTGCTCCCCCACTATATATATATATATATAGTGTGTGTGTAAGCTACAGAAAATACAGCTTGTGATCTAATATGCCTCTTTATGTCGCACATGATAACCTGTAGTGAGAGATCTGATGCAACCTCTCTCTACCGTCCAATTAGAAGTGACAAAGATTGGTGCAAGCTGGACATTAAAATGTGCATGTCTACTACGAAGGCCCCAAAATATTCTCATCTCACATTAAACAATTAAGGGAAAGGGAGATATTAGGCGGATGATGAAGATAAAGTGACTAGAACAATCTTAAAATCCAGGGCTTCCAAAATATCAAATGTCAACTAACTGGTTCGGCCAAAAAATCGGGATCAACTACACACCTTAATTCTGTGGGGAGCCTTCAATGGGGGTTGCAATTTTTTCCTCCATTTAAAACATATCTAGGCTTTGAAGGAAACTTTTAATTTGGTGATTGACTTCTGGGAACAAAACAACGAGTATTAGAAGTCCACGGCTCTTCTTCAAACTAGTACTCAAGCCCGGCCTGCCAAGATGCTCCGAGCAGAGAGGCTTAACAAAGGAGAAACAGAGACATAACTAAAGCCTCTGAAGACACAGAGGGAAGTTGAAGGCAGCATTAACGGAGAGCAGAGAGCACAATGAAACGAAACGAAACGAAACCACCGTTGCCAATTGGTGTCAGGAGCTTCTTTATGCCGGAGATGGGATGAGCAGCTTTTGGTCTCAGTTGCAGAGACTCGGAAAAAGATCGAACCCTTAATGAATCATAATATCTTTTTCAAATTATGTTACCTGGCATGCCATGAACAAGTTAAAGAACCAATTATTTGCCTTGAAACAGAAGGGTTTGGTGTGGAATTAATAAGATCGTTTTGAATGTTTCTGCAATTAACGTCTGTTTTGATGCTTCTGAAACACTCTCACACACATTATGTGAAGAGAGAGAGAGAGAGTGCATCTGAATTAAAATGGTACTTTTATTCAATATGTGTAATATGTGTGTGTGTGGTGAGTTGTGCGACTGGGGCAAAGGATAAAAAGTGGCGTAGCTACTTATCCGAGTTTCCTCCATCAACGTTGTAGCGGATGGAGTGTGTAGGTTCCCCGAAAATATGGTAACCACTTGCAGTGTTCCCAAAACCTAAGACATCGACCACTTGAATTAAAAGGCAAACGTCCTAAGAGGAAAAGGCTTCCTTTTCTACGTAGTGGGGATGGCGTGTGGTGATGTCCCCCTCAAGTAAAGGCAGAGAGAGAAAGAGACGATAGAGCCCATGAATGATTCACCTTTAACTTTAGCAAAAGGTGGTGCACCTCGATCTGGAGGAATTTGAAACCCCCATTCAATTACACGATATCTTCAAAAGTCACCTCCATCGAGAGAACTTGTTCCCATCTCCAGAACTGTGTTAAGATATTCCTTTACTATTTCTGGAATATTGTTTTCAGATCAGGCCATTTGGGCACATGACCCTCCACCAACTCCCCACTGATCATCTTCCCCTTCTTTCCTTCCTGCTTCAATCTTTGGCCCTCCCACCTCCAAATTCTGAAGTTATTGCTCCCAACAAACTTTGGTTGGAGCATTAATAGATTGTACCAGCGGATGAGCTTTTGCCATAACTGCTGCTGCACTTCATTGACCCCCAGCTTTTGCCGATCCCTTTGCTAATTATGTCCCCTCGTTTCCTGGCTCCTTCAATTTCTTGCGATTGCCACTCGCAGGAAAAGCAATGTTCGTTTAAATGTCTCATTTGATGCAAAAATAAAAAGTACCAGAGTGATCGTTTGAAAGAACTGTTTCCTGTAAATGGCCTTCTGTTAATGCATTACTGTCTTTATTAAAGATGCCAGTTCGAACAATGCAATCAGATTTACGCGCATCTTTTCTTTCTACCGGCGCTTTGGTTTGGCTTTTCATTATTGTAGTAGAAGTTACGTCGAACCTTTTCCCTTCAAAGGAATTGAAGTGAACAAGCTTCTCTTCTTTCTTCGGTTGTTCATGCGTCCAGAACACTTGACCAAATGAGCCACATCATTGCCAGAGATCATTTTCTTTCCCTCAGAAAATGTGGGGGGCTTCTGATTGGCGAAAGGAAATGCCCAACCACTGCTTGCTTACAAACATACATGTTGCTTTCATATCTTTCAAAGTTATCCAAAGCAAAGGCTGAGCTCAATCTATAAGTTTAGCCCTCTTTAACAACTTTCCCTTTCGTGTTTGATGATCTGTACATGTTTTAGTCTGCCATTGGATCCCCATTAAAGGCTGGATAAGAGATAAAAGAGAGGGTATTTTCCCGATGTTACTTTACTTGGAAGAAGTGGCTAAGCAGGAGAGGTTCGTACATTGGGCCACAAATTTCCATTAAAATCAGAGTAGTCACATGAGCCAAAAGTATATACGACACAGGAAGGAGCTTAGCCATGCTTGTTGCTTTCCTATGCCATCATATCATGTGAACATGGGCAGAAGTTAGATTTTTTGTTTCACCTTGTTTTCACATGAACACATATATGAATATATAGCCGGATGCATTTTAAGTTCTTTTTTTTAACATATATCCAGCAAATCTGCAATTTGAGCCCAATCCCGAGGGAAGGGAAACCGACAAGGCTCGTGAATGCATGTCTTAATAATATCTACTCGTGTTTGGGAAGAGGAAGCGTAAGAGACATTCTCTTCCATCATGTCTATAGTTCTTCTTAAGGTGCTAAAAATTATATACGGAATAAAGCCACTTCTGCACAGCGGTTTGGTAAAGCGTGTCTGAGTGGGGCATTACAACAACTCAACCATGCTCGTCTACCATTCAAACGCCCTCCTGACTATCTGGAAACAGAAAAGCAGGTCTTGGAATTTAACTTTTGGCCTCCTCAGGGTTGAAAACTCTGCCTAAGAGCCAGATGTGCAGTAACTCCTGTGGGCTGTATCTCACCAATTTCTTCCCTTCTTTTCTTTTCCTCCAAAAAATCAATTTTATAAAACAAAAAACAGAAGTTACAGTTCCTCCTGGTATAGAAGATCTCCTGGTCCCCTCAGCCAACACCTTAACTTTCCATTGTGACAGATATTGACTCTTGAAACGTTTCCCGTTTGTATGGGATAACAGAACCCCACAAGTTGCTAAAAGGTGTCTGAAAAAACAAATTAAAGAACAAAAATTTGGAGGCTGGAAGGAGAGATACGTGCATGAGGATAAAATCGAATAATGGTTTCCAAGGACGGGAGCAAGAATGTGGATTGAACATATGAATCAATAACTCAAGGAAAAGATACAGAGAAAAAAACACAATAAATACCCTCAAATGCCAATTGATTATGATGTGATAATATATAGCAAAAAAATTATATAAAGTTGGTAAAATAAAGGCCACTGAGTTGACTCAATGCCCCTGTGACTCGGCGCGGGTCATACATCAAGTAAGTCAATGAGTCGGCGAAGTTCTTTCTCAAGTTCTTTCTCCACTTCATAAAAATTGAGAGACTCGAAGGTCCGGCTGAAGTGTCGCAGTAATGGTTCAACTCATTTTGGTTGAGCCAAGTAATTGGTAAAAGTCATTTAGTATACTGAACAATTGTAAGAAACATTTTCCAGAAGTGCTTGAAGTCGGGTGCATTCGAAAGGGACGGCAGTTTGGTGCATGTCGGTTCAACCATCCTACTTAAGTCGTGTAGCAAACTTATATTTTTTTGAAAGGTTTAGAAAGTTAGAAAAGTTATTGTGATTGTGATATTATTATCTTGTAAAACAAGCATGTAAATATATATTTTTTTAATAAAAGACTGCACCATTTGTGGACGTCTAGAACTTAGAAATCAGGTTGTATATGTTACGATGTGCGATTTATAGCGTAAAAAAACCTGGTACATGTTTTATTTTCTTCAGTTCTATACCTACTGTGCCTGTCATACGGTAAAACACAGTATTCAACTTTGAACTTCCTTATAAACTTTTTGTAAAAACCTGTCTCATTATTATATTAGGCTCGACTCTCGGTTTACCAGATTTCAACCCACCATTTAGCAGTTTCGATTGTACCCTAAAAAGATTAAAAGCTAGTATAAACAATAACTCAACAACACCATTCATAAGTCTCTCAAGAATTTTCATAATCTTTAACATAAGATTATAAGGAATCTTGGAAGCTGGCTAACCGGTTAAAATGTCATAGTTTTTAGCTTTTTTGAGTTAAAACCAAAAATATTAGGTAGCAAGTTAGGATCCTCAAAACCACGTACCTAAACCTGAACCTGATATAGATTAGGCAGAGCTGTTACACCTCCTTGGACTTACAATTTCTTGATAGGTCTGCCTCTTAACTAGGCTCGCAAATAAAGCGGATCCTCTAAACAGCTTTAATTTTCATTTGGAAAAGGAGTAAAAAAGAGTATATTAGAAAGCGAACTAAAGCATCGTACCACGTTGAGTTCATAGCCCCACCATTTAGAGCCCAAATGGCATTTTGCCCGAGTCATAGCGACATAATTTTCAGAGGAAAAAGGAAAAAAAAAAGAACACCTCAACTTGCATCCATGGACTTGGATAATGCGACAGGCAACTGAATTAATAAGGAAGCAGCGTGAAGCTAGCCCACATGATTCATGAGCTGGTTCTGAATGATGGCTAGAGGAGAAACCAGCTACTTGCTTCCGGTTCCCTCTTCATTCCCGAGGCGGCCCCACGGCCTTAACGTGTGCACCTCCTTCCTCCACCTGGTCAACCGCAGAGTTGGCCTTTGGGCAACAGTGAGGGGCGCCGGACAGCGACAACAATCTGGCTTTCTTAAAGAAGCCGCTGCCGTTGCATGTGCATTATTGTTGGTTCCCTCGAGTTACAAAACTTACCATGGCGAGGTTGAGTTTTCTTCTTCCCCAGATGTCTCTCGGGCTGCAGTCGGCCACGAGGCGGGGGAGGGGGGCATCTTGCCGACAGCCCGGTTTGGATCTTTCCGTCCCTCGCTCAGTCGGAAGCCTTAACTGCTCCTTTCCTAAAAGGGATTTAAAAAAAGAAGAAAGGCAACAAATAGCCGGGCGCAAGGAGGAAACACAACAAAAAGAGGAAGCAACTAGGAGCTGGGTGTCTCTCCTCTGTTTGCACTTGTACAGCACAAAAGCGGATTGGCTGCCAAAAAGCCACCCTCCCCCCACTCCCTCTGTAGACTCACAGAGATCTGCTGTAATCTTGAGTAAAATATTATATGTTAAGATGGGGATTGGATGGTTATTCAGGAAGTGCCACACCAGCAGAGCGACTGTGCATGAGAGAAGCTTGTCCTAGCCTGCAGAGCCAAAAGGGTTACAAAGAAAAACAAACGGAGTCCAGGCTTTTATTCCGCGCAACTTGAAGAACCAAGTACCAGATTCTAAGAGAAACAGTGACTCCCCATCCGTGAATTATTCTCGACTATTACCGTCGGTAGCTTGAATCGGGCTCCCCGGCACTGTGGCTCATGAATATCTCTGATCTGACCTTGTCTAAGCATTGGTTACAGCGAGAGACGGGACGCATTAATGACGATAACAGGAAAAAGAAAACTAAAAACTAAAAAAAGGCAACGGTGGTCGAGGGGAACCTTCCCATCACATCAGAAAACCTAGGCAAACCTTTAAATTAAAAAGCGGCTGAGGAGATGTCTCTTGGAACAGAAAAGTTGCTGATTTCCCATATGCCGCTTCATGATTTCAAAGGTTACGGTTTGGTTTGACCTCCGATCACTCGGGCGAGGATTTGTCCGCCGTTCCGTCCACGACGAAATACTGCTTGTGACCCCTTGTTAGGTGGAGAAAAAAGTTAGCTAACATAGTAGGCTTCCGTGGACTACTTTGCAAATAATCCACGTTTCGCAAGGGGAGAGAGCTGGAGCCCCACCTTGTCGTGTGGCCGGACAGGTGTCCGGACCAAGTGAGCTTTGCGGCAAGGCATCGCTTAGATACTTCTCTTTCACGCCCTATCTCCTTTGTTTTCTTTCATTTGTTATTTTAAAATTGTTTGTTTGATGAAAGCAAGGCAGCCGAATTCCTCAACCACACAAAAGAGATTTAGAGTGGGGAGGGACCAAAAGGCCCACTCTCAATCATCCCCTGCCTTCCCTTCTTCAGACGAACCTTTGTGTCTCTCCTTCGCTCTCCTTTCACCCTATCAGCGCTGCTGCAAGGTGAAAACTTTTCTACTTCCGTCAGCCCTTTTCTCAGGTTATGTGTATGAGTTTCAATGGGCAAATTTATGCAGTGATGTTCGATGCTTGTCCGTCGTGGTTCTAGCTGCCACACAGTTCCATCCATAAACTCGATGGAGAAAGTAGAATCAACGAGTCTTACCCCCAACCAACCTAAAGAGTTTAATTCTGGGGTTCCCATTTGAACTCATCAAGAAGAAAGCTGTTACATCGATCTCATCTCACCTCTTGATTTAACAATTTACCTGCGTGTTTTCTAAGCTACAGGTACGCTGCATCAACCTTCCGTAACTTGAATTTGGCTAAAGAAAAAAAAAAAGGTCCAAGGTTTTAAATGCACTGTCCAAAATAGCCTTTCTTTCACCGAGCCTCGTGCCACCTGCCCTTAAACAAAAGAAATCCCAGTCTTTTCTCCTTGGTGGATTTAAGGTAAGTGTCTGATGGACTAGGTTCTTCCTTGACCTCTTGCAATATCATTAAAAAACGCCCACACACACATACATGTCTCAGGAGATATTTAATGTTGGAATCATGGACTTACCTAACAAATAATATTTCCCCAGATAAATTTCTATGATATATATATATTGTTAAAATTCCTAGTTGCACTTGATTAGGACTTGTATTTGAAGTCTTCAAGGAGAAGAAGGAGGTCAACAGTTGAGCCTTAAAAGTTTCTTTTGTTAGGTTCCTCTTGCCGTTGAAAAATTGAACGCCTCGTTCGTGTCAAGGGGCGTTCACAAACACGATTGTAGGGCCTACACAAATTTGTACAGACGAACACTTCTTGTGTTCCCACCTTCTCTGTGGTAAATAATAGGACCTTCAAGTTCAGAAACGATATACATCTTCTAATCACGTGTTTCAGAAAACAGAGAAAAGTTATTTTTATATCTAATAGTTGAATTTAAGAAAACTGTTATAAGAACACGTGTACCGAAAATGCAATATATTTCTAAGCAAACGCCCTCCTACAATTGTGCATAACTTGGTAAAAAAAGGTCATTAATATTGCACAAGCTAGAGCTAGTCCATTAAAAAAATCCAAGAGAGTACCTAGTCGTCTAAAATTGCTAGTAAAATACAAATGAATTTGGAAGCTTTCGAAGAAGACGGGAAAAGGCTAGATGACGGTTCGATGAGCGAATTTGATTACATATCTACGCCAAGAATAGAGACAAGCAAAGACAAACGACAAAAACATATTTTTATGTAATTTGTCAAACCATTTTTAGATATGCTTTAAACAAAAACCAAACCTTACCGTGCTAATAATTACCACCAAGTTTTCCACTCTGTTTTCGAACGAAAGGCCTTTTACGTTGGGAACCTTATATATATAATCTATATATATATATAAAAGGTGGACAAAAACTTGACCTTTAATAAAACCCATAATTTCAAGATCATTACTACTTCTTAATATCATTAAGATAGAATCTTTCGGGAAAGCAAACGAAATGAGAAGGTGGCCATAACACACCACACCACTCACCCCCAATGGTTGCGCTACCCATCACTTGGTGTGAGATAGAAAGAAAGAAGGAGAGAAGAAGAGAAAGCTTGGACCATGATGTCGACACATGCATAAATGGTACGCACCATCCATCTTGCTTACATCAATCAAATCTTCTGTTTTCCATTTCAACTAGACCAGTGGGTTGATAATGCGCCGTAGAAAGCTGATCGTGTACCACCTGACCTAATGACGGATGAAAACTCTCATATATCCACATTCAACTCTGCAGTTTGGGCATTGTTATAATCAACAGTAATATACACGATGACTGAATTTGGAACCATCGAATACATATTAAAATTTCTAGCTATTATGGTCACTTTTTCGGGTGAGCTATAGGTTAACAATCCACTGGTCAGCAAAGAAGTTGAAAAGACTCCTCACCGACTTCAGCATTAACTTAGATATCGCATCCTACTACTAAAGGCATTAACTTAGATATCGCATCCTACCACTAAAGGCATAAAGACACAAAAACTTAGCTCATTGAAAAAACTGTAATTGAACTAGAAGTCTGCTTCTTTGCATCTTATGACAGCACACATTATGGTCACATTTGAGAGTTTGGGTTCAGCTTACAAAAATTAAAAAATTTTGTTTGAGAGAAAAGGATCATGCTTCCTACATCTAAAAAATTATCTTTCGTACAAGTATGTGACTTGTTGGCTGCTTGTTAGGGGCGATTAGGTGTAGGGGCAAATATTAAAGGGATGTAAGTTGGGCATGTGAACAGCTGGTCGCTCATCATTAATTCGTTGTTAAAGATGGCATTAAAGTTTAATCTCTTATAATACACAAGCGTGATTCACATGTCTCACCCCAACCGCCATCAAAACCGACAATCTTGGGAATATATATATATATATATATATATATATATATATATATATATATATATCGACAAAAATATTGCTAAATATATCTCGTATTTAAATATATAAGGACCTTTTTTTTTGTTTCCAACTTCTTAAAATACTTATTAGGAATGTCATGGATTAGATATCCAACCGAACTGCTTTAAATAGGTCCGGCATG